>NW_024609884.1:75086665-75402847 GCF_016920785.2 Ixodes scapularis | reverse complement strand
GCCCGTGCGAATGTTGCTCACGGCTTCGGAGCCTGCGGGCCGCTCGTTGCCAACTGGGCGGTCTCCGTCAGGTGATGGCGGAGGCCGCCACAAACGTACTCCCGTTCCGTTGGTGTTAGGTCACTGAACGGAAGCCCGAACTCGCTCGCGAGTGCGGCATTATCGTCCATGTTCACAGATTCGACGAAACAACCGCGCCACCGCGCTGCTATAACCCACCGCGGTAACCAGAGTCTCGATCTCCTAAATACCACCGATACCGACTATTCACACTTGACGTCACTCCGTACTTCACCTCCGTTTTCGGAAGCCCAGAAATGAGAATGGAGATAGCTCAGTTTCGGTTTCTTCAGTTCTTTCGTAGGCACAGAAATACGCGTCACAAATGTCTACAAAAAATTAGGCGGCGTGCTAGGTTCCCAAAAAGCCTAAAAACACCATTTAAGAAAAGAAAAGAAAATCGTCTTCATTGTTGTTTTAAGGGAGGCTTTTGTTCATTATTTTAATAGACCGGTAGTTCGCTGGGCCGTCAAAGACTGAAGCACCGCATGGTGCCGTTTTCGAAGAAAAGGGTCTATGCTGCTTTGTCTGCGCCAAGTAAACAGTTGGAAGTGTACACTCAGTGTGTAGTAGTCGTTTCTGCCTCTATCCTCGTCCTTTGCGCAGTTCATTTATTTCCCAAGCACTGTAAAATCTGTATCTAAATGTCCATTTAACAGTTACAGGAAGAGCCATTGCTGGATTCTTCGGGAATGCGTTAGCACGACCCTTGGAAACACCACACACGTCCCCCTTTGGGAAACGCTAGCGCTGACCCCTTAACTTTTTTTGTTTTGGCTTCCTCTTTTGCTTTCTTTATTTTGTGCTGCCTCTTTTTGGCGTCGATACGGGGTCAGTGTTAGCGTTTCCCAAAGGGGGACGTGCGTGGCGTTTCCCAAGGGTCATGCTAACGGATTCCCCGAAAATCCGCCATGAATATTTCTGCAATTTTTTCGCGCCCTTTTTCGATCCCCGCCTGTCAGAGTACATCGGCGCCCTTGGATACAGTCATCCATATCACTCATGGAAAAAACCACACCCATACCACCCGTGGAAAAAACCTCATCCGTATCACTCGTGGAATGAACAGTATTCCAGCATTCCCGAGCCAAAGATTGCGATTCTAGTCGAAAGGCGGCTTATTTAAATGACTTGTCCCGAGAACATAACAAAACAAGATCAACCAATATACAGGGTGATACAAGGAGACGCCAGGCTCTTTGCCTGGCGTCTCCTTGTATAAATCGACTGGAAAATTCGGTTTCTTAACCTATCGCGCTACGACTTTGTGCAGCGTTGCCCACAGATGGTGCATTTTTTTTTTGTTAAATTTGCAAAGAACGAACTTACCTGAGGAAAAAGTAAAGAAAAAAAAAGGCTTAGCTCCTATGGAAACGCAGCGACGCCACCGGTCTTCAAACAACACGGCGCCGTTTCGCACGGGAGACAAGCGATGGCGCAACGAACGCTGCCAACGAACGAGCATACGGCGCCGAGAGAGAGAGAGAGAGAATGAACTTTAGCCAGCGTCTTTAGCAGACAATCTTTTCGACTCAAAAGCGGCGCGCGTTCCGCAGGCGGCGACAGTCGAAGAAACAAAAACAGGCGCGGTAACAACAAGGAACTGCAGTTCCTTGTCTGCTAAATACGCCGGCTTTCGGCGTCGTCTGCTCGTTCGTTGGCGGCACTTGGCGTCGCGACCGCTTGCGCCATCTCTTGCCTCCCGTGCGAAATGGCGCCGTGTTGTTTGCAGACTGGTGGCGTCCTGCGTTTCCATAGGAGCTAAGCCTTTTTCTTTCTTTACTTTTTCCTCAGGTAAGTTCGTTCTTTGCAAATTTTACAAAAATAAATGCACCATCTGTGGGCAACGCTTCACAAAGTCGTAGCGCGATAGGTTAAGAAACCAATTTTCCGGTCGATTTAAAGAGCCTGGCGTCTCCTTGTACCACCCTGTATTTTGCAATGTTTGTGTTTTCATCTTTCTTTTGGCAACCAATATTTGCTCTCAACATATCTCTTAACTAATTCAACTATTGCTTCGAACCAGTACTTACTAAAGACAACAGTCTGCTGCCCGAGTTGGAAGCAATTATTTCCCCTGGGGTTCAAGACCTTGAAATCTCGGAGTCGGGCGTTTTCAATTTGCTGAATCATGCTTACCATAAAAAAAGTCGTGGTCTCGACTCTTGAGTTTTTACGGCGGTATGCAGAGTGGGCGTCAAAATATTGACATAATTTTTACAGTTGCTCTTAGGGAGGTTTCCGCGCGCATTAAAATACAAAGAAAAATAATCTCCAGACATAAATCTGGCGACCGCAGTAACCCAATTAATTACAGACCGGTGTCATTAACTAGTACCTGCTGTAAACTACTTGAACATATAATATTATTTTGGTCGAGTGGCAACACGGCTTTAGAAATGCCCTCTCGACTGTCACCTGGTGAACAGAAGTCGTGCACTCGCTCGCTACTACAATAAATAAACAAGGAAAACCATGTTTTATTTCAAGCTTTTCTTAAACTTTTAATCATGTCTCACACACCCAAATTCTACTCAAGCTTTCTTCCTTTTTTTTAAAAGTGACCAACTAATAAAATTAATTGGTTTGTATTTACCTGAGCGAACTCAGCACTTTGAAATCAATGGTATATCCTCTACTCACCTTCCTGTCATTTAGGGGGTTCCGTACGGATCAGTACTTGGTCCACCATTTTTCCCTTATTTTTTTAAATAATATCTCAAAAGACACACCCGCACCAATAACATTTTTTTCCAGGCGACTGTGTCATTTATTCGGAAATGCTATCCCACCAGGATCTAGTATAAATCTCAATAATGAAGCTACTGCAGACTGAAGAATGGTGTAACCGATGGCAATGCAAATAAATTATGACAAACTAGTAGCAATGATCATAACTTTAAAAAAAATCCCCCCGCATTTTACTTACATTGTGAACAAAAAGAAAAGATACAATCTTAAGACCGCTATGAATACTTCGGCATTAAGTTCACTGAAAAATTTACTTGGAATCAACATCTTGATCAAAATGTGAACAGGGCTAGACGTAAACGTTTTACGATTAGGCGTACCTTAAGTTTGAAGATACCGAGACAAAGCCTATAAAATATAAAACACTATTAGACCAAGGCTCGAGTACGCCAACTCTGCTTGAATCCCCACACGGCAGACGGAATGAGCAGACTTGAAGGCGACCAAAAGCAAGCTCTTATGTTCATCTTCAACGGATTTAGAAACCGGACTTCTGGGACGCACTTGCTTGCCCGATCGAAAAGATCATCTGAAATTTTTGATGGTTCATCAAACGTTTTTGATGGCACATCAGACCTTTTTAATGGCCCATCAGACTTTTTGATGGACCATCACACGTTCGTGGCGGCCATCACACCTTCTTGACGGACCATCACACCTTCTTGATAGTCCAACATACCTTATCTAATAGCCCAACATATCCTCTTGATGGTCCGACAGGCTTACTTGATGGTGTCTGATGGACAATTAAAAGCTTCTGTGTGTAGGTCAGAGACCGTAAAAATGTTTTGTGGTGACTGACGGACAATGGAAAAGTTTTAATGTTGCCCGGGTTAGACCATCAGGATATCTCGGATGACCATCAGAACGCAAAAAAAGCTGATGGTGCTTCTCATGATATATTTCGATGGTGGAAAGAACCTGACTATATTCGGGAGGTTCCAGCTGTGGCCGAGAGAAGGAGCCATTGATCTCACGTCGTCGTGCATGCGTGAATTACATTCGGTGTGGAAAGCTGACAGCGGCGTGGCTCGATAACAGGGTGTCCAATCCGTAATAATCCGCCTCAACAATTGTCCAAGGATGCTCCTAAGGTAACGAAGACACCTTCTTATAGACTCATATATGTTTTTGCAGCCATAGTTTTCTTTTAAATTGTTTTATTGTCCGTTGGTGAAACAATTTGTTGATCCGCTTTGTATGTCAAGTATATCATCTTTACGATCTAAGTGCCAGGAGGGGGGGGGGGGGGTGCCAAAAACGTACTTTGCTTGATAGGAAATTCATTTAATAGGCGTACGTGCACCGTGAAATAAACGATTGCGAGGAAAAATGTTGACAAAGCCGCGAATGCGGTAAGATGAGGCTTATCGCATTCTCGGGTCGACGAGGCTTAGCATATTGCACGCTGTCACACGACGCCGCCATGCCCAGCATGAAGGATGGGGACAGAGTGTAGATAGCCACTCAGCGGACACCGATGAAGTTGCTGCGCGTAATGGAGTCTCGAAAGTAGTGAGTGGATTAGGCGCATTTTCTCTTCCGTTTTGTTTTGGCTGTTTAATAATTCAACGTTCAATTATATCTAAACGGAAATAATAACATGCCATAACCAAAATGCAAACTTTGCTTTAGGTTTTTACGGGGATTTCGGAAGGTACCCTAACGCTTCGGATATTCCTGTTTGAAATAATAATGGATACAGAATAAAGTTCACAACTAACTGCAATGGAATGTTTGTCTTCTGCCGGTTCATGTGTGATTAGAAATTCATACCGACCAACAGACCACCAAACCTTAGGCTATCAGATGTCCCAAAATACGACAGACCATCACACTATCAAACCATCAATGTCCCAACATACAACAGACTATCAAACCATCACACCATCAGGCACTAAGGATATCAGTGTCCCAAAATACGACAGACCTTCAGCCTGATGGAGCATTAGTATTTTTCCTGGTGGTCTTTTCGATAGGGAAACGCCAATATGAAGACGTTAGAAACTAGGGCAAATATTAATGTATTAAAACATCTGTATTTATTTATCCCCAGCAAGTTTAATATTCACATTGAGCTATATATCACGTTTTCATCCATCGGATCGGCAAGGATCAATCATACCAGAAAAGTTCAGCAATTCGAATTCAAAAATAATGTTTTCAAATATTCATTATTTTCTCGGGCAATTCAAGCTTGGAATTTACTGTCGAACGAAAATGGCACGCTTTCGTCACTCACCAGTTTTGATAACGCAATTAATCAGATAAATGTTTAGATTGCAATTTGCGTGTTTATTTGCTGCGTATTTCCTATGAAAACGTCCACTCAGGCTAATGCTTTCAACTAAAAGCCGCGGTATCGATTAAATAAAATAAATATTCTGCAGTGTCTCTAGCGCAATGCACAAAACAAAGTGTGGGAAAAGAAATGCTGGATTTCTTACAAAAAAAATCTACCTCTAATAATTAAAAATGTTAGATACCTTACAAGTTTGGAGCGAAGAGAAGGCTTTTTAAACTGGTTTGCTTAAAAAAAAGCGTAGTCCGATGTTTACATTCGGTAAATGTTAACGTTATGGGCAACCAACACAAAAATATAGAAGAAAAAAATGGCTGTTTTGCGAAAATCTATCTAAATTTGTCAATATTCGGGATTTTTACACAGGTTGGATCGAGATATAAATAATTTTACAAAAACTCACCGGCACGAACAATATATGTTCAGATATCTTATGTTTGAAGCTACACATTGATGGTCATTTCATGTCATACTTCTTACCGGTTCCTTTTCGACGAGAATCGGAAATTAAGGCAACATTGCTCAGGGTAGCAAGCTTGTGATGTTGTTAAAAAAAAATAACCATAAAGACTAAAATAATAGTTTTTGTTTTAAATAGTTCGTAATTGTCTTTAAAAGTTGCAAATCGCATGAGGGTGTGAAGGAACCCGTCAAGTATGTAAACAACAGCCACTCTTGCGAAAAAAAATGAATGGATTTTTTGACGTATTCCATTAGATGGCACTTTAGAATTTCTTGCTATCATATATATATATATATATATATATATATATATATATATATATATATATATATATATATAGGGTGTTTTTTTTAAGCTTACCAGATTTGTTTAAAAAAAGCCGTTAAAGTTACACTTATGCCGCTTGTGCAGTTAAGTTATACGGCCAGGGGAACATATTATAGGGGACTAATCGTAACAATCAGCGGTCTAATTACTTAAAATTCGTTAATTAACTTTTTAATTAATGAAAATAGACATATGGTTCCAATTAGAAACTTCCTCACCGTCATCGAAAACCACCAAATTAGTCATTTTCAGAAAGACTTTCGGCGCGTGAGAAGCGTAGTATTGTACTAAAGTTACCACTCGTGGAGCAGGTAGAAGGCTGAAGCTAGATAAGAGACGGAAAAATCACGCGGGCGCCTTATCGTAACAGCTAGCTTTGTACATACCTGTTCCACGAGTGGTAACTTTAGTGCACTACTACGCTTCTCACGCGCTAAAAGTATTTCTGAAAATTACTCATTCAGTGGTTTTCGATGACGCTGAGCAAGTTTATAATTAGAACCATATGTCTATTTTCATTAATTAAAAAGTTAATTAACAAATTTTAATTCATTAGTCGACTGATCGGTACGATTAGCGCCCTATAATATGTCCCCTGGTCGCATAACTCACCTCCACAAGCGGCATAAGTGCAACTTTCACGGCTTTTTTTAAACAAATCTGTTAAGCTTAAAAAAAACACCCTATATATATCTCTCTCTCTATATATATATATATGTATATATATATGGGGGTCCCCCCCACCCCCATTCCCAATACGTTTGGTCGAATTCAAGCGAAACCACCGATATAACATTTCAGTCCTTCGTGGTAAGAGTTTGATGGCCCATGGTGCCCATTGTGCGAGGCTAGTCTGAAACGTTGGGCTCACTGGCCTTCTTCGAGTATCAATTGAGCGAATTATTCCTGGCTGAATTGAGCGAGCTGCGATTGGGAACTTGCTCATTCCTGCTTAAAAAAAAAAGCAATACTCATAGGATGGCGGACATGGGACTGCATAGTTTTTTATTACTGCATTTGAGAGACAGAAAAAAAAACTGGCCGTTTTTATTTTGTACGCTGACGGTTGTTAAATTTTTGAAACTCCTTCAAATATGACCTTCTCTTTCCCTCGTTTTATTCATTTATACGGCACATTCTCGAAGCTTTATAAGGAAAAGTACACGGTTGTTTGCGGTGGAGACTTTAACAATGATATGTCTCCAGATACCACTGCCGAAAGAATGTTTGACTTGGTAATCAGTACAAATGGTTGTACAAATGTTATCACTAGACCCTCGCATGTCGCATGCCATTCTCAAATAGTGATCGATTTATTTATTTCAAATTGCCCGACTGACTGTGTAAAAGCTGGTGTTACTGGATATGAGTTAAGTGATCACCTCCTGATATTTATCGGCGGAAAAAGTATTCAAATAAAAATTAATAAAATCAGGCGAACATTGACAAAAATAACTCCCTATCAACTGGAACGTTTGCTAAACAATTTCAAACATAACCTGGAATAGGGTAGTCAGGAAGATACTGCCGACGGGGCTTACAACCACACATGTATACGTAGTGCGTTACCAGTAACACGTTACTTCTACTTAGTTACGTTTTTCGCTAGCGAGCAACATATTTAGTTACTTTTTTTCTAAAAGTAACGAGTAACGTACTTCATTAATTTAAAGGCCAAGTAACGTGTAACGGTATTTCGTTACTTTTGAGGAGTAACTTGTACAACATCGTTTAAACAGCCTTGTTTTATTTCTAACCTCAGTATGCCTCTATTGTGACAAAGGCAGATGGGCCACCCGAAAAACAACTAAACAGTATGACAGTATAGCAACGTTTATCGCAGAACACGTCAGTCGATCTCAACAGCTGGGAATGTTGCTCACCCAGCGAACACAATAAGATTTGTTGGTTGAACCTTCTAGAACCGTGTACATACCGAATGTAAGCCCGGAGGCTGCCAACACGGAAAGGCAGAGAGCCCAATGTCAACTACGAACTCTAGAAGCAGAGAGAACAAAAGAGAGAGGGGAATCTCAGACTAGGGCATACTCCAGGGATTCAGGGCCTGAATATTCAACAAGTCGCAAAATCCACTAATGGATATTCAGGCTCGTTGGTTTCTCACACACGTTGGATATTCAGGCCTGGTTAGATCTTCTGTCTCGTTGGACATTCTGACTCGTTGGATATTCAGTCTCAATTGGACATTCCGTCTCGATGGATGTTCAGTCACGGTGGACATTCCGGCCTGGTTGGATCTTTCGTCTCGTTGAATACTCAGAGTCGTTGGACATTCCGTCTTAATTGGACATTCCGTCTTAATTGGACATTCTTTCTCGATGGATATTCCGTGTTGCCTACCACGTGGCCAAGTAGATATCGTACGCATAGTCTCAGTCCTATGGCTACCTGATTTCAGCAATGCATGGGTTTCGCAATATTGACGTGTTTCGAGCTGATAGGTCTTCAGATTTGTTCAAAAGAATGTTGGTCGCTCAGTCAGCAAGCAGGTGAAAATTCTCTAATTTTGAGAAACATCTACTGTTGAAAAATATTAATAAAAAAAAATAAAAGAACGTAACATCGGGTTTGAATGAAGTGCGAACAGTGACAGAACTTCAAGCCCACAACCGGCGCAGCTTCCAAGCTTGGGCTGCGATTGGCGAGGTTCAAACACATCGGAGCGGGGCGCCGCGAGGTTGTCTGTCCTACTACGATGTGCTCGAAAATCGCCAAGCAAAACCCGAGCTTGGAAGTAGCGCCGGTAGGGGGCTCTAAGTTCCGTCACTGTTCGCATTTCATTTCAACCCGATGGTATATATATCTTTGCGGAGCCTGAACTGCACAAAACCCAAGATTTATTTTAGATGCGTGTTTTATGTAGGTTATCGGTTTATGAATACATTTTGTGGCAAGAACGAAAGAGGCTAGGGCAGTAAATGAGCTTCAAGAATAAGATGTAAACACATACATCCATGAGTGATTGGTGGGTTTGGTGCAAACGTGACCAACTGTTTACATAAAAACACTATGGAGACGGAACTTCGTAGAGTGATATACGGAGGGAAAGCCGTCTGCTCTTTCGCGCAGGCCAGTGGAGTGACGTCACCTCGCCGCGCTCTGATTGGACCATAAGCGCCAACTACGGGGGGGCAGTGGGGCTCGTGCCCCCCCCGGACGGCTTCACGGGGGGGCAGAGCCCCCCCCGGCCCCGGCCCGGGATTTTTTTTAAAGAGCTTGGCTTGGGTCTGCGCCCATCGACAGTGGACTGTTGGCCGTCCTGACTGGCAGCTATTTCACAGGGGCCTGTTTATTCCCGCTTCTTATTTCCTTTCAGGCTTTTAAATGGTGGATCTTGGGACAGTGACAGGTCAGACATTCAGTGGAAAATTCCCCTCAGACGGAGTTAGATGCGCGGAATATGTTGTCTGAATGAACAGCTGAAGTGCCCGCTTCAGCTATGACAGGCTAAAAAAAAGTCTTGAAAGCGTCGCGACATCTCTGTCGGTTTTTAGACAACAAAAATGCTTCTGAGAATAGGAAGCATCCCCGGCACAGTGAGTCAGTGACTGATTCTGCAGACCTGCTCGCCAAGAAAAAAATTTTAATTTCTTGCGCGTCTACAAATGAATGCCCTTTCGGCCAAGAAAATATTGTACACATTTTTGATTGGTCAGTGAAGGGCTTTACTACCAGTCTTGTCACCGAACAGCGACTCGAATACTCGTCCAGAAAACAACTTTTGGCCGAAAAATTTGTAACCCCAGCTTCGCACAAGGTATAGTGGTATCAAATGGTCTTTGCTACCGTCTGAGAATTATTTTTGGCCCTCTTAAAATTGAAGTCAGTCGTATAATTAAAGCTTCTTGTGCCACCATTACCCCACTCTCCCCTGCTGCATGTGTTAACAAAATAAACAAAACATGACAATAAAATACACACCAGAAGCCAAATAACAGCATCGCAAAACACAACAAAAACAAAGGGACACTGCTTTGAAACAAAAGCCTGTGGGGAAGAGAGCGATTGGGCCTTCGGAGTCTCTACGAAGGTTAACTTTGGGGAAAGAATAATGATCATGCCCGATACGTGTTCCTTTTGTCATTTTTAAAACGTTTGTATGGACAGTGCGGCGCTAGGCTGCACAATCCGCTCCCCTTTTCCGTTTTATTCTGAATAGGCTTCACGAACATTCCCAGGGAAGGCATTCATACATATATGCCGCAAACAGTCAGTAGAATAGCAAGTGCTTGATCACTTCCTTTGAGGCAAGGTCACCGGAGCTTATTACCTGTGGAAACTATTTTATATTAACTCCCTGGGTTGAGGCTTATTTGACAAAGAGACGGAAGCAACTGAAGGATCGTGATTGGAGTCCCGGAATAACGAGCGGGGCCAAGCGAAGTTCAATAGACCCTTTCCGAAATTCAGTCTGGTCACTTTGATCACTATCATCATCATCTGAAAATTGCATATGCGCCATACCAATGGCGGCTTTCTATTTACTGATGAAGGAACATGTTGAAGATACTCCTAAGCTGAGGATTCGAGGCCTGTATATTCTAGACGTTAGCACGTTGCAAAACCGGAATTGAATGCAAGCGCTGCGTAAGTGTTCATTTCTCTAATTCGAGCCCAGTGAACCTGTTAGTGGTACGAAATCGACTTCGAATCCCCTTGACGTATAGAACTTTATCAAGGCGTCTGTCTGGGTTGGCGCTTCGTTCTGACTGGTTGCATCGTTGTAAGAATCTACACTGGAAGAGATTATCCAGAAAAACCTGTATAGCGAAAAGTTTATTCTAGCCTGCCGTTGACATGCAAAAGTGACGATGCTCGATAAAATACTGGAGCTACGGGTTAATTGCCGCCATTCGTATGGCAAAAGTTAAACCGCCATTTCAGCCACCAGATGGCACTGAATTTCGGAAAGGGTCTATTGAAACTTAAACCGTGAGCCGACACGAACACCGCAAATGGAAACCTAAACTCAGAACCCATTGACATTCTTGAAACGTAAGCCGTTCTCATAGAAAGTCGACTCGCCCAGTTCCGACTCGGCTAAGAACGTGACAGTTCGTCCGGTATCCTGTGTAAAAATTAAGACGAATGGCTCTCCGATGGGTCCCTGCGTTGAAAAGCGAAGTCCAGCTCGTCAAAAAGTGATTACACGAGGCGGCGCACCGAAAGGAACGAGCATCCCGGACAGCAAGGTCGCCGCGTGGGGAGCGTGCCTCCAGGCGGAGAGTGCGCGTAGACAAGCCCTGCCGACGGCAACTTGTGTCTGCTAGGGATCAAAGGATTAACACTTTTGGTGCGCCTGCGTATCCACTCGGGGAGTTTGGTACTATATGGGCATCTCAAAATACACTTTACACACAAAATGGCCCTCAAAATTTAGATCCTTGGTGCAACAAGTAGGAATATTCCTGAAATACGTGTTTTACTGGTCACATTTATGCAACAAAATTTTAGACCCGAACTACCCCTGCAGAAAAAAAAAAAGATTCGCTTTTTTGTACTGGTAGTTTAGTCTTGCAATATCTTTGCATAAATGTGGCCAGTAAAACACGTATTCAGAGAAATTTCTACTGGATGCGTCAAACCGCTGAAGTTTCCGGGTCATTCTTTTGCGGAGCGTCTTATTTGGGGACACCAGGTAGTTAGCTGTCACAATGTCCGTGTCCGTTTGTTTATGTCCTTGTCCCTTTTTCTCCAGTCTCGGGTTTACCAAAATGCTCGGTAAAGGCTCCGACTGCTGCAGGTGACCCTTATGGGGAGAACCCACGGAACAAATAAAACAAGGACCTTCTCCTCTCCCCCCCCCCCTTTTTTTTTTGAGCCACATTCCGGGTCTGCCCCCCCCGGGAAAATGGAAACTCTACGCCGCTGGATTGGACGATGGCTCCGGGCGGGAGCTCGGGGGTAAACAAAGCGGTGTCGTCTTTTCTCCGCAGCCATTGCGGAAGGCATTTTCTGTGGCTCTCGAAAATCCACTGCTAGTGCTTGAACGAGGACGCGGCATACGGAAAAAAGAGACCGGAAATACCTCGAAATTTACGTTACTTCGTTTGACGCGAAAGAATTTACCCTGGGAGCATACGAAGCACCAATATGCATCCCGGTCACCGGCAGTCGGATGTTGATGTGAGCCCCCCCCCCGACGTCAGCACGGTGATATGTGCGACGCGAGTGAGCCTTTCTACTTTTTGGCGGAGACCCCTTTTCGCCAGCAAGTATCTCGGTGTCTCCGTGAAGCATCGAAGTGTAGCTACAGCCCTCTTCGGCGAGCTAAACGGGCTGCCGAGCTTTCGAAGGCCGATCTCCCGCAGCGCTGGCACCCGGAGAACCGCGCCATGGCGCTCGCTGGGGTGAGTTACGTCGTCTCTGTACAGTTCGCATCATTCACAAACACTTGCACGTGAAAGGAGTATAGCAAAGTAAAACGGAATGTTACGGAAAAGCAGCGGATTAGGCGATCGGTGTGGTTCGACCGAGCCAAGCGCAGTCGTCTGTTTTTAGTCTTTCCTCTCAACGACAGATTGTATGCCACTTGTACAAAAAGATAGTGTGGTAGGATATCTGTTTGGGGGTCATAAACTTCGCAGTCACGACTCAATGTTCGATGGTAGCCCATTTTAGCAGTGATAGCGCCGTGTCTAAGTGACATCCGATGTCACTTTATGCCAGTGGCGTAGCCCCGGAGGGGGGGTTCAGTACCTCGCAACCCCAATCCCCCCCCCCCCCCCCCCCCCCGGGCCCCAAAAAAAACCTGGTTACGCCAATGCTTCACGCGCGCGATAAACCACCGTTCTAAGGTGTTCAACTCAAGACGCACTGTTCTTCTGACCCGTGTTCCATCAGTCGCTCGCTGCTGATTTGCTTCACCATAAAGCGCCAGTGAGGCAAACGCTGCGGGGGCGAGTAGCATGCTTTCGTACCTGCCTACTAGTTTTCTTAGGTCCGTTGATTCTGCAAGTGCTTGTGTTCCCCCTACCCTATCATTCCAACAGAATCCACCGGCTGCCGGGCTACTGAAAGGGCCCTCTGCTCGGAGGACATGTTGCAGGCCCTCTGTAATGCCCTCGGCGCCTGTGCGACTTCCAGGGGTTTACGTCTCAGGGCCCCGTTACCAGCTGGGAAGTTCTCCATGGAGGTAAGATTATGAAAGAAACCACTCTATGCACTCAGATGTAGCTTTCAGAAGTTGTGGAAGCCAAATACAGATGCTGATGTCTTTAGTAAAAAAAAAAAGCAAATTATTACTTGCTTTATGACTTATGCATCTCTATTTTGCAAGCCACATATGGCAGGAAAGTGTCACGTGATCTCAACCTGGTTGCTCAAGGTACTGAAAAGCTGCTTGTTGCAGACCACTGTACCGTTGTCATTTATTATATGTTATTCCTTGGCACCGGGGGATTGGTGGCCGAGGGGGCTTGCACGCACCAGCTCGGAGAATGTCGAGTGAAAGCTCGCGCTGCAGAACCCAGGATCGTCTGTTCAATCCCCACATTTGCCCGTTTCGATCTAGATGAGCATTGTACCGGCGTGCGGTCGTGTATCACTACTACATGATGCATGTTAAGTGCCCCAGGCTAGCGGTCGTACTGCACTGGCTAAGTTGCTCATCTAGAGCTGGGAGACTCATCGCCCGTTGAGGCAGATCAAGTTCAGGACTATGTAAACATACACACAACCCGATTCCTTGGCACACTGCTGGTATTGCTGTGCTGATATTTGGACGTTTTTTTATTGGTCGTTGAAATGACCACTGTGATGCTTGGGTGAAATAACCTGGTCAATTACCTCCTCGGCCGTAGAGTGTCGTTCACTTGTTACTCTCTCTTCTCCTCTGGTTAATGTAGCTCAGATAACAGTCATGCAGTCAGCCCGGTTGAAGTTCTCTCGACGCCACATTCTCACATCTCTGGCCGATCGTCCTGCTTTCGCGCAAAACTCGCACACCTCGTCTTCTTCGATACTCCCGAATGCGCCTCGGTCGCCCGCTCCGCCGCTTTATTCAGTCCCGTACCCACTGTTTTATGACAACCTCCTTGACGTGACAAATCTAGCTTCGGTATCCAACCATCAATGCGGGTTCGTGCTCAGTTTGTAAACTTGATGTTTCAAAGTAACAGTACGAGCTTCCTCCAGCATCTACCAGCAACCAAGCAATGACAAAAAACAAAGCTTTAACTTCCAAGACTAAAAACCCAGAAGTATGAGGACACGCTGGCCAACCCTGCTGAGGACAAGCCAGGATGAGGACAAGCCAGGAGTGGGACAAGCATGTAATCTCAGTATATGGAGAGGTGTCCTCGAGGTTCCCAGCTTTAAAATTGTGGTAGTGTTTGAGTTGGTTTAAGTTCAAGGAGTCTCAAAAGAGCAAATAATGCAAAGTTATTTATTTTGATTTGCATCCCTTGGATGCTGGCAGGTGTTCGGTACAAAGGGAATGGAATAGACATCTTCATTTATACATTCTGTTGCTTAAAAAAAAGGGTTTTCACTGATTCTCAGTTGGTAATGGCATGGGAGGACAAATACGCTGCTCAAGAGTGTGACCGGATCGTTTGACTACTGGGACGACTCTTTTACAGGGGACGACATCCTGTCCAGCACCAGCTTCACCATCTGGAACCAAGTGCACGAGGGGGTCGCACTGCAAGCAGATGAAAGGAGGGCACTGCGACCTTGAGATCAAGCTTGTAAATCTACCATTACAGAGTCCTGAATGGATACCAATAGACTCTTCCCGAAATTCAGTGACATCTGGTGGCTATAACGGCAGTTTAACTTTTGCCGTACTAATGGCGGCAATGAAAATGGAGTCTGCCGTATTTTGTTGGGCAGCGTCACTTTGGCAAGTCAACGGCAAACGACAGTGTGCGCTTCACAGTACATTTTCTTCTGAATCTCTTCCAGTGACGACAGAAACAAAGATGAAACCGGTCAGAACGAAGCGTCAACGGCTTGATAAAGTTCTACAAATCAAGGGGCTTTGGAGCACCTTGATGCTACCAACAGATTGGCTGGGCCCGAGCTAGAAATGAACGTTTACGCAAATCTTGCTTCCAATTCCTGCTTCGCATCGTGCTAACGTCACGAATGTATACGCCTCGATTTATCTGCTAAGGAACATCTTCAACTTCTTCGTTCATCAGTAAACAAAAGGCCGCCATTAGTCTGGCACATATGCCATTTTTCCGATGATGATGGTGATCAAAGTGGCCAGACTGAATTTCGGAAAGGGTCTATTGGTACTGATGACCTTATGAAGGTGAAACGTCCCTGGATCTAAAGGGGAAATCTGACTGAAGGCGAGCTTAAGTTGTTTCTGACTTTATCCTCTTATGACTTGAAAGTGATCTGCCTACTTCATGAACCTTGAAGATGCAAAATTTTTTTCCGTAACTGTCCCACTTCAACGTAATGTGCACATTGAAACCTGTTCCTTTTCTTTTTCTGCTTTCCGGTGAGAAAAAAAAAGCCAACGAATCTCCCTCTTCCTTCTCGCAATGGGGGGGTGTGCAAGACTGATCGGCATATTTTATATACGCAATCAGTTTCATAAGTGAATGAAGATAAAAGCAGAATACATGTTCACAGTTTAATTGTGAATCCTTAAACTTGGTGAAGTGAGTAGTTTATATTCGAGTCATGTAATTATGAAGTCAAAACCAGTTTTAGTGCATTTCTAAGAAGCCTTTTAGAACTGAGAGTTGTGCTTTGACTCAGCAATACACAATTCACCTTTGTTATTCCTATAGCACAGCCGAAACTATAAACACGAGCATGTTGCCCGACCAATGCTTGAACTGCCGTGAAATCGACGAAGTCCCTATCCTTCGAGAACAAGTGTCAACGGGGGATAGTCGAAAGGAATCCCGGACAGAAGCTCACCGGACAACAGCTCACCAATTTTTTCACAGACCCGGACAAAAGCTCACCAGAAGAAAATTTAATGTTGGTCTTAAGACGAGTGCGGACAACTTAGGGGCTTGCCTGCGACACTAAAATGCAACGATAAATTTAATCTGACAGGCGCATGGTTTGTTGATTAAAGTAGAAGCAAGTTTATTTATCGATTGGTTAGAAGCGAATGCATTTTCCTACTAGCCCCAGCAGTATTGGTAGATCTCGGTGCACCTCTTCGGGTTCAAAAACTCCGGTTCACGAAGTTTCTTGGGCGATACACAAGGGTGCTCCGACATACCTTGAAAGTTGAGTCAAGCAAGCTTGATCTTAATCAGCTCCACTCAGTTTCGGTTATCTTAATTTTGGTCCCAAAAGTTACTTCTCTGGCAGTTATGGCTTATCTGTCGACACCTTTGCATGGGATGGCGTACCAGTTCTCCTAAAAATGGTGCAATGTCTGCAATGTACATCGCGTCCGCACGTTATCCAAGCCTTTGTTTCGCCCGGGTAGCGAAAAAAAAAAAGAGGTGAGCTTTTGCCCGGGTCTGCGAAAAAAACGGGTGAGCTTTTGTCCGATTACCAGTCGAAAGACCAGGGTATTTATTGCACACGCATACTTGATTTCAAGCTTGCAGATTGAAGGAATTGTTTATTGAATCATATCCAATCTTAACGGCTTTGTACTCGAGAGCCAAATTTTCGCTACTAAGGGCTAGGCGTAAAGAGAAAAGGTTAAAATTTCTTTACATGATTCTTAATGATTATCTACATATAGACAAGACTGCTTACTTAATTCCCGATGCGCCTAGAATTACACGTAACAACCATAGTCGTGCCCTTCACCAGCCATGCTGCTTCAAAGACTGTTTTAAGTATTCGTTTTTTCCCCCAACGATAAGCGAGTGGAACTCTCTTTTAGAACAAGCGGTATTGTGTCAAACGCTGGAATCGTTTTGTTCTTATCTTGCATTTGATAACGTGGGCAGCAATCCTTGAAATTGCATGTTTATTCAGTTACTATTCCCTCTTTTTGTCGTGTCATGACTTTCAGCCAGCGACATTCTTTCATTGTTGTAATGATTTTACATTTTTCCCCAGTGCCGAATGATTCTTCTGTAATATATTTTTAGGACGGGTTTGCAACGAATGCAGTTGTCACGTTTTTGTTGTGTTCTTATCTTTTTTCCTTCAGTGTTTCTCAAGTTTTTTGTTCATCCTTCAGTGTTTCGCAAGTTTTTTGTTCATGCCCTCCCTAGTCCCATGTAGGGACTGATGGTATTTTGAAATAAAATAAATAAATAAATAAAACCTGTCAGAGATTGTATTGGTTCATATTCACAGTATATTTATATTTCATTTCAGCAAGGAATAATTTATAGACAGATGGTGTTAAGGAGCGATGCTTTTATTTTCGTAACATGCAAGAGTGCACAAAACTAGATTCGGCTTTGTAAACTGATTTTTTATGTATTCTTCCAAACAGCATAGCAAGCAATAATATAAGGGCTACAGCTGCGAAAGTGGCTACACCTGGCATCTCATTCGTCTTATAGCGTGTAGGTGAGACACTATACTCCGTTTCACGGTAACTTGGCAAACATTGCGACCCAATAAGAGCATCGGAGCCAGGCACGTGACAACACTCCGTGGTCGAGTCCTCGTTATCGCCACCGCAACAGCGCCATCTGCGACAAAACGTAAGTCTAGGCCTTGTTTTTTTTCTTCTTTTTTTTTTTTTCTTTTAGTAGTGTTGCCGTCGGATTCTTCTGACCGCAACACTACATGACACTGAAGAAAGACGAATACATATGTTACTTATTAACGACACTTAATATGGATCAACACTTTTTCGAGAAAAACATGGCTTGTGATCGATGTTCAAACAATCGTAGTCGTGAATCGACCACTTCCGCTCAAAACATCGCCCTAGCATTAGCACCCGAAAACAGATTCACGGGCAAATTGAGCACGTGGTTGTCTCATAAAAGTGTTCCTGAAGAGCTCGCTACTCTAGCGGACGGTAATGTTGCTGCAGTGGACGTTCATCTGAAGTTGTTTGGTTTCTGAGCAGACGACAGCCGGTTCCATGGCGGGTGGTCCTTGCATTTGGCGCGGTGACAGGAACGCTCCTGTGACATGCTGCCATGCGCCTCGCTCCGGCATTCTTACTGGGTCGCAGGAGCCGTAGCCTCCACATTTCACCAAGTTATCGGGAAACAGAGTGTAGAAACAGAGTAGCCTTGCCAGCATCATGTATTGTGTACGAAAGAGTGTATAGTTCGAGAAAACAAATAAAGCCATTCAACCTTTCCACTGATTGTGTTTGTTCATTAGTAAAACTTGGTTCAGTGAACTTTACATTGGAGCATTAGCATGGACACAACAGGTAAGGTCAATTACAAGTGCTTTAGAGCAGTCCAAACAGTTTCCAAGTGGCTGATGCAAAGCAGCTGACATGGTATTACCCCCAGGAAAGAAACGAGACCTCCTTGGCGAATCCACTTCAGCCGCAAGGCACACCAAACTGAATATTGGCGTTTCTAGGAAATTGGAATCAACCAAACAATTTCATCGAAAGGCACACCACGAACAGCTTTGGTGTGAGGGTAAGCCCTATCTGCAGCGACAATACTGAAGCCTCGCATGCCACCATCACTAACACATGCGAGTAGTCACTGAGTGCCTGGCATACTTGGGCATTGATGAAACGAGGAAAGATTATCGATGAGTGGCCTAGGAATGTGGATCCAAATGAAGCTGTCTTCACATTCTTCACAATCGCTCTATGACCACCATCTGTTGGAGTGTTTCTGGATTTCAACGGCCCATCTGGGACCTAGAAATGACAAATGATGTTAGAAAGTTTGTCACTTACACAATGGCTTTTGCTTGACCCAGTCTGCTGAGCGAACAAAACAAAAATGCATACATGTTAGTCATTGTTTACTCCCGTGTCAATTTCATGGGGCGCTCATTAGCTAGGCTTGGAGAGTGCGCAATCTAAGAATTTTTATCTTGGTATGGGAACGAAAAAGGAGACAAGCGACACATAAAAACACGTCAGACACTGACAGCGTCGATGTGGTTCGAAGATACACTGCGCAACACATTTTGCAGAAAGGCGGCATCGGTACTTCTTTGGCAATTCACCCATACTGGCTAATGTGAAACGGCAAATTTGTGCTGTCCGAGTTGGTTCACTGTATTACACGTAACACCCATTCCAATTTCATTCCTAAAAAAAAAAAAAAAAAAAAACGATCCCGTTTTTGTGGTAAGTTTTCAGCTCTGTGCTTTTCTACAGTGCCACAATTACAACCGTAGACTGCAACTACTATACCAAATACGATGTATGACCATACTGCGTCTCACCTAAGTGCGAACGAAGCGAAAATTACAAACGCGAGAATCTGATCAGCGCTTGCACTGCAAGATCGCACATGCATGGCAGCTATAACCAAAGCTCGGGACTCGCCCATATATATTTAATTTCGATAGCATTTAAAATGAAACGGAACATAGTTTATGCGGCCTCCGTGCAGTTTCGAGTCAAAATGACGAGTATATATTCCTAAATATCACCTGCGAAGATGGGCTTCGGAGGATCGCGAAAACGCTACATTCTCGACTGTTTTTCAATTAATAGCGCCTATCGACTCCGCCACACAAGATCTATAAAGACCTGCTAGAAGGCAAAATCCGTTGTGTTCGTAAAGGAAGAACAAGATAAAAGGCAACTTACCGGTACAATCAGACGGCGGTCTCGTAGTGACCGACTTAACCGGTGTTTCAATCGCGAGGCTAGGCCAGCGCCTTCTTTTTGATGCTCTTCGTTGTCTTCATCTTGGAATCTTCGAAATGCCTCTAGCAGACGACGGAGGAATCGCAAAGGGCACAAATCTGCTCGATCTTGTGGACTCGGCAAATTTTAACCGGGCTACAATAAATAAAAGACTCGCCGCTGCAGCACGGTCGCCATGGCCGACGCCGATGTTTGTTTACCCCCCGGCCTCCCCCGACATGTGCGAGGCCGTTGCTTAGCCGGAATCGTCATCAACCTCCTCTCCCGCCTTCGTGCCTCCTTTCTCACGCGCAGAAGACGAAAATGAGCCCACTTGCGAGGCGTATAGGTTTCCACTTTCGACACGCCGCACCTTTCTCTATGTCTTCAAAAGAGGACAAAGTGATCAGCGGAAAACATGCAAACATTCATTGACTTTATGCGTCACTAAACGACTACTGAAAGAACTGTTGAGCAGCATCTAGGAGCACACCGATGCTCGTGATTCTGTCCACGTAATTGCAGACGTCTTGGTAGGTGGCAGCATGGCCAATGGTGAATGAGGCAAACGCATCCATTTCTCAGTGAGTAGAGCCACTCGCTTCATGCCGAGACGGAGCTTGGTGCTGGTCTTGCCACAGCGAGCGGGTCTAGCAGAAGAGCCTGAATTCGATTTTGTGCGGCATGCTGCGCAGCCTGAAGGAATTCAGGTTCCTTCTTGTATTTTCTTCAGAAATATGGCTGTCTTTTGCTTTTTAATAAAGGCTTCAACGAACAGTTTAAATAATAATAAACAAGAACTACTGGCAAAAGGAGTGTGACAGCAGAAAGTTCGAAAATTAGTAATAATTAGTTAATTAGGTTCCATAAATCAAATACTTATGCTTTCTGAAGACGCTCACGAGCAAAGCACAGTTGGTTTCATCACGTAAATCGGACTGCTTTTCTTTAATGTGAAAGCATTAACTGGGGGTCCCATGGAGCAAGCCGACGTCACCAGTTTTGAAGCAGCGCCAAACGGCACCTCAGCTCCTTTCTCCAAGTGAAGCCGAGATCTGATGGCTCCCAGCTTTGAAGCCAAGCAAAATGCCTAGTCAAACGGCTTCAAACGGTTTCCCCGCTCCCAATGGAGCGCAGTGAAGCCGAACTCTGATAGATTTAGGCTTCGGTCCCATTGGCTGGCGCGTCATAGTTTCAAGGAACGAGGCTCCCATTGGCCGCTGCGCGTCAGTTTCAACGGCCGCCACCCCATGGTGCTGCGTGCCCGCGCCGCAAGCGCGCCGGTACAAAAATCGGCTGGCGCGCTCGCGCAGACCGCCAGCGCGCGGGAAAGGAATCGGCCTTGCCGCAAGGCCGATGTCAGCGCAGCGCGGGCACTTCACGAAGACGCGCGCAAGAACGACATTCATGCTTTCGCATTCCCAACTCATAATGTGTGCTTAGGTGTAACTCGAGCCTTTTTTAAGGTTTGGCTTGTTTTAAATGGGACACATATTCTTGCCGAAGACAGCCGTTTCCTCTGAGAGGCCAAGACATCGGGCATTTATTTTGAATACGCCACAAAATTACGAAAATCTCGCAGGTAAACTTTATTTCAGGGATGTTTTCCTCACCGCCCGTTTACTCGCACAGGGCTAAGTTTCATCAGAAACTTGACCCTGTGCGTATGTGATCAACTGTAATATGTAATCAACTGCGAACTGCCGATTTATTTTTACCATATTGTTACTTTACGTTCTAGCTTGTCAGATTTAACAGCACGGTAATATTCTACGTCTCCACGGTTGCCGCATGACGTATCCAGTCTCATTCGCCATTCAGACCTGGTTGGACCTTCCATCTCGATGGATATTCAGGCACGGTGGACGTTCAGGCCTGGTTGGGTCTTCCGTCTTGTTGAATATTCAGGCTCGTTAGACATTCCGTCTCAACTGGTCATTTCGTCTCGGTCGATATTCAGTAACGCCAGTTTCGTGATCAATTGAATCTTTCGACTCGTCGGATGTTCCGTCTCGATGGGTATTCAGGCCGTAGGTGTACTCCAGGGGACGTCGATCACCAGAAAAAGGCAGCTGTTTGTTACTTTGGGGTCAAACGTCTTTCCTGACACTTACGCATCCTGAATGAAGGCTGGAAAATCAGGGTTGGAGGCGTTCTCAACAAAACGAACCGCTTTGTTGATTTCAAAATAGAAGCTGCTTTATTCAGAACTAAACATAGAACTTAGTTTGTTCAGACAAACGACGGACCACAACGGAAGGTTGCACTAGAAGTATAAGGATGTAGAACCACATTTAGGGCTAAAACTAATCCTTCAAACAACTTTTTTTTTTTTTTAACTCAGACGTCGCTTGGTATTTTGTCGTCAAAGTAACGAGAAAAGTAACTAGTCACTTTTGAAAATCGGTAAAAAGTAAAGTATTTAGTTCCTTTTTTGAGCGAGTAACGAGTAACGATATTTAGTTACTTTTAGGGGAACGTGTACATGTCTCCTTATAACTCATTTATGAAGTTATTTTTAGAACTATACAATGCATATTTGCCTTTTAAGTTTCTGAAAACAACAAAACCCATAAGGAAACCATGGATAACCTGGGCTTCCCTTAAAATTCGCCCCAAAAATGTTTATTCGGCAGGTTTCCCCAATCTAGAGGTAAGTAAATCTCAAGCTATTTAAAATATATAGCAATAGTTTAACCACATAATTAAGGTATGCTAGAGAACGTTACTATTATTATGTGTTCAAGGCAGTACAAGGGCGTACGGACGTCATGTGGAAAGAGCTAAACTCTATTTTACATTGCAAAAATCCCTCCAAGCCTTTTGAAAAAAAAAAATTATATTACTGCGTTGAACTTACTGAATGTTCTTTAGCAAATGCTTATAACGAACATTTTTTTTAATATTGCGGGTAACTGTGTCGACATTATAAATTCTGCAGTTATTAGTGATAAAAAAATAATTCAACATTTTTCGAACCAGTGGTCCAACCAGAAGTTCCGTATTTTTACAACTAAAGAATAGTGCAAGCTGTGACGCGGACGGTGTCCAGATAAGACCGTTAAAGCATGTTGCTCATTTGATAGCACCGGCGCTATTCCGTATCTTTAACCTTTCTTTAACCACAAGTGTATTTCCAAAACGAATGGAGATAGCTAAGGTTGTATTAAAAAAAAAAAGACAGTGTCAACGAAATGGGAAATTACCGACCTTTTTCAATACTACCAGTTTTTTTGTTTTTTTTTCTAAAGCTCTTAAAAAAAAAATACTTTATACACGCTTAACAAGGTTTTCAAATAAGCATATACCTTGATAAATACTTCCCAGTTTGGATCCATGAAACAGAAATCCGCCGAGGCTGCCTTAGGTATAAAAATTTATTTTTCAAAATTTAAAAAAGAAAAAGAAATTAGTTTTCTGGTGTGCTTATTAACTTCTCAAATGCCTCAGTCACGACATTCGTTTAGCGAAATTAGATACTTACGGTTTTCGAGTGTATGCATTGAAGCTATAATAAAATGGTATCTGGAGCGTCGACTGCAATACGCCTCTAATTATGGAAACTCCTCTCTTATAAACCTATTTCCTCCGGTGTACTGCAGCGTAGTATATTTGGTCCTTTTCTCTTCAGTATATACGTAAATGATATTATCAATGTTAATTAGATTCAAAATATGTAAACTATATGCCGACCAAAAAGTGAATTTTTCTTTCTAGAATACTCTGATTTATTATTTGATGAAGCAGGCCTGGCGCTTCATGGGTTGGAAATGTGGAGCAGTAATACAGTGAAAAATCAAAAGCCGCGCTTGTTTTGTCCCAAAAAGAATGCAGTTAGTTTCCTTACAAAAGACCTGAGCATAAACTCAAACAATATTCATATTGCCGACTCCTTCAAAAAAGTTCTAGGCGTCATTTTCTCCGGCAATATATGATTGGATAGTCACATTAACTACGTTCTTTAAAAGTTGTCACAAATTGTTGGCATAGTAAACTATCATCGTTATACTTTACTGACAAACGTTAAGTTAATGTGGTTTATAATTTCGTGTTTCATTCCCACCTAAATTACTGATATTTAGTTTGGGGCGCAACCACTTCAATGAGTCTTGAAAGAATACACGTTCCTGTTGCAAAGAAAAAAAAAAGCAGTAAGGGTCAGATCGGTATTTTATTTCAGTGCCATAGATACGACCTATTCAAAAAGTTCCGCATCATCAACATTTACTCTCTGTATCATTACAGCTTTATTACTAGTCACAATTAAGAGGTTATTATGTATGAAAACTTTCTAATAACCCTTGGGCGTCTCTAAAAAAAATAATAATATGTATCCTACCCATGGTGCCAGGTGTTGGGAGGTGTTTACGTAAAGAAAACAATTTATGGCACATAAACGCTAAGATACAACTTCCCCAATTGACTAAATATTTATGAATCTTAAGAATGTGTTTGGAACAGAATGTCAATAACAAAAATACAAGTATTCTTTTCTGTTGTTGGTTATGATTATTAGTTGCATTAACTGACTTTAGGTTTGATCTCTGCTGAATTTGTACTGGCAATTTTTGTATAGTGTTTTTTTTTTGTTGTAAATTTTGATTTTCTGTTTTTCGTCCGTCACAGCTGTGCATTGTATAGGCCAAGGTTCTCAAACACGCGGCCCGCGACTCTCTGAAACACGGCCTGGAAGTATCCCGTGGCTGCGAGCTCCCGCTTCTATGCCTCGAACGCTGCATGAGCCATAAATAATGACCCCTTCACGTCCATACTTATACTGGAAACGTAGATCTGATCTTATGACGTTTTAACATATTTGACGCTATAGTCAGATACAGCCTAAGAAAGACAGTGCGAGAGGGAAAAGAACGGTAACTAGGAAAGCTGAAGTAGAGAGGATCGACCTCCTTTCCACAACGGCGCCATTTCCCCCCTCGCATTCATGGCAGGATTAAGGAACATGGGGGCCCTGGACTAAGGCTGTTCATGAGGCCCCTAATGATGACCATAATACTATGGTGACGATGGTGGTGGTGGTGGTATCAACAATGACGGCAATATGTGTATTTCCCCACCATATGAAATGCATATGTTCTTTTTGTGATACATCTTAGAATGTTTCTGTATCGGTAGAATCAATGATTAGGAAATTCAGTTTCCACTGGGTGGAAATTAAGCAGATGCCATTGTGGATTAGAGGCTGCTTCGGAAATAGTCAATCGCTCACAAAAAAAAATACAAACCGCAAAGTAATGAACAATTGGGGAAATGTTAAGAAGTTTCGCGCACACTGAGCAGCTCCATCGGCCCTCGTACACTTCAGTTTGAAAGTTAAAAATGATGACCTTGCGTTCATATGAACTTGTTTGACCAGGTCTACAAACTTATTTATACAGTGCGTGTCTCTGCCGGCTTGCATACATTCATCATGGTGTTGAGTTAAAGAGATGGCACAGATGACCTTCTTGATGTTTAGTGGCATGTTTATTTGGGCGCAAATTGCATTAAAGATTAACCTTTAGAATACCCTCAATATTCCCAATAGCAAAAAAAACAAAAAACAAAAAAAAAAAAACTCGCCGCCTTAAAGACATGCTTCGCAATCGCAACTCAAAAACTGTCCCGAGACATATAGTGTTTTTATTCTATAAATTGCCCCAATTGATTGTAACTTGTCTAACTAGCCATTTTTGGTTAATTACTACCTTGAACAGGGTAAAGCAACACAGACAATAAAGTAATCTCGGTGGTTGCAGTATATTTAGGGGTCAAACCGCTTCGTTCACACTCTTCTAGTAATTGAACTCTCGTGTCACAATCTAACAGCCTTGCACATTCAAGTAATAAAATAAATATTTAAGATTGAATCCGAATATAATATAGCAACCACTCACATTTTGAAAATTCGCAGCATTTCTGATGAAGATCAACGAGATATTTTCAAACTCCTCTCCTACATGCTGTCTATTTTAAGGGAAAATGTTTCAATTAGTTTTTGAAGTGGCATTGTTTCTTTTAATTCCGGTAATTTAGAACTTCGCACCCTTTAGGACGTATTACTCTAAGTTAAAAATAATAGGTCATACCTCAGAGGATTGTTAAAAAAAATCGCAGCTCGATGCTGCGATTTTTTTTCACTCGATGGTAGAAAAAGTGTTGTCTCGCACAGGCAGGTCAGTCGCAAACTCTAGAACAACTGCTTGCAGTCACTGCCTCTCGAAAACTTTTAGGGAACAACTCAAGAGCCGACTCCTTGAAACACCTGCTAGTGGTTAGAAAGAACGGCCTCGAAGGTTCACCGATATTTCTTTTGGCTTGTTTTAAACTTGTCGTTTTGGAGGAAACTCTCCATATAGAACTACGCTAAAAGACAAAAAAAAATAATAATAATAATGTACGTCATGTATGTTGCTCGCGTAGCCTTCACAACACTTGCTTGATTTCAACCCACCATTGTCCGTAAAACTCGTCGAGCGGGCCCCAGTACAATAGATAACTTCGTGGCCGTCCTTCCGTCTGGTTTCAAGTGGAAGAGATTTCAACGGTACCGCCAGCGCGTCGACAGCTTTGATCCCCCCGACAAGGAGGATGGGAGGCAAAGCTTACATTTTGTTGCTCTAGCACAGTCCTTCACAACGATCTCACAAACACCTGCTCGTCGAGAGAAGGGAACTTTACGGCATTCCTGTTTTCTCAGTGGAAAAAAAAAGGGGGGGGGGGGGGGGGTTGGGACGACGCCAGAAAGCCAGGGCGCAGAGGTTTCCCTGAGTTTTGTTCCTCCTTTGGGTATGTGCTGTCTTAAACTAAAACAGAGTAGCTTTTTTTTTTTCCAAAATTGCTGGGGCCAGCACGGGCCCCCTGGCTGCCTGGGGCCCTGGGCTGCAGCCCCCTTAGCTTGTACTTTAATCCGGCCCTGTTCGCACTGTCTTTCTTATAAAAACATTGACACTTCAAAATATTTTTTTATTATCCGAAACGATTGAAAACGATGCCTGGATATTACACTAAAAATTCGAAACTTGGGAATTCAACATATGTGAAGTAAAAAAAACAGTTTACAAATTCGGTATTTCAAGTTCCCGCGCGATCCGCGCCAGTGCAGTGACGTCACATATTGAGCAGTCCTGCGAGTCGAGTTTCTCTGACGTCGCCGAAGTGTCGTGTTCGCCAGCGTCCCGCGAACAACCGGTTTCCTCCGTACGTCCCGCCTCTCGCTGCGAGCAGACGACGCTTGACTTTCGAGTTTGAAGTTCGTTTAGCGCCCTTTCAGTGATCTCCAATTTTTTTAAACGGTGTGAGGTGAGGTCGAAGAGAACAATGGACTTTTGTGAGCGACGAGAGGAGACACGTCGCGCCGGTTCTGCATGAAAGGTTGCCCCGGCGGGGTCACAACCGAAACTGCGATACACAGACACCAAACCCAGTTGTTTTGATTGTTTGACGATTTCCCTATCGAAGTCTGAGAGGTCGTCGGGCACTTAAAATGACCACTTCTCCCGATTCCCCGACTCACAAATCATCCTCTGCTACATGCGTCGTGAGCCGCCATGTTTTCCGAGGGAGGATAAAACAGGATAACTGGGCGAGTTAATATGTATTCATAATGGAACAGCGCGAATTTTACAAGGACAGAGGGAGGAACTGGACAGGACGACCGCTGACTAACAACTCAAAGGTTTATTATCAGGAAACCACGAAGAAAACATACAACAAAACGACTCTCTAATCACGATGGAAATGCGCATGCGCCTCATAAAATTGTGTCCTATCTGTTACACAATGCTATATGCGTCATCGCCCATCTAAAAATTCGACCTTACTGTCCAGCAAATTCAAGGAAGCCTGACTCACGCAGGCTGGCCCCTCCGTCTTTATTTTATGAGCTTTGACAATCCCCCAAGCTTTTTGGTCCCTGTGTTTATACAACACAATGGCCTTGTCTAGTAACGGTGTACAGGCGCATTAACGGTGTACAGGCGCAGACGGTGTACAGGCGGTTAAAAAAAAAAGGGGCCATAGTGCGTTCGCAATTCCGTCAAAAAACATGTTTTCCGAATGCCGTCACTAAATGTTGTAGGAATGTCGCTTGCAAAGCTTCTAAATTTTATAATATTTGATGTTACAAATAAAAAAAAGCGAGGAGGTGAGGAGCGGGAAAGAAAAGCCCCGAAATAAAAAGGCGCGCGCGCGGTAGAAAAAATGTTTTTTTTTTCTTTTCTTTTTTTTTGCGTTGTTGTATCTTTTTGCGTATTTATGTCCATAACTTGCATCGTTTTAGACAGCAACAAAAATATGACCTCTGGGGTGTCAGTGCCCCCCTTTTTGTTTTATCTAGTTCAAACCGCCAAGGCTTTCCCAGCCAAGGCACTTCTTACAGCTGGTAGAAGTGTCTTGGCAAACCCCGAACCTTCAAGCAACGGTGCTTGCGATGTTGAGAAGACCGCGTCGTCCCCCCTTGTATATATCATCTCATAATCATCATCACTAGACGTGGCACCGCGGGCCTCCATGGTACGGGCTGTCGCCTTTCCGCGGTGCCACGGCTCTCCTGAGCCAATAAAGATTACGATTACGATTACGATCTGACTATAATATGCTTTCTGATAGATCGAGGATTGTTTCGTCTTACATACCGTAAAGACACAAAAATTTTCTTATAATTCTGCTGTAAAAATTGTCAGAAAAGCAAAAACTACCGTATGAAAAATCTTTTTTTCGAGACATATTAAATTACTCCGGTAATTCTCAAGTGAACTGAGCACCAAAGCAACGATTGTGTGCTTGACTTCTAGTTCCATTGAAAACTTCTAGCTCGTTGGTGGGATGATATTATTTTAAATCTTGCAAACACACTGAGTGCAAACCTAAAGTAGTTGTCATGCTGTCGCCGTCCACCAGGATCGCGGACGGCGACAGCACGACGTTTCTATGACGTCATCGGGCTGAAATCGAGGGACCACGTTTTTGGACGCGGTGAACAGACCAGTCGGAGACGCGTTCCAGGAGCCATACGGGCTCGACCAATACCACCTAGAACACAAGGCCTGCGCATGACGTTTCATTAGTAGATCCCCGACCCGCCCCAAGCGGCAAACACGCTAAGCTCGACGAGAGTATGTCAACTGATGTCAACCTCGTTGGGCGCGGCATGTGCGGCTGGTGCGGCCGTGCGGCTGCGGCATCGGCGGCACGTCATCGAAACGAAACTTGTGCGGCTGGCAGTTGGTGCAACAGTGGACAGTGCGGCGAAGATGAATCGCTCAGCCTAGAACAGGAATCATCACATCGACGGGTGCTTCGTTTTGACGTTGGTCTTGCTCTGCACGGATCGTGTCTATTTTCTTAGTCTACATTCAGCATCGTTTACAAGGCTCGGCAAGGCTGGCGTGGGTTCCGCAGTGCTATGGCAGCAACGGTAGGAAGACTACCATTTATTTCGCCTCCCTTTTTCTCTCTATTCCTTACGTATCCTTTCTCTCGCCAGGGAACCAGCGTCGTGCTGAGAAGTTACGGAAGCAATTTCTCTTGAGGCTTGCATCACCGGCCGCGCGGCCGATTGCACCCGCACAACCCGGTACGTATGGGAAACACGGTATGTAAACTAAAGCACTGCTCGGGCCTATTTTTTGAGGCCCGGCCGGGCCCTGGCCCGCTGACTCTCGACCCGGCCCGATGGGATGCTTACTTAGTCAGGCCCGGCCCTGCCTGCCTGATCAGGCCCGGCCCGGTGTGAGCTAGGCCAATTTTGGCTAGGCCAAGGTGTGCCCCATCTCTTAAATGCAAAGGTGCCCTGCGGAGGTGTTAGGGCAGTTAATTACTAATTTTCATGAAAGACGCTGTCATATCGCAGACACGTGGTGAACATTCGAAAGTTTACACACATATAAATACATATCTTTAATAGCAAGATGCAGGTTTTTTTTTTGTCGTTTTTTTTCTTCAAAAGTTGAAAAGAAAGGGCAAGAGAATCGTGCTGTCCCCTGTGACTGCAGATTGCCCTCGTTTTCTTGCCTGCTGGTGGTTGTCCCACTATGCTGATGGAATCCCCATAATTCTATCTTTTTGCGGGCTTGGGCCAAAACAGCTTTGCTTATTTCAAAGATTATTTTAGTGGCATTGTAGCGAGATGGCCCTTCCGTTTTTTCTCTCTTTAGATTTAAAATCTAAACTATCAGTGCGCTAGCATTTTCTTCTCAATGTTTTAGAAAGTATGCTACACCATTGCGCGAGCCCGGCCTGCGCCCGGAAAGAATTCGTACTACCCTGGCCGGGCCCAGGCTTTCGGGTTGGCCCGGGCCCTTGCAGAGCTAACGTACACTCTTTGTTGTTGATGTGCCTACCGATGTACAGTCGGGGACAAAAGTCTCCAGGATGCGCGAGCTGTGACTGAAACGAATTGCTCTGCCATCTGGCGGCAGGTCGCCTGGTTTCGAGATCACACAAAAGCGCATGCGTGTCCTACTGTGCCTTCAAACGTGTGTTTTCCTGCTCTTGTGCGGCACAACGCCTAACTTGCAATCGGGCGCGTGGTATTGCCTCTAAGATTGCGCTTGCGGCTGACCAGGGCCTGCTACGCATTTCGAAACTGGAGATACTGCCTGCAGCAGTGCGCCGTATTTCGCCGTGTCAGCACACTTTGGTTTATATATAAACCGCTAAGCTGAGCTGCCGTGACTTCTTGCTTTATAGGTGCTATGTCAGTAAGCGCGGCCGAATCCGAGTTTGGCGCCACGCCGCAGAAGAGCGGGAAAACGCATGTTTGCAGGCACAGTAGGACACTCATGCGCTTTTGTGTGATCTCGAAACCAGGCGGCCCGCCGGCAGATGGCAGAGCAATGCGTTTCAATTGCAGCTTGTGCGTCCTGGGGACTTTTGTCCCCGACTGTAGCTTCAGCGTATGCACTATTCCACGTAACATGATGTATGGAAACCTGAGATGGCGCTAGGAGAGAGGAAACTCAAAAGTAGAAGGTGCACAGAACGAAGATACACAGATGCGTAAAACAGCAGTTAAGCCGTCGCTGGTTTTGTCTAATCTCCAATAATTGAAGTGTTTTACAGGGGGAAAGTGGGCCAAATTAGGTCTACTGCACGTGTGAAAGGGGGCGAAAAGCTAGAAGAGTAGGTTGGTGACGTTTTGCGCTTAGCTCTGCCCCGGCACATGCCGATAAATGGTCAGGACTAAACAGCAGGCTCGTTTGATTTACCTGCAACGGTGCAGAAAACTAGCGCGGTGTACTTCTGGTGTAGTACAGCAAGTATGTCGCCCTACACTTTTCTGCACTGGTGCAGGAGGGGCAAGCAAATGAACAAGCCTAACATCTAGGCATAACTAATGGCAGTCATGCTAATGCGGCATCCGTGAGTTTTTTTATTGCTGTTTTTGTCGTGCTGGGTACTTGCCGAGTTCAGAAAAATGATACTTTTGTGACTAGTATCCTTCTCAATCGAAGGGCAATGAAAGCAGGCTGCGTTTTTGGATGCACTGCGTGCTTAAATGACGGCGTGTTGCTGTTCAAATTTCTGAAGGATGCCACTCTGCAGAAGATGTGGATCCGGCTAATAAACGGGGATAATTGAAAACCATTCCTCCATCGTCTGCTCAAGACATTTTGAAGATTGTTAGATCAAGACGACAAGAAGGCTTTTCTAAAAAGAGGGAGCACTTGTCCATTGTTGCAACTCAGGGGTTCTTCTGTGGCTACCAGCCACAGAAAAGCGCCTGCCAATCGTACCGGTAAATTCCATTTGTTCAGCTTGCCTTACCTTTAAAGACTTAACCAACTCTTCCCTCTATTGGGTTCTTGTGATCCTTGGGTGATGAAAAACAATGTGACATAGAGTTGATCACAATTAACCAAACCGCCTTAGCATTGCAAGAGAAACTTTAGCCGAGAACTCTACACTTTTAAGGCGGAAGCGCATCTTGAAATTAGTACTTGCCCCCTGTGGTCCACGGTTAACAGGTGGTCACCGGTTGGCACCGATTTCGTTTCGAACATGACAGTTTGTGTGATCAAAACAACTTGTGTAGAGCAATGAGTTTGGCGGTACTCGTCAAACATGGGCTCTCAGGGTAAATTAATTTACTTAAAACGACAGAACATATGCTTTGCGCTGTTTCCGCTCATGTTTCTCGAACTCTACAGCCTTGTCTTTGAAGTAGCAGAGTTTATCTGAGGGCTGCAGGGAAGCAGCCATTCCTATGGCCAAGCAGAGAGCACAAAGTCGCCATGCCACTTTGTTTACTCGCGGTAGTCCCCAAGATCCCGCCTGAACCTCTCCTCCAATCGGAGCTCGGTGCCGTGGCGTCACGGCAGCCGCCTGCACGAAAGAGCAGACGACTTGCTTGCCGTACGGAAACTACAAGTTTGGGAAAAGTACTAGCAGGAAAACTACCTGGTCGTGAATGAAAAAGCACCAGTGTCCGGCGTTTTTCAAGTTTTTACAATTAATTGTGTACGTCGGACATGCATGGTTATTAGAGATGGCCCAGGATGTCGGAAAAAGAAAACATACAACACAAAACTCTGCACCCTTTGCCGATTTATGTGAGGAAACAATGTGTCGCAGCAAAGCACGCATTATATTCAAAGAGTAAGACTTCACCATTTTCACTTCCTTTAGCGTGGGCCCACAATCGGGCTCAAATCTTTTGCCGATATGCGTCCCTTCACTACTCTTCAATCAATATCATGAAAATAATCAAATCCCTAATGACGAGCCAAAGTTCTGAAGATTCAATAGGCATTTGTTCTTTGACAAACGCGGCCGTCAGATGCTTCGTTGGTTAATGTGGCCATTCGGCACTGCAAAGCAACAGCATGCTTACATGGGATTAAAAAATATGAAAGGACAAAGCAGAACACACAGCTAAATACTATACATGGTGAGGTATAAATGTGCTATGGCAAAACATATTAGCATGTCTTTGTCAGCGGGCATTGCTGGTTGTCGTTATTGTTTATCGATGACATGCGTCTCTAAGAAACTTGACTAAGCACACCCGGCATATCTCCAAGGAAATTCGCGACTCCAGCGACCTATAGGGACGCCACTATCGGGCAAATATGGCGGTCGAATCCAGGTCCTGCCGTGCCATGTGCCAGCTCAACGCACAATGCTGCAGCACCAGCAAGCAAGCATTTGACTCAAAATGGCTTGCCTCGCGTCTTATCTTCCATTATTTCGAACCTGTGGCGATGTGGTTGGGTAAGCGAACTTCCAGAGGCCTGACTTTCTTCGAGGAAACTAGGAAAGGACTGCCACCTGTCCTACAACGGTGCTGATGAATGTTTATAAACGCAGAATGTCTTTCTCACGCGGTTCCATAGGTAGCGTGCAGAGCAACCTGGGTTACTAGGCGATACTCTGGTTACGACAGAGTCATTGGTAGAACTGTGCTGTCGCGCAAACCATCGACAACATGTAGTCACGGAAGCCACAAGAGACGAGCAGAAATCGCGAAAGGACCTGTTCCGGCCAGCTCAGTGTTTTCCCGCTAGGTGCCGTTCGTTTTGCTGGACTCGCGAATTTGTCGGATACAGTTCACCTGTCTTTATACACAGTTTCAAACGCGTACACACACACAAAGAAACATTGCATGACTGGGTACAGCATGCGCATTCTGCATGATCCAGTATCGGAACCTAATATTCTGAGGGATCTTAAATAGGTATGTATATGAATCTGGCACTCCCTCTCTCTGTGTCCATTTGTCGCGTAAATCGGTGTTGATTGCCAAAAGTTGTTGCTCAACTTTATGTAGCTCATTTCATATGCGTTTAAAATGTTTCATGCGCTAGTGAAGGAGTGAGTACGGGATCAACCATACCATGTGCACCACTCATTTCGTCCTCTTGCTCGTCCAGGCTGCGGCTCGCCTCCAGCTTCCGACCCCATCGTTCCTGCTCAGTTGTGACAACCCTCTTTTGGTGCGCGACTTCAACGACTGTCATGGTGAAGCAGGCCAATAACAGGAGTGTGTGGCCTATCGGCCACCGATCTGTACCAACCAGACTGTACGGACCACCGATTTCTTCTCCTTGCATGTTCAGGTTGGTCCAATACTCTCGTAAAATTGTAAAGAAGCAACATGCGTTTACTGGTGTTCCCACACCCAGAAGTGCCTTGTAAAACTGTTTGGGACTGTTGATATGGTAATCCTCCTCCTATCCGGTAACATTAAGATTATACCGGTTCGATGAATGAACAACTCAGACAATTCAATAAGATGCACAAGATGCTGGTAGAGGTTGATACACACGCGCTTAAAATAGATCGGGCTGAATCAGGAATACTGGCATCACTAAACAAGAAATAACGATCCCAAGGGCTTATTCAAACTGCCATGACAGATATTATTGCTATATTGGCCGAGCTTGAAAGTAGAACTACTGCTCTGGTTCGAGAAGTTTGCATGACTAGAAGATTGGTAGAAGTAGTCCAAAAAGAAGATTGGGCCCTGCGAGCACATCTAAATGAGGATGACGATCACTGTCGCTGTGGCGACCTAATCTTTTATGGGATATCTGACCACTTATCTGAAAGTTTGGCACAAACAGAGGAGGTAATTTTGGACATATTAAGGTAGTTATTGAATCTTCAAGTAACTCATGGAGCTATTATTCGGGCCCATGAGATGGGTAGTGAGTGATGTTCAGTTATCACCAAATGGGCAACATACACACTAAAAGTCCAAATTCTTCTGCCCAGGTCATCATTTAGATCTAGCCCCTGCACCGTGTGTGAGGACCTCTCAATTGAAACATGTCATGCATGAAAAAAAACTGATAGAATTTGCCAAAGAATAAAATGTCACTTTCAAGCTTCGATACAGTAGCATGTGCATTAACAATAAATACTGTGTGTACAATCCCGTTAATGACAATGTGCTTGAAACAGGTCCCTCAGCCTTGATTTCCGAAACCCAGAGTTTGTTTTGTGCTGGGGATCCACCTGGAATATCGAATTTGGAATAGCAGGCAGAGAGGGGAAGAGTATGCCATCCTCTTGTCTCAGATGTATCGGGGCTTCTTACTAATAATAGAAGCATTATTAAAAGGTGAATGGACTTGCGTTTCATTATTGACTATATATGCAAGTGGGTGTTATTGTCTTAACTTAAACTTGGCTATCTGTACAGAAGTGTGTAACTGTGAACTTTTTGGTGGGCCTAAGGAATCTCTCTATGACCACCGTTCCTTGTAAACTCCTTGAGCATGTTATCTTGTTCTCACAATGGGGGCAGGGGGATCTAGTCCCCCTGAGAAATTTGAGGTATTTATAGCAAATAACTTCAAAGGCCAGGCATGTGTTTGTCACCTGGAGCGTAATTTTGAAATGGGTCCAGTACTGCAGAAAAAAATGAAGTAATACGGAGGTTGTTTCTAATCACCAGGAAGATTAACTCTAAACTTTGGAGAGCAGACATATGATCTTGGCTGGTGCCCATAGCTTGGTGTTTGTTCAAAAGCAATGAAAAAGTTTTTGCGGCACCTCAACCTATGTATACACGAACTCAACTCTGTTACGTCACGGCGCTTCGGGCGCACTTGTCTGGGGCTGTAGGCAGAAGACCGCATGTGTGATGTATATTCCTGCGTTGTTTTGAAAGGGACCGGGCAAACACTTGCCTTCTCATAAAAATGCCGTGACTGGGGCTGTACCAAAAGAGTCGAGAAAGTTTGGAAGGTCAGTGTTCATGTGCTCGGTTCGTCCGAGAATCTGGGTATGTGCCATGAAAGGGCAAAACCAGACGCCGTCGGACCACGATTGCTTGGGCAGGGAGCACTTTGGGTTGAATTCTCGGATACTTGGGTCATCCGACTCATTTGCTTCGTTCCAACATGAACGCCGGAAAACCGTGAGGTTGTACAGGATCACCTTCCGACAACAATCAGTGCGTCTTCACGTTGAAACGGCCGCCTGATCGTTCAGACTGTCGTCTACTCTTACAAACGTTTCTGCTTGTCGTCTGCTCTTTTAGACAACACCGGCTCATTGACCAAACGTTGGGCCGATACTTGCGATAAGAAGTAGGTGCAGGCCTCAAAAAAAGACTTAGGTTTGAAGATTGGTAAGCAGGCTCTATGTAAACAGTAGATGCAAGGAGATGTTGATCATTGTTACCAGTGGCCACCACCGACCTGTTAGGCCTGATTCACTTGGTCCAATTCTGCTTGCTATTTTCAGTATCAACGTCGTCCATCTCAGCTACGGTTCACGCTTTTGCAGCCCGAGCGGCGTCGCGACTGAAAATTGCGAGCGAAATCTCATCATGCGAATCAGGCTTTAGCGTACATTCTGCGGCGTCCACGCATAATGAATCGCCGCATGTCATATTATTCACGCAAAGTTTTGTGGTGTAACTAGCCTCAATAATTTCGCTGAGGCTGCTCAAGATAGTCAGACATTGCCAGGAAGACGTAGAATCAACAATTTGAACGCGAGAAAGGGCAGGGGGACTCACACCGACGCCTACAACATCGCATTTCAATGGTTTGTTTATGGGCGACGGAGAGCTTCTTGCCCACATTCCATTGCGCATGCACGGCGCCGGTGGCTTCCGCTAGGGCCACTCCGGTTTGTTTCTAAACGTGAGTTGGTGTTTGAGCAGCCGGAGGCATGCAAATAATGCTACCATGTTTTGTAAATAAGTAAACCTGGCACAAGGCTTAAAACCATAATCAATCATTATGTTCAAGGCATCAATGACCTGGCAATGAAAACAAATACTGCTGCACCCTTTCACTCTATATGGGCAACAATAAGGGAGAAAAGTGCCGTAGCATATAGAAGAAATGGGCCGCCAACACGGATATTCATGTCAATGTCTTCTGAGAATTGGGATTTGAAGGTGGTGCTAAAAGGAAAAGGCTTTTAGGGCTGGGCTTTTGAGGTCGGGTGCTTTCGTGCACCACTCCGACAGAATGTCTGGTGTAACCCTCTGCGGGAAAGTTTGAGGACTAATGCGAAGGTGTGCAAGTGCTTGGCATTTTACTCTTTACCATTGGACAGTATTTTTTATTTAAGCCTCACATGCCCCATTGTGGCTTCATTCTGTATTAAAAACTCCAACAGAAATACTGAAAAAAAAATACTGTAAACGACTTAATTTTCGCGAATCATCTGCAACTAACGAAAAATAGGTCCCATGAACAATTCCGGTAAAATGTAAACATATTGGAAACTATATTGAGATCCTACCGCATCGCGAAAATTAGAGCCCGCAAACTATTCCAAAACTTCAGCTTTAACCTAAATCGCGAAATATTGAGCCCGCGAAAAATATGTCGTCTGCAGTATATCTGAGGTTGCCAATAAATGCACAAAACATCAAAGTAGCAATTAATATACCTGTATAGCTGTTTTGTATTTGCCAGCTTCATGTGCACTCATAATTTGTTATGTCACAATAGTTTCTTGTTGTTAAGATATTTATTTACCACTTCCTTACTTTTTCAGTGGGCGAATCTCGAATACCAGGTGCCACCGGGTGTGGATACTTGGGACAACATTGGAACAGTGAACTTGAAACACCTCTGCAGGAATCGGTGCATGAATCAGTTTGTGATATTTGGGAACTTCAAAAGCCACATTGTTGATACTTGGCAGACGGTTAGCAAGGTGGGTGTGCATGGCATGAAACAAGGTGTGTTTTCTGTATATATCGGATGTCAAGGGGATCAATAGAGGTGTTGAGTTCAAAACTTTCTGCAAACAATTTGATTTTATAAATCCTGATATATATAGGGTCTTGGGTGGCCAAAGGCATGGTAGCACTTTTTAGATGAGGACAAAAGAAGGAAAGACAAGACAGGCACGAGCTCTTTTGTCCCTGTCTAAAAAGCGCTACCATGCCTGTGGCAACCCAAGACCAATACCAACTAGCCATTCAACATTGATATATAGGGTGGCATGAATAGAGTTGTTGACTGTAAATTGTGTCAGAAAAATTGATAGCTGCACGTGCGCAGCTGAAAGTTTTGTTAATGCTGTATTTTCACAGTGCACGCTAACTTGTCAGATTTCAAAGCGGAGCTTCGTTTCTGTGAGAAATTAGAACAACATTTGTCTAAATTAAGATGACGAATGCTGATGCGGAGAAACAAGCCACAGCGAGAGCCACATTTGCTTTATTGACGAGAGATGGCGCGGCGCAATTCATCTTGGAGAGTGCTCTTGTTCCCACCGATTTCGTCTGCGTGGCGTCTACTTTATTTCACCAATCGCCTATACTTCTCTTTATTTGTGTTAAATCTCACTGTGCACACTTCATATACAACACAGGCAGAAAGACGAATCAAATGAATTTTACTGAATGTGGCCATCACGGCTAATGGCCCCAGTGGCTCAGATTCGAAGCGCTGGCCTATGGATCCCCAGTTGACGGTTTAGAATGCCGGCCGAGGTTCCCACCATATTACTGATGCGTATTGTGAAAAGGGCACGGTGTAATTCAGACTTGTGCTGCAGGTGTCTTTTGTTGGTGTGGCACGTAAACCCCCCAATTTTGTTTTTTTGCATCACGGCTTGTCGCCAAATCTTCAACAGTTGTGCCATCTCCTGTTAGCAGTAGCAAGCACGGCTCTCGCTGTTCGTCTGCATCAGCGTCCGTCGTAGAAATTGTGGGCACCCTGGCAGCTGTCCAGTCCAGTTGCCCGACTACGTGCCACAGGTGGCAGACTTTCCCGCAGGGCGGTGGAGTCAAGCCGGCCACGCGCACATCGCGCGCACCACCTTGATAAGGCGGATCAGAGGCAGTGCACAGGCAGTCGCTGACCAGACTTAAGCGCCCCGGTAACGATGTTAGTGTATTGACCATCTCATTCATGTCCAATTAAATGTATTTTTTTGTTGGAGCCATTCGCTCTGTGTTATTCGTCCGGGTCGAGTATGCAGCAAGCAAACCGACCATAAAATTTACAGAAATATTCTAATTTCTTACAGAAATGGAGCTTCACTTTGAAATTTGACAAGGTAGCATGCACCACAAAGAGTATTGACCGAAGTTTGAGGTATGTACTTGCAGGTTCCAATTTTTCTGGCTCAGTTTACTGCCTGCACTCTATGTATGCCACCTTATACCTTTGCGTATAGCGGCAGCTTAACAGGATAATTTTGCAGTTCACCCTCATTGGAGTGCAACTCGTATTCTCAAGGCACTGATGCACATCTGGAAGAATCCTCCTGCTTCAGGGTTTAAACCCATGACCTCTCCACTACTAGCATGGTATTTCCATTAGCAAAGTTATGAAAAGGTCCTGGGTTTAAACCTTGCAGCAGGCAGATTTTTATATGTGTATGGCACTTTTTCTTCAAAATGGTATTTTTGGGCATCAAAATTTACCCCTTAACGTTGTGACCAAATGAGCACTTCCCACGACATTGGTAGTTTTAATGACAGCCTTTTGAGTCTAAAAGAAAAACAGCGAAAACCAGAGACCCCCTGTTTGCAGTGACAGTGTCACGCTCTGCAAACCAGTGCCTAGAGGGTGCTAGTTGTACTTTACTCAGGGGAAGTGTAAAATTATCCCATCATGCTTCTACTCCACTTCTGAGATTTTTAGACAATCTTTAAGTTTTTTTTATCAGCCTTAAGGCCTGTTCACACATGCAGCGGAGCGCTACAAGCATAGCGCTGACCTCGCGCTAAGCACGTGCCGACGGGAACGTTCACCAGCTTTGTATTGCACCGTCAAAACTGTTGCTGAGGCCAGACGATAAGTACCTGACGGCACGTGAGCAGCGCTACAACAGCGCTTCGCTGCATGTGAGAACCGGCCTTTATAGGAAAGTCTGAAAACTGTACAGAGGCATGTTAACTTTTAGAGGTTTTTTTTTTTATATGCTAGGAGGGCTTTGTACGGCACTGGGGTGAATTCGGAAGGTATCGGTGGCAATTTTGGAAGGCTCTCAGATCTATCGATTGTAAATGATTTGTTTGCCTGCAGATCAAACCATGGCACTGCCCTACGGTTGGAAATGTGAACAGTTGCTTGCTGAGGGAGAACTTCGAGCTTTTCTATAGCTGGCTTGCCAAGCAGCTGCCGGTATGTTGGGGTCTCGGATGATGTAAACTTTCTCTAACTCGCTGCAGTTTTTGATTGAAAAATTCATTTTTGTGCCTCCCAGAACCTGAAGTGACCTTCTGTTGGGTTCCTAACACCGGCTTCTAGAGTCTTAAAATGGTCTTCGGGAATCCCTGTCTCAACTGCGCCAATGTCTATCTTGAATAGTACCGGAGTCAGTTCTGAACAAGTATTATTGGCTGCCACTTTGAAGCTTGGGAGTTCGAGGCCATGCCAAGGAATCCTGGCTCTTGCTTACCATTGGTTCTTGTGGCTAGATTTGAGGCAGTCATTTTATGTCCCTTTGGGCAAAGTCCTTCCTCTTCTTTAGTGACATTCCTGAGAGAAGACTTCAACCAATGAACTGCTATAAATTGTTTTCTTTTTTAACAACCTTGGCACACCAGATCTTTTGCTAGACAACTCGCCCGAGGGTGTACTTCATATTGTAGTGATTGCGCTGGCGAGCTGGTGGATGTTAACCATTTTGTTCTTAGCCCGAGACTGAGGCAGGAAAAGAGGAAAGTTTCAAAGTAGAAGAAAAATGAACAGTCGAGGACACGTCTGAGTCTCAGTCGTGTCCTCGATTGTTCATTTTTCTTTTACTTTGAAACTTTCCTCTTTTCCTGCCTCAGTCTCGGGCTAAGAACAAAATGGTGTACTTCATGTTAGCACGAGGTATTGAATCATTATGAATCTTTGGCGTCATGTTGGTGATGTTTGACAAGGTCATATCTCAAGCGACCGCAGCCTTTTATAGTGCAGTACTTTTTCTTCTGATATGGACCTCATCTACAGATTCTGTACTTTGCCGCAGCTCTAGCTCTTTCTGCTGTTGTCGGACTGTCTCCTGCTGACAGGCATTCGTAAGTGCTTCCATTGACCAGTGACAAGTGCAGTTGTAGTAGGTTTTTTTTAAACCATTCAGTTTTCCAGGCCGATATACAAGCAGTCTTTGATGAGTTCTTCTCTCATTTCACCGAAGTTGCCTGTATCGGCTAAAATGTGCCTTGGAAAGAAGTAAGCTTTGTAGTGCACTAGTGTGACTTCAATCTTCTTGGAGCTTTCGGGGTTTAGACTGTGTCTCAGCTGAGCCTAAGTGAAAGAAAGCACAGCGAAGGCTACCACACGAGCAAAGTAGAACGCAAAGTTGACACTCAGGCGCTTCTGCACCCCAGGCTTGTTGGGCTTTCTTTCACCCAGTCTCAGCTGAGAGGTTCATTCAAGAAAGCCGGCCCTGGACATAAGCTTACCGGCCATAAACTTGTCTGATGGTTGCTGAGGTTTTATGTGACTGTGAACTAGAAGGACTGACCAGCAGATTCCAGTGATGTGATTGGCCTAAGCTGTTTTGGAGCACCTTTTAGAGCAGCCAAAACAGTGTTTTGGAGCAGCTAAAGTGGACTTTGGAGCAGCCAAAACAGTGTTTTGGAGCAGCTAAAACAGTGTTTCGGAGCAGCAAAACTGGCTTTTGGTGCATACATTCTTAGAAAAATAAAAATATTTGTTTTAAGTGCTGGACAAACAAAGAACACTTTGCTCGCCGCAATAAACAATTTATAGTCAAGGTAAACCACCGAGTCTTTCAACATATAACTGAAAGGCCAATGACATGACACATTTTGCAATGCTTCAGTTAAATTATACATATATATATATACCCGCTATAGGTAAATAAAAACCAAACTGCACATATTAAAATTTATTTGAAAATGACCAACTTAGTAGTAAATATCACACCATTTGGTTGTCTAGTTATGTAATAAATGGAAGCAGTCTCTAACTGTTGATACACGTGACCACTGCAGTGCAGTGCAAAATTGTCGTGCGAGAGGAGATTGCTGTTCGATTGAAACCATGCCAGTCCACTCCGTCGCCAACTGGTTCCCAAAATTGTAAACAAAATGTAACTGTCCAGCATACAAAAGAAAAAAAAGTCCATTCGCACATGCTTGTTAGATTGGCTAGCGAGGTACAAGCTAAACACAGCAAAAAAAGAATATGAGTGCATCGATGCAAGACATCACGAGCGAGGGTCAAGAAGTTCTTGAAGCGCTTGGTGTAACGACTGATCTTAAGAGAAACAAGCGTGTTGTCCGGGTTCAGAGTGCAGACATTGCCTTCTTTGCTTTAGCTCACTTCTCTTCACCAAGTCCCTTTCGCGGCAGATTTTTTACGTACCCAAGTCCCCCTCCAAAGAAAGCCTACCAAGAGAAACCTTGGTAATCAGTACTTCGACACAGCAGTCTTTGAGCTTGAGGGATTTTTCGAGCAGCATATTGAACAAGAACAGGAATGTTGATGAATATTAGGGCGGTCCTTACGTTTCAGTTTAGAAAGCGCCATATGTGTAGCGACGTGGGGACTGCAACACCCAACGTCGCGCGACCATGGCGACTGGCAAGCAGGGACCAAATATAGTTTTCCCACAGCCGTTACTTTCAGGAGCAAGTGCTTCAGCTCACAATGTAACTCCCGCCACGCAAAAACGTGATTTCGTTTCACAGCATGATGGCATGGATGGTACCCAGCACCTGAGCGTCGGGGCGTCCGCAGATGCCCGCCTCTATCGTCGAAAAAGTTTTAAAAAAAAGATGCGAGACGATGAGAGCGCAAAACGCGAGACTGTGGTAAAAACCGTGCAAGATCGGATGAACGATTGATGAAGGGTACTTTGTGTCAGGCGGCCGCTTGCGCCACCTAGCTATGTGTGCCCATTATGGTACTCAATATAGTTTCGGTTTTGAAAGTCCTTCGGTGCAGGCTTGTTACAGATTACCCATATTTTTGCAAAATGTAGCAGGGTTAGCCCCATGGTGCAGTTTGGCGCAATTGGCGCAGCAATCACATCACGGAGATTCCGTAATCTTCAGCTTTGTATTTATAGCTGTCATCAGGGTTTTCCCCAAAAATATTTGAGAGGTGGACATCGAAAGGGAGGGGGACTGAGAGGAAGGGGCTCTAAAGCGCACTTAAAAACAATGCGCAGTATTTTCGCGCTTTCTTGGTCACACTGTGCCCTCGTAGCAATGATGCCAAATGCAGGCATCAGCTTGATAAGCATGGTGCTGCGAGATTCGCTCGATGTGGATGCTCCAAAGCACTATACGCTTCAAAGACTGCATCTTTTTGTTTATCCACGGCAGAATATAGAGTTCGCTGCTACATCACATTTGGGCTAGTGGGCGGCAAACCCACCACCGCCCACTGTGGCGAAAACGAAACCCTGACTGTTATTAAACACGAAGCTAGCTCAGAAATATTGGCTGGTGTCGCAGCAATGCTTTGCTGTGCTCCGTTTATCCTAAAGCTGACAGTGCAGTGTATGCTGCGCTCACGCCGGACCAATTCATGGCCTGGCTTTTATCACTTGACCTCGTTCTCCGCTCGTGAGTACGTGAAGGGAGAGGGGAGGTGTGTCCATGAGGTGCAAGGTCGACAGTTGACTGGTCCAATGGGTATGCAGCTTCCACCGCACCATCAACCGGGAAGTAAACGGCGTATAGCGGTTGCAAGTGGTTGTAATGCAATGTAACACAAATGTATAACCAGCCGTATGTTCCACAGAGAAGTTAGCTCTCTCTCTCGTATACCACTGTAGCGATGATTGAATACAATGTCTATTTAGCAGCTTATTAGATCTTCGCTCACTCCTCTACAATTTTTACTTGATATTGGTACACCTTTTTCAGAACATGCAAGTAGAAAGAACAAAAAGTGTTTTTTACTCTATAGTTTGCATTATTCATCTTTTAGAAAATGGTTCACCAACCTTTGTCAGAAACTACGTATCACTGCACCTTTACTGCTCTGGAGAGATTGTTCTTCCCTGCTTGATATTTCATGGTTTTGTTATTTGGAAATCACAATATAACAATATGTAGTAGCTGGTCAAACCAAGAAGGAAGTAATAAACTTATATAATGCATGTTAATAGGTCAAGTACTGTCCATTTTCACAAATATTTTGAGAAGTAAATGTTATGTTGCTAGTTAAGCTGAGGAGGATGGTTTAAATAAACTGTTTAATAAATACATACGGGATCAAAGCGGCAGCTATGGCGAATGCTCTTCAGTTCCAGACGCAACAGCGCGTGCCACCTCCTGCGAGCGTGCTCACTGGATGTCCTCTTCTTCTAAAATCAGAAAGCCCCATGACATCATAACATGCCCCCTTCTTCTTTTCTCTTTTTTTTTCTTCTTGAAGATAACGCAGTGCGATCGCGGCACTTGTCAGTCTCTGTATCATAGCGGCTTCACCACAACGCGTCGACTTTGTTTTTTTGGTTATCCTGTTGACCTTGTAGACGTGGAAATGTGTTCAAGTGATTCGCCATTTGGAACTGTATGGACATAGTCTTCAGCAGCTTCGTTTGAGACTGTAGGGAATTAGTTTTCAGCAGCTGTATTCGTTTCTGCTGTTCCATGTGCTTCTTTGGTGTGGTACCGGTTGCGCCTGTAAGTCCTCGATGTGTTTCTGCTGCTGCTTGTCCTGGTTCCACTTGTTCTCCTCGGCGCGAGACTGTTTCAAAAGGGACTCGTACCGCCGGGAGAGTTCCTCTATCTCGACTCGGCTTGCTGGTGCCTCCAAAGTTCGCGCTGTATCCCCAGTGCCCTCGGTGACATGTTCCATCGAGGCCTCCACTTTTTGGTTTGGCGCGTGTACCAACCCTTCTTCAGCCTTGAGGTGCTTGTCCTTGAGCAAGCGAAAGCGCTCTTGCAACTGCTAATTTGCTTGCCACACCTCTTGCAGCTCCTCCATGTCTTTTGTCCCACTGCGCCCTGCTGTTCCTCGAAGACTGCGAGATCTCGTCTGGCTGTTGCCCACTCTTTTGTGAGCTGAGCGCACCTGTCCTCCAAACTGCGTTTCTCTTGGGCTGCCGCGTGAAACTCTTCCTGCAGGTTCCTGTGTCTGTATACAATGTGGTTATACTTGTCCAACAGCTGGGAGTGGTCTCTCTTCAGCGCTGATAGTGCGGCCTCACACTTGGCCGCTTCGTCCAGCGCAGTGCAGTGCTCGTTCTCCATCTCCTTAGTAACCTTGACGTGCTGCTCGCGCTGAGTCTTCAACTCCTCCTCGAGGCAATGTCGTGCCTGTTTTAAGTTCTCAGCTAGCTGTTGAAAATGTTTGTTGTCGCTGACGAGCATCTCAGCTTGCTCCTCCAGGCAGGAAAGTTCTGACCCCAAAATGTCGGCTTCGCTTTCTAGCTTTCCGTTGCGTTTTAGGAGGCTGCTGACTTTCTCGTCTAACCTCTCGCACTCTGTTTCTGCCTTCTCGGTAAAGGAGCTTCCGTCTGCTTCCGTTTGCGACGAATTGTGACACTTAACAGCATTCTCTCTCTCTCTCAAAGTCTCCGCCACCTTTTCGTGTCTCTGCTGCCAGAGGTGACTTTCATTAGACACGCATCTAATTTTTTCACTCGCATCTTCACAAGATGGTTTCCACTGCTGACTTTCTTGAGCGAGGAGCTCGTTCCTAACTGTCAAGGATTTGACCCGTTGCTGAAGCACTGCCAGCATAGGGTTCAAGTCTTCCAGCTGACTTGCTTCAAGAGACACTGCAGCTTCTGACGACTGGTTGGTGTGCTCGATGATGCTCCGGACAAATGCTACGATGATGCTCCGGACAAATGCCCCGAGATCTTGTAACGGCCACTGGTACCGGTCCTTTAAGTACTGATAGTTTTGCTGAAGTAGATTGAACTGCTCCTCTTTTTTAGCAAGCTGGTTTTCCAGGGCCTCTCTCTTGCGTTTTGCGATTTCCAGCAGCTTCTTGAGGTACTGAAAGGCACTGAACTCTCGTTGTTCGAAATCATTCTGAACTAGCGGCAAGTCCTCGCCACAGTCTTGAAGAAGGACATCCTGCAAGATGCAGTACTCGGCAGAAAACCTTTCGAGCTCAAGCTGAGATGCTTCAAACTTCTCCTTCAGGGTGTTCGCTTCCTCCACCTTGACATCTACAAGCTCCAGATGCTTTGACAAATCCCCACTTAGAGAAACTAACTGGGCTTTCAATGCTTCGAACTCCTGATGCTTGGCATGAGAAAATTCTGCTTGCCGTGCTTGCATCTTCCCCAGGAGAGCCGAAGCTGCCTTGCACTCGCTTTGAAGGGCCTGCTCACGGCCAAAGCTCGCTTCGATATTTCTCTCGTGCTCCAAAGACATTCGCTCCCTTTCTGCCTTTGCCAACATCAACTCTGAAATCAGGCATTGTCTCTTTTCGGGGCGAGATGCCAGCATGCCCCTTTTCTTCTTTGACCGCCTCTCCAGCTCTGTCGCAGTTTGCGCAAGCTTGGGTGCTTTGGTTGATGGAAAAGGCCCAATTGTTATGCCTCCCAAATGGATTGTTTCATTGGGGTCATTGTTCATAAATGAGTTGGAAGTTTCTTCTACTGCAGAAACACGTCGATATCCGTAGGTTTTCTGCTGTGTCTGGTTGCACATTCGGGAAAAATGTCCAAAAATTCCACAGGAAATGCAGTGCTTTCCGTAAGCTGGGCAGTTTCGGGGTTGATGGGAAGTACCGCATCTCGAACATGAACTTTGCTGTCGGTTGCTGGATTGGTCTCTTTGTGGCTCGGATGGTTGATACCTTCGTTGCGCTGCTCTGAAGCTAGATGGCTGACGATAGAGTCCACCAACTCTAACTTTGTCTTCAGTTTTCTGAATATCATTCACATGTTTTCTTGAGATTTCAGCTGCTTTACAGGTTGAAATGATTTTGTCTAAGGTTAGACTCGGTTCACGAAGCAACCGTTCGCGCAAAGCCACGTCTCGTATCCCAATGATGATACGATCACAGATGAGCCTGTTTTCTTGAGCTCCGTAGTCGCATTTTTGAGCCTGCAGTTTTAGCTCAGTTACAAATTCGTCAATGGTTTGTTCTGGCTTTTGGCACATTGTGTTAAAAATGGCTGTTGCTTGTGTCACGTTTTTGTAAGGTGCATACAGCTTATCAAATTCGTGCAGTATGTAATCTACTGCATTCTCTCTTTGCCCGCTTTGATCATCTCCTGTTGGTTGCAGAGAAAAGGTTTGCGTAATTCGTCTTGCCTGAGGTCCAAGGCAGTGGAGCAGAAAAGCTTTCCGAGTTGCGATAGGCTTCGATGCATATTCACAGGCTGCCTCGAAGATAAGGTACGATGATTTCCACTCCTCCCATGCTCTTGCTGGGTCGTCACCGGGATGGAACGGAGCCGGCGGTTGTAGGAAAGCAGATGCCATATTGTTGCTGCTGTTGCTTGTTAAATAAAAAATATGGACGTTGAGCTGCTCACCACTTCTGACACCATGTTATGTTGCTAGTTAAGCTGAGGAGGATGGTTTAAATAAACTGTTTAATAAATACATACGGGATCAAAGCGGCAGCTATGGCGAATGCTCTTCAGTTCCAGACGCAACAGCGCGTGCCACCTCCTGCGAGCGTGCTCACTGGATGTCCTCTTCTTCTAAAATCAGAAAGCCCCATGACATCATAACAGTAAATAGACAAATACATAATGCCAGTCATTGGAGATTTCTTGACAGTTTGTGTTTGTGCCACTACTTGCTCTGGCTTAGGACTTGCAATTTCCGCACATTTTTTTTAGAGGCTGCAGCGTCTTGGATAGCCTCATTTTGGTTCCGGCAGTAGTTAGCAAGGAAAGTGTTAGCTGACACACTCAAGATGTGCGTCATCACAACCTTGGGGTCATGTCCAAAGTCACACACATCCAGGTCATCATACTTGGTCAGCATCTCCCTAGTGACAGACATAAGCAGTCCCTTCTGGTTTCGAACTGCAAAGAACTGTGCTGCATTCTCCTTGTCTGTGAGCTTTTCCAGCACTAGCTGTGTGTGGAGCACGGCATTCACGACTACGGCTTGGGGAAATTTCAGCCCTCCCCGGGAGATTCCTTTGATGAGGCTTGCATCGTCGAGCTCAATGCTTCTTTCTTCCAGGGTGAGGTTTTCTTCGCAAGCATCGCAACCAAGTTTTTTTAGGACTGCATGGGCACAGTAGCCTGCAATATAGGTAATCGCAGGCATCTGATCATGTTTGGCAGCGATGTCAGTAGCATCTACTGTGATGCTGAACTGGTTGCGTTCCTCCTGTGTCACCTCTTCGTGTGTTGCTTGTTCTTGTGCCCTGCCAAGTAACTCTGTGGCGGGCACCAGTGGTAGCATCTTTTGCAGCCTGATCTTCGTCTCCGACTCGTACAACTGGCGGATGGAAATGTGGTATTGTGTCCCAGCAAGCCTCCTGTACTTTCCAAATCTGGCTTCCAGAGAGTCTGTTTGAAATTTGCCGAGCAGAACATAGCTGAAACCAAGCTCCCTGAGGCAGTAGATGGACACCTTTACCAGGGTGGAGCAAGTCAGTCTGAGCGCTTTATGTGTCTCATTGGTCAGTCTCCCACTGTCTGTGTCCATTGCTTCCCAGGTGTCGAGCCACTGGACCATGTCACTGAGGAACTTGAGCTTCGGATCTGCCACAGAGCTGACAGGCTCCTGCATTGGATCTCGCAGCCTCTGCCCTTTCAAGGGGGTCTTCACATTCGCCACTTTCCACCACCTCACAATCAGCTCGATGAAGTTAGCCGTTTCCAGGACGTGCTGGATGCCGAGGTCGTGGCCAAGTGTCCTTAAAGCTTGCACGACGTGGTCATTGAAGATTTTCAAGACCAACCTCACATTTTGGCGCTCCAGACTTGATGGATGTAGCGCCTTGGCACTGAGTCCGTAGCCAAACTTAGCCAGTTGGTCAGTCTCGTGAAGCTGTAACTCCCTCAAGGCATCAAATGAAGCTTGTTGTTGTGATGTGGCAGGAGTCGCCGTTTCGATGCTTTCGAAGCTTGGGAATGCGAAGCACTTTCCAGGAGTTCCTTGGCTCAGCCAGTTATTGCGAATGCATTTCAACAAGTGTACAGGGTCCACAATGAAAAAGAGGGGCCTGTCTGTGTCTGCTGGGTGGCTGTAGACCATATCGAATTTGGCGTGGGTGGCGAATTGTGACATCATCTTGCGGTTGATGGCATTATTGTCGGTTACGACGGCGATGATCTTGAATCCTAGTGCCTCTAGCCTTAGAATAATTTTCTTCACGAAGCAGTGCAGCTGTTGGGCATCTATCTGGCACACAGGGAGGACATGTACGACATCTTTGTTGGATGACAACAGGCTCTGTATCATGAACACATGTGCTGTTCGTGCTGCTTTGCATGAGTTGGCAGAGCTGCCTTGGACATTTCCTCCCTTATAATCGATGTAAGGTTTTAAATGTACTTCATCCAACATGAGGGTGGCAACTTTTTCGTGATCCTCAAGGTGTTCACTTTGCTTTTTTATGTAAGACAGAAGCTGTTCATCGTCTTGCTCTGTTGAGGGGTTCAGCTGTTGGTTGGAACACAGTCTCCTGATCGTAGAGGGATGTGGCAGCATGATGCGGGAGGTGCCCCTCATAAACTTGTACGCGTGTGGCGAAATGGTGTATATGAGGCTTGCAAAAATGAGAAAGTCTGGTGCATACTTGGGCTTTTTTCTCAGGAGCACATCTACCTGTTGGCACAAAAATGCCAGCGCGTCTGCGATGTCCTGAACTTCATTGTCATTCCTGAGGTCATCAAGTAACGACAGGATGAGTCCAAGAATGGCGTCCTTCTTCTTGCTGGTGCCAGGTGATGTGGCCGACTTGTCGAATGCTCTGATGTTGTCGAGCAGGTCAACCAGCGTTTTCAGACTGGTGATGGTGGTCGGTATCCAAAAGTCGCCTGAAAGCTTGGTTGTCTTTGTGCTGTAACAGTATACTGATACCGTTAAGTCAGGCTTCACAGTAACGGAGTACTTCAGCTGTGGGGCGTTGTTGGGGTCTTGGTTGATGTTCAGGAATGTAACACCTTGGTCGTTTTGAATGCAGTTCCAGAAGGGAGTAGCATTGATGTCTTGGATTTGGTCTATGAGTTGGTCAAATGAGATATCATTTTCCTCATTGGGTTCTCTTGGTCTCTTTTCAGGTGGCTCTGCCAGTGGTGGTTCTTGGGGCAGTGAAGAGGTGCTGCAGGCAAATATTGTCGGCACAGCATTGTTGGAAAGTCTCGGTCTATCGAGACGGGCTTGGAGGACTGCTCCGGTTCTGGGGTCTGTGTACTGTGTTGACGTGATCACGAATCTGTCTTCAAAGTGTGCTGCACACACCTACAATAAAGAAAGTATGACTGTTTCATGTGACTGCTGTTATGTGGTTGCCAAAGCAGCTGTAGAATTTGGTGAAGAATGTGAAATAATTTTGTAGTGAGGCATTTGACTGTTTCATTGCCTGTTACGAAAAAAATGTCTCCACTTTTTTTCTTGACAATAAATATTCTGGCATTATTGAATTTTAGATAGTTCTTGATTTACGGTTAGCTTTTTATAACGCATGTTCGCCACTGAAGGCATGAATATATTTCCTCAATCCAAACTGACCCTTTAGCGAAGGAAGCTAGTAGATTGTCCTTCAAATGATGTAAAAGCATAGATGAGTGCCATATATTTGCACTACATTTCAAGTAGTGCAAGAAAGAGTGAATAAGGAGAGTTGTACATATAAAACAAAACTAAGTAATCGAGGTGCTTATATATATTATTTCCATTTTGAATGCTGGTGTATCAAAGCTACATTTGTTTTTACTGTACTGGAGTGCTCTGTGAATGCTCTGTGCACTGTATGTTAGTTAAGCAGAGAAGTTTATATTGCTGGTGGCCCACATCATTCAGCATATCCCGTCCACCGTAAATTACGGGCTTGAGTTGAGCTTATTGGTGAATTATACTATAACTATAAATAATATATGCCTAATAATAAATATAATGCAAGTCTGTCCCCTTTTCTCCCATTTTTTTCCTCTTTTTTTTTTCTTGTTCCATAAGTTCATCTAACCATGCGTCAATCGAACCTGGCCGAACCTGGCACCTTAGTTGGGGTTCCAGTTGGACTCCTCGGGCAGCGACAACTCTAACTAGCAGTTGTTTTGATATTCTCTCTCATCAAATATTCAGCTTTTAATTTCACAGATTACTAAAGTCACGTGGAATATAATACTTCAGTGTTTTTCTTGGGGTAGAGAGGAGTGCATGACTACAAAGGAACTATAAAAGAGGTGAAGGTGTTCTCCAGTGATTGTGCACTGTTGGGACTACCCCTGAGGATTGAGCCTGTAGCGTAGAAAAGTGCCTGCACTGTATGAACGCACGTGCGAGACCGGAATGCGCAGAGCGTTGGGCTGGTTGGGCACGCATCTCTAGCTTTTCCTTAATTCGCTCGCACGGGACACCGTTCAAAACAAGAAAAACACGATCAAAACATGAGGACTACGCTTCGATTTAGTGGAGTCCGTATTTCGAACGTTGCCGGCACGCAACATCGAAACAGCTGCCCGGTAGGACCCATTCACAGGGCAGCGTTTTCTTACGCTACGTTACGAATGCAAGTCTCCTCGACTTCGACATTCGTGCTGCATATGTGCCGTGCGCGAAGTTACGCTGAACCGGTTGTCATATGCGCCATTAAGCACTGAATATGCAATTCCTGTACCGTGGTGCTCTGAAAAGGTTGCGAAATTACATATCGTACCCCCGCGTCAATTTTTCTGTGCGACGTTGAAACTTTCTGATCGGCTCGCAGCTCGACTGTATGATCAGCATCACGCCGACGATGTCGTCAGTAACTCGGCGCTGCAGCACTGCGGAAGCTACACTTTCTTCGTGAACGGTGGGTATAGTAAGCCCAAATTGCGACAGAACGTCAGTTTGCAGATGTACCTGCCGAGTTCGCGAGTGCGCTCTTACGTCGATAGACAAGAGGGGAAAAAAAAAAAAAACTCTTCAATAAAACAAACTGCACTACGTGCATTTCCTCGCCCGTCCTTATCGAGATCCCATCTCGTGTCGAATACGAAAAGAAGTTTCTATCAGTGTAACCTCGTAGTTCTTCAACTAAAGAGGCACAAGAGCCAATGCTTGAATGTACTACGTGCGCACCTTTGAGCGTTCGGACACTACACTCTCCTTCGGCAGTGCTTGCAGCCACTGCTGCCTTCGGGTTTCATCGGTCGGGAACGAAAAAACTGGCACAGAACTATAAGACTTGTGCTTATTTCCTTGGCAATTTTTCACGCAGCAGTGGAACGGCATTTCATCCGATTTTTTCGACCTTCGCGGGTCGAGCGTCTGACGATACAGCGGCAGTGCTGTCAACCGCTCTAGCAGACGATGTAGCAGACGACGGCGCTCATCCGGGCTACCTAGGGGGCGCTCGGGGGATCTACTAGTGATGACGTTTAGAGGAGGAAACGCGCAGGCCTTGTGTTCTAGGTGGTATTGGCTCGACACACTTTTCGGCTCTTACTCACGCTGCTTCATGTATCAGGTGCTGATTGGGATCCTCGCTGTCACGGCAAACATCACCGGGACGGCGGCAGTCCCACACTTCAAACATTGACCGGCGATAACCTTGCTTTCGCTGAAAACTCCTGATCATCCACTCGAGGCATCGGAAGTGCCACAAGCCTTTCTGAGCCGCCTTCAAGACCGACAGATGGCCAGGCATCGAGGGACGTTTCCGGATCCGCCGTACCATCGCCATAAAAGGAAGCTGATTAGCCAAGAGCCACTGGGGCACGACATTTTTTTTGGCCCTTGCTCACGCTGCTCCATGTATCAGGTTAGTTACTTGAAGTATTCAAAATTATGTCGGTCTAGCAATATCTTGGTTGTCAGGTTATTGTGTCCTTTCAACAAACAAGTGCTTCGTCATCTTGGTACTAGTGTGGTTACCACGTCTGCCCGCTGATTCATGAAACGTGCCTTTTGGTCTCTGAGGCGTTCCTAATTCTTTCTGGGAATGTGGAATTAAACCCAGGCCCCATGTCTAAGGCTCAAAGTGAACAGCTGGAAAATATCGAAAAAATTCTCTTATGTTTGCAGTCAGGTCAAACAGATGTTCTGGTAAAGCTGGCATCCATTGAGACAAAGCCCCCCCCCCCCCCCCAATACAATCTAGAGAAACAAACTTGACAGCGTAATCGCCAAGACTGTAATGATAGAGAAGCGTGTTACAGATATCGAAGAAAAGGAGAGGAAGTTTGATCAGAAATTGGAGGATCTTGAAAACAAAAGTCGCAGATCAAACATCGTGTTTTTCGGGGTTCCCAAAAATTTGCGTAAACAAACATGAGAAGAATCCGAACGAATGATCACGGACATATGCAAAGATGGACTATCCGTTGACAGTATTTTAATTGAGAGGGCCCACAGAGTGGGAGCATTCGAACAAGAAAAAACCTGCCAATCGCGGCAAATTGTTCGAGCTCCAAAATCAAGAATCTGGGTCCAAAATCAAGACACTTCATATAGCGTCTCGGAAGACTTCAGTCTTGCAGCTCAAGAAAATAGGCGTCAGCTCTGGAATTTCGCAAAGGATACAATACAAAATAAAGAAAATCGGGATTCTTTGAACTACCGAGTTGGTCATAAATATACAGAAGTTTACCTGGGATGGTGAAATGTAACAGTCTGTTTTGATTCCTTAATTTGGTTCTCAGAGCGAACGGAGATGGCGAGACTCGTGTGTTATCGCTAGTCCTAGTGGGCATGACGCCCTTGTTTTTCCAAAAGTGCCTTCTGTACTGCTTGTAAATTGCCGTAGTATTAAGAATTAATTCGACAAATTTGCTCTTTTGGGGGTGGCTATCAAGCTACAGATTGTCATGGGCACCAAATCTTGGTTAGACGAAATCATTGGTAATGCCGAGGTTTTCCCGCCAGGATTCATTGTTTATCGAAAAGACCGACACCAGCACGGTGGCGGTATGTTTTTGTCATTCTCAACGAAATTTATTATTAAGAAAGTGTTTTTTTTGTTTTTTTAATGATGCGAGTTAGTGTGGTGTCGGATCTATTTTTTCGGGGACAACAATTTGGTGCTTGGAACATTTTATCGCCCCCGTGATAGTACTAAACACCCGATAAGTCTACTTTCTGATATGCTATCAGTGATTCCTGACATTATATGCTTGGGTGTAGATTTTAACTTACCAGAATTTGATTGAGCCGCTGGAGAAAGGTCAGGTAATAGATTTAGAGCTTACTCCATTTGTACAGAAGTATTAGGTACGTTTGGCCTCCACCAATTCGTGTTGAGCCAACGAGGTTGAATGCCGTATTGGATCTAGTGTTGCGTAACGATCTGAATACTGTGACAAATGTTAGGGTGTATCCTGGAATCAGCGATCACAGCGCGGTTGTTACAGAGCTAAATGTGCCCGAGCAGGTACAAGTTCCATGCAAGGTATTCATGTACGAAAAAGGCAATTTCGATGCTATCTCCATTGAAATAGATACATATTTTCCAGAATCCCATCGTCCTGAGGATCTCTGGTGCAATTTTCGTGATAAAATATCAAAACTAGTCGAAACCTTCAAGACTTCTTGAAGTTTCCTTGAATATTCCTTCTTTCAAGATTCTTACGGCATAGAAACAGAAGCCCTGGTTTAATTTCAAAATACGGAAGCTCAGAGGAAGAGCGAGGCGTACTTATAGGCGACTTTGTAAATACAGTTCTCCACGAAATAAACAGCGGTTAAAGAAAATTGACAATAATTTGAAAGAAGCAATCAAAACAACAAAAACGTTATTCTTTACTCCTCTAAAGGAAGATTTAGGGCACAACCAAAAAGCTTTCCCGAAATATATCGAGTCGAACAGGAAGGACGATATATCTGTTTCATCTTTAACTGTGAACGGTGGAACTATAAATACGGTTGCTGGGAAGGCGGAGTAATTTATATAGTAGAATGTTCACATATTTCGAATCACGTCATTTTTTCACACCTTCCCAGCATGGCTTTTGAAGTAGGCATTCATGTCAAACACAATTAGTGGAATTTCAGCACTACGTATTCTGAGCTCTAGCCAGCAATATAATACAAGTAGAAACAGTGTTCCTCGATTTTCGAAAAGCCTTCGATACTGTACCCCAAAACCTTTTAGAGATTAAACTAGACTGCTTATATATATCTAATAAAGTTCAAACTCGGTAAAAAAAGCAAACTTAATGGCCGTGAGTATTGTGTTGTTTTAAATGGTAGCAAAACCTCACCCGTATAAGTAAGCTCTGGTGTGCCAGAGGGGATTGTTTTGGGACCATTGCATTTTTAATTTATATAAATGGCATTTTAACATTCATCCAGTCTCTAATAGAGCTATTGGACTGCGTTATTTATAAAACAAAAAAGTATTATTTCACAGCAAGACTATGAGGCTTTGCAAAGCAATCTAGACAAAGTAGTATACTGGTGTGACCAGTGGGGCATGATGCTTACTTAATATTGGGAAGAGTAGTCATCTCACATTTTCAAAGTGTGCATACGAATTTCCGGCAAGTTACACTCTAAAAACTACAACAATCAGTAGTGTCTCTGAGTATAAATATCTGGGTGTTTATTTTACACGGTCACTTCCATGGAATAAGCATATTGATCACACGATAAGCAAGACCGGCCAAATGTTACATTTTATTCGTATGAGTTTTAGAAACGCGTCAAAAGGTGTAAAAGGGACACTTTATTGTTTACATGTTAAGTCGATACTTGAATATGCGCGTGTGGTATAACACCCTTATACCACGATCATCTTATTGAGAGACTAGAAAAGGTTCAGAATAAGGCTGCGCGATTTGTTAGTAATAACTATGACCTCTACGGTAGCATTTCTGAGTTAAATATACACCAACTCATGTTTACAAACAAACCGGAACGCCCGGAGCGCCCCCAGCGGACGCCACCGGCGCCGCGCATGCGCGACGGGGGTGTGGGCAAGAAGCTCGCCGTCGCCCATAAACAAAGCATTGAAATGCGATGTTGTCGGCGTCGGTGTGAGTCCCCGCGCTCTTTTTCGCGTTGGAATTGTTGATTCTACGTCCTCCTAACGATGTCTGTCTACTTGAGCGGCGTCAGCGAAATTAAAGAGGCTCGTTACACCACAAAACTTCGCGTGAATAATCTGACATGCGGCGATTCATTCCGCGTGGACGCCGCAGAATGTACGCTAAAGCCTGATTCAGATGATGAGATTTCGCTCACAATTTTCAGTAGCGACGTCGCTCGGACTGCAAAAGCGTGAACCGTAGCTGAGACGGTCGACGTCGATACTGAAAATCGCAAGCAAAATCTAACCAAGTGAATCAGGCATAACAAGTCGCTGATGGCCACTGGTAACAATGATCAACATCTCCTTGTATCTACTGTTTACGTCGAGTCTGCTTACCAACCTTCAAAATCAAGTCTTTTGAGGCCTGCACTTACTTTTTATCGCAAGTACCGTGCCCACGTTTGGTCTACGGGCCGGTGTCCTCTAAAAGAGCAGACGACAAGCAGAAACGTTTGAAAGAGCAGACGACAGTTCGAACGATCAGGCGACCGCTTGAACTTGAAGACGCACTGAACGTAGTCCGCAGGTGCTCCGTACAACTTGACGGTTTTCCGGCGTTCATTTTGGAACAAAACAAACAAATCTGATGGCCAGAAGTATCCGTGAATTCAACCCAAAATGCTTACCGCTCAAGCAATCGTTGTCCGACGGCGTCTGGTTTTCCCTTTTCACGGCACATATCCACGTTCTCGGACGAACCGAGCGCATGAAAACTGACCTTCAAACCTTTCTCGACCCTTTTGGTACAGCCCCAGTCGCAGCATTTTGACAAGAAGGCAGGTTTTTGTCTGGTTACTTTCAAAACAACGCAGGAATACACGTCTCACATGGGCACTTCCGCCCACATCCCCGGACCGGAAGTGCGTCCGACGCGCCACCACCGCGCCGTGACGTAATAGACATGAGTTCGTGTATACTACGGTTCCTGTAGAAACTGCCCTCCAAGTGGCGCCCGGAATGAGCGCTAGAAGGTTTCGAGCTCGCCAACGGCGGACCTCCTTACACTTGACACCTGCCTCTGCCCGTGAAGCATCACTTCCAGCTGAGTGAATATCCGCTCTAAAAAGATTAATTCAAGACGACTTTTGCAGCCGCACGCGAACGGCAGAAATAGAAAAACAAACACTATACAATAGAAATACTGGCTACGACGTGCCGTGCGGGGAAACAAACGCATGGCGTGGAACCGCATTGGAGCGGCTTGATTTATTGACTTTAAAATAACTACGGCATGAGTGTTTACTTTTTATTTGCTAAGAGATTCATCCCCTGAGCCATTCAAAATACTCTCAGAGGTATGACATTGCTGAAAAAAAAAATCAACATCAACATGTTGGGAATATTTTTTTATTGCTTAGGCGGTCACCGAGAAATTCCGTACGTTCAAAACGACCAGAATAAAAGACGGAAACACAGAGCTCGGAAGTAGTGATGGAGTTCGCGTGCTGTTTTATTGATGTTTGTATGTTCCGTGTATGTGTATGCGCTCAATGTATACGTTCAGCTGATGCTTGTAGTATGCGTGTTGTGTCTACATGTGTGTATAGTACAGGTTCCCGAACATCCCGGAGCGCAATAGTGGCGGAAGCAAGTTAAAATATTTTTTTGTAGAATATGAATTAGACGTTGCCTAGCGCCGCTTAGCCTAGCAACTTGCAATTTCTCTGCTTGACCCTGCTATCTGGTGGCAAGCGATTTAACCTTCTTTCACGCTAGGCGATAAACAGCGGATTCGAGTTTGTTCTTTTGCGAGCGGCTTTTAGTTTCGCGAATTGGTTTGCCATTCCTCAGTGATGTGCGGTTGACGAAGGAATTGTGACTAGAGGAATAGCAAAGGTAAGACGTAAAGTGCGCGAAGTAACTGGGTATTGGTTGTCTCCGTTTAACATCGCAGTGCTGACGACAAGAAGACTGAGTAACTGCTTTTGAAACGGAAGTCCTCTTTGCCTGCGTGAGGGAAGCTGGCTTCGGAAATACACACAGTTCGCGGAAAGCTCGTGCTATACGCTCTTATTTGCTGCTCCTCTCGTCCCGTACAAGAGACGTAGCGTCCTCACTATGCCTTATTTGAGCTCGATTTGCTCGATTCGGGGCCGCCATATTGAGATGCAGGCAACGGAGGAACTTTGCTCCTCTGCTTTAGGAACAAAAGTGTCTCCCTTTATATAGAAACATTGGTTACAAGGCCGTTCCTCCCTTTAGGGAAAACTATAGATGATGATGATGATTGGGGTTTTATGGCGCAAGAGCAACTAAGGCCATATTGCGCCAGGAGGACTATAGATACCTTGTTTTCTAAGAGTGTACCTAACAAGCTGGTCGTAGACAGTGTCTCGGTGAGTAGGTTCGTCGAGATTAATCCGAACAATTCACCATATTCAGGTCACACCGAGGCAGTGCTTTGCTCGGTCGGCAGTAACGTCTTCTTGTCTGATAGATTATCGAACGTCTTGGTAACATACCTCGGCAAACCTCACTCATGAGGGCCCTCACTCACCCTCATCTTCACAGGTGAGGTGAGGGTGAGTGAGTTTCTGAACCAGGAAAATTCATGAGTGTGAGGGTGAGTGAGGGCCGTGAGGGCCGTGAAGGCGGTGAGGGCCGTGAGGGCTGTGAGGGCTGTGAGGGCGGTGAGGGCGGTGAGGGCTGTGATGGCCGTGAGGGCGGTGAGGGCCGTGAGGGCGGTGAGGGCGGTGAGGGCCGTGAGGGCGGTGAGGGCCGTGAGGGCGGTGAGGGCCGTGAGGGCGGTGAGGGCCGTGAGGGCGGTGAGGGCCGTGAGGGCCGTGAGGGCCGTGAGGGCCATGAGGGCGGTGAGGGCGTTAAGGGGTATGAGGGCCATGAGTGCGTGAGGGGCGTGAGGGCGGCGAGTGGCGTGAGGGCCATGAGTGCGTGAGTGGTGTGAGGGCGGTGAGTGCATGAGGGGTGTGAGGGCCATGAGTTCGTGAGGGCAGTGAGTGGCATGAGAGGCGTGAGGGCCGTGACGGCGGTGAGTGCATGAGGTGTGTGAGGGCCATGAGTGCGTGAGGGCGGTGAGTGTGTGAGGCCCCCTTCAGATCAAGCATCTTTCTCAGCAATTTTGGTGTTAATAGCGGGCTGCTCTCTAGCTTTCCCTAGATCGACACGAATTGCTGAGATCGGGTCCGGCTCGAAATAAGCAATTCAACTCGGAGCAATTCGAATACGTTTGAAGCGGCTGCATCCAATCAGGGACGCAAAAGTTTCACGTGATACCTCGTGCCGGTGATGATGACACCGAAAGACTTGGTTTTGGTTTGAAATCGATCGTTTTTTGGAAATAAACTGTTTCAGAAAGGTGCATTAGTATTCTTAACGAGGTTTAAATGCATAAAAACATGTTTATGACGCGTAATTGTGTCTAAATAGTGCAAGAAAAATAAAATTTTATGATGACGATGGCAAATTGCAGCAATTGGTTGCTGCGTGTGATCGCGAGCGGCCCGTGTTGCTGGTGTTGCGACGTAAAGTTTCTGGGCGAAATCGCCCCATCTGAAGCTGGCCTGAGTGGCGTGAGGGCCATGAGTGCGTGAGGGGCGTGAGGGGTGTGAGGGCCGCAAGGGCGGTGAGTGGCGTGAGGGCGGTGAGTGGCGTGAGGGCGGTGAGTGGCGTGAGGACGGTGAGTGGCGTGAGGGCGGTGAGTGGCGCGAGGGCGGTGAGTGGCACGAGGGCGGTGAGTGGCGCGAGGGCGGTGAGTGGCGCGAGGGCCGTGAAGGCGATGAGGGCGGTGAGTGGCGTGAGGGCGGTGAGTGGCGTGAGGGCGGTGAGTGGCGTGAGGGCCATGAGTGAGTGAGGGGCGTGAGGGCGGTGAGGGGCGTGAGGGCGGTGAGGGGCGTGAGTGCGTGAGGGCCGTGAGGTTCAGTGAGGGTGAGTGAAGGGCTGAAGGCGAGTGTGACTGTGAGGGTGAGGATGAGTGAGGGGCTGAAGGTGAGTGTAGCTGTGAGGGTGAGGGTGAGTAAGGGGCTTAGGTGAGTGTGGCTGTGAGGGTGAGCGAGGGCGACCTAAAATGCCGACCTCTGCTTGGTAATGCTCTAAACTTGTTTCTTCTTGTAGCCATACCACGCAATGATTGGCTTAGGCGACTTTCTGGCGCGAAGCGATTCAAGTATTGCTTCCCTCCGGCCGTACTCCCTGCTCATTTTTGAGCAAGACGCAAACTATTCATCATGCGATGGTCAGCTGTCGAATCACGTGGCCGCTGAAGCGCAATACGGTCGGTTAGCTTCACTGTATTGTTGAGAGACGAAATCTAAAAAAAGTCCGGATTCATCTCGACGACCCTGTACTATAACTAATCTTCTTGAACCTTGGAACTACTTCTCACAGGCCGGGAAGATAATCAAGGAAATAAAAGCAAATTTAAAACTCGCTAACTTTGAGACAGGTACATAAACAAAAATCTAAATGGAAACCTTTCTGAATTGGGTGGATATGACCTTTGATATCTGTAAATGACGATCGCACGTTCGTATTTTTAGCGGATGGCTATATATTTCGTTTCAAGCGTCCGAATGTAGTGATCGTTTCGGAATCGGTCATCAAGGCGTCCGATGCGTCATGGGAACTCCGTCGCAATCGTGACGCCAGGCTCCTCAGCGAAGCCAAAAGGTGGCGTAGAGCCGTATATTGGGAGTCTGTTCAGTAGGCGTGGTGACGAAGGCGCTGGAGAGGAGAAAAATGAAGGAAAGGGAGTCGCCGAAGGAGCGAGAGAGGAAGGAGGGAGCAAAGAGGAAACGAACACCATTTTGACGCAACACGCTTTACGTACAGAGCACCGTTGAGGCCCCGCGTCGTCTGCTACGGGCCGACTTCTTTTTCGCCTTAATAAGAAACCTTCATTCGTTAACTTTTTAACACACTGAGGAAGAACACTATATCAGTTTCCTTAAGAGCCAGCAAATGACAGGAAAGAAGCGAAATTTTTATGTCAATCCCATGCATTCCACCGGGCGAGTAAATTAAAATGGCGGCCCTTCCCGCACAGCTAGGTGCAGCGGGGACTTCCCGCGCATGCGCTCGCGGCTCGCACTTCGCGCCGCGGACTGATTGGCTCACTCGGGAGGTTGCCGTTACGGCGGCGAGATCATAAACTGACCAAACTCTCCCAATATACGGCTCTGGGCTGGCGTGATTATGAGCGCCGCCACGCGGTGGCTTCTGCGTGTTACGATCTCGCGTTCCGGAGTGGTGGAGGACTGCTCTGACAGCACAGCTGCACGACGACCGTCGGGACGTATTTATTTCGGCCCTTGTTCCGCCATGATCTATAGACTCGGGAGAATGAGGATTTCGACTACCAAGGGGACTCGGAATATGTCAGCGAGGACGAGTAGTCACTCTCGCACATGGTGACGAACAGGCGATTTGAGCTAGAACCGTACGAACCATCCGACAAGACCGACTGTCCGCCCGAGAAAATTTGAAGGGGCTCGGGGTCGCCAAGAAATGCCTTGCATTTAATAATGACCGGCCAACTTGGAGGTATGCGCTATTATGTGTTTTATGAACAGCGTGCTCACTTACCAGTATGCTTCGCTTTTCGTGCGGTCCGCCAAGCTCTTCTGTTTCTTTGTTTGTTTGTTTTTTCTTGAAAAAAAAATAGTTGCCACAACCTCTGGTAGCAACCGGAGATTCTTGGTAGAAAGACCCAAACTCCTGAAGACAGTGGGTCGCCTTTCATAGTCTTCAACGTGAAAATGGTCCCCGTTCAGGCGATCGGTTTTCACCGGCGCCCCAAAGACAACGGACGCGCGAGACGGATCCACACGCTTCGGAATTTCTCATCGTTCGGAAACTTGTGGGTCGGCCTCTCTCAGTTGAGCACGATGTTGCCGCAGCCCTCTGCCGAGCAGTAGCGCGGCATCCTGCACGCAAACGTGATGAATAAACACATAAGCAACTCGGCGGTACCAAAACAATCGCGCGCCACGCGAAGCCACGCGTGATGCATCACTGCGTTCGAGGCTAGGGTACCTATATAAGTACGGTCATTCCCCGCAGTGGCGCCGAGGGTGGCGCCACTGCGGGGAATGACACGTCACAATCTCCTAACGAAGCTTCGGCTCCCAATTACCAGGCGCAAGTGGGAAATCGTTTTATTAATTTTAAAATTACTTTTCTTGCTATTGCAAACAAAAGACTGATGTTTCTCGGGCGCTGATGCGACGTTGTATATACGTAAGTAATAAAATTAGACCTAGAATTTTTTTTTCGTACCCCTTTAAAGGGATACTACAACGAAATTTCGGCGCTCATTTTTTCGTCTATATCTGTTCAAAAGAGCAGCATACCATGGAACATACCAATACCTTGTAAAAAAAGTCTCGAAAAGGAATTTTAAAACTAATTAAACGATTAGCAAAGAGCACCTGGTGGATGTCGCTAACGCCTCGTTTGTAATGCTCGTCTAGGAACCTTGACAGCTAGTGACGGAGGTTGTCTCGTTTCCGGCCACGACGAGAGAAGGAGGGAACGAGGTACTCCCCTCTTCCCGAGAATCCCTTTTGTGTGTCGCAGAAGTCGCTACTGTCCTCCTAGAAGATTATAGAAGATTAACCCGTCACTCAAAATTCGTACAAAAGCAGCCGCTTCGGTGGCTGGAACGACTAGGCCATCCTCTCGACGTCAGCCTCGCCGTAGCTTTGCTCGTCTTGAGACGACCTACGTCACGATTGCGTTGGATGTTACGTGCTCTAAGCTGGGCCTTCTCCGAGCGCTTGCCAGAGTGGGCCGTTTATAACGAAAAATACAGCCACCAGGCTCAAAATATAAACGTGCGATTGTCATTTACGGATATTGTGGATCATATTCAACCTATTCTTGAACACGACGGGAATATTTCAAATTTCGTTGAAGTATCCCTCTAACTGTGGACTCTCTCGCTTTCTCTCTCTTTCTCTCTCTCTCTCTCTCTGTCTTTCTCTTATTTTGTAGTGTGCATAAAATGTACTATTTTGTGGGATAGCTTCAGCAATACCACTAAATGATATGATTAGGCTTAAAAACGGCGGTACATCTAGCAAATAAGATGAAAAAAAAAAAAAACTGACATCACGCAATTTCGAGACTCAACAAGTACACAGTCAAGGGACACAAGGGTTCTTGACGAGAAACTCCTGGTCCAGCTTATTTCTGGGGGTTACGCTCGGCGCATTGCCTGATTTGGTTTTGTGCTGTACATTACATACATACATACTTTATTATTATTTGCCTCAGAACGATCGAAGTCTTGATGTTGGGCACACACGTCCGCACAACGCTAACAACATATACACACGAAAACAATATGATTACGAGGTGAAAAGCAACGTTTCTAGTTCCCGATTAAAATATACATAATCTGTAAAAGCATCCAAAAAAGTACTTGATGATATGGCATTAAAAGACAGTTGAATACGTGAGATCGCAGAAAGTTTCTCCTGAGAGCCACGATAAAACAAACTGGCCTTTCTACCGGAACCTTGAGGCACGTGAAAGTTAAAACGACACAGCAAGCTGCTGTGTATCTGGCCATTGATTCTTTTCTGTAAGAATAGTAAGTCGCGCCCAACTCTTCGACTTGTTAGCATTTGTAAGCCGAGAGTCCCGACTACGTCCGCGCAGTCATAAAACACCTTAGTTTAATATAACGGTCATAAACAATTCGAATTAACCACTTCTGAATTATTTGTTTTTATTTGCAATGCGTTGGTTGCTGTGATAGAATTTCACACAGCACTTGCGAACTGAAGTCGAGAACGAATTAGATTGACAAATAAGCGAATAGTACAAAATGAATTACAAAATTCTTTGTTCAAACGAGAAATCAAGCCCAGCATCTTACAGCTGATGCGACAATTCGAGAGACATGGTAGGCACAATAATGATTATCATCGAAATAAACGCCAAGGTCGCGAAGCACGAACACACTCAAAATGGACGTTGAACCAAGAACATAGGTATTTAAAATCGACTCCTGCTATTTACATATTGAGAGCACTTTTGTTTTATCGGGATTAACGAAAAAATTGTCGAGCACCACTGAAGCACGCGTGACACAGCGTCTTGTAAAAGTGCGCAGTCATTGAGTGACCGAATATTAAAATATAGCTTCATCGGCGAATAGCAACAACCAAGAAATCTTCACGCACAATTCGATATCATTAATAAACAAAAAAAGAACAATAATGGTCCCAGGTTACACCGCTGAGGGACACCGTACGAAGGAACGAAGGCATAAAAAAATTTAGAATTCGCACACTGCTTTTACGGTCGATAAGGTAACACTGAAATCATCTGGTAAGTGCAGGAAAAACACCATAACAAGATAGCTTATGCAGAAGCAATTTGTGCTTTAGTCTGTCAGACGCCTTCGACATGTCCAAGTAAACTGTGTCAACTTGATCGCGATTTAGAACAAACGGTACAGACTAGTGAAGGAATGAACAGAGGTTCGTTTTCGCCAAACGACCCTTTGGGAAATCATGGTGGAAATCACTTAGCTTGTGCCGGAAGTAGTGAGGAATACGGGCAAAGGTAAGAGTCTCGAAAACCTTAGGAAAAGGCACATTATAAGGAATTAGGTATAGACTTGTTCGCCACACAAGCATCACCCCGTCTGTGCACATGAACCACAACCAAACTCCCACAAATAAGGGAATGAGCCCAATCCCAAAGAAAGGTTACAAATATGCTCTAAAACAGGTGCGAATAACTCGGGGCATGCCCTTGGCGACGAAGCTGCGTATTGGATCAATGCCCAAGGAAAGCTTTGGCTTCAGTTTTCTTATTGCCTCCAAGATTTCAGACGTTTCCCCGCTAGTGATATTAAAATTGTCATGATAGTTAAAAAAATGAGAACTAGCGCCACTATGAATATCGGAAGAGCCTGTTGGAAACGATTCAGAAAACCATTTGCTGCCTCATGGGGCAATGACACAAATACCCCAGACCCATTCCGTAAAGAAAGACTGTTAGTCGTGGTCTTTGAGTGTTTGACAAATCGCCAGAACTCATCTGGCTTTCGGAACAAGCTATTTTCTACCCGTACTTGATGCGCGCGTTTGTCATGCGTAAACAACTTTTTCACGAGCGTTTTATAAATCCTGAACTTTGCGTACCACAGGTTCACACCACTTGACTTAAAGAGATTATGAAAATGCGCTTTTCTGCGCATATGATACCGTAATTCTTGGAAAACTAACCTGGATATTTTGAAGGGTTCTTTACGCGTTTCGGTATGAAGACATCAATATTTTTTTCCACTATAGCTGTAAAACTTTCAGTCGCGGTATCAACACATTTTTCACTTAAAATTGCCGACCTGTTACGGTTTTGGAAAAAGTTATGTAGACCTATAGCCGGCCACTGCCGTACGACTAGCTAGATAAGACCTGACAGGCACGCGGCCTTCGGGAAAGAGAAAGTGATACACTAAAAGGCGGGTGAATATCATCGGGTCTAACAAGCGTATCGCACACTAAGGTTAAATTATCGATAGGACAATTTGAAAGAAAGAGATGAAGGACATTCCCAGCAACATTTCCTAGCTTATTTTGCTGAGTTAGCCCATTAAAGCGGGCAAAGTTAATTAACCACGACACTTTCATAAACGTATCGGAATTTCCGCGAATACTTTGCTCAGGCGGCCAATTTACACCAGGCAGGTTGAAATCCCCATATAAGTGAACACGAAACTTCGACGAATTTATGTGTATCTCAAGGATTCTAAAATGATCGGCAAAAAAAAACAGTTGCATCCGATCTAGGAGGAAAATAAGAATTACCTATAAAGAGTTAATCCCCTCACCAGCATCAAGTTATATCCAAACGCAATCAGCATACGTTTCCAGGTCATGCCTCCTGAAGCTAGATGCCAAATCATTAACAGCAGTTATCAGAGAGCCACCAAACTTTTGAAAAGTCGCTTCATTGTTTCTGTCCTTTCGATGGAAAGTGCAATAGAAGGAAATTAATTGTCGCTTGGGATTTTGTACAAAAGTCATATTTCGGTTAAGCAAATGATGTTGAATGCGGATGAACAGATATTCCACAAATATTCGTCTGCCTTCGTACGAAGCCCGCGAGTATTCTGATACTACCTCTCGAATCACTTCAGCATTTTGTGAAGGTGGGGATCCTTCCCTTACATGCGTTCGCGATTCGTCGAGTTTTTCAACAAACGGGTGAAAAATGCAACTTGAAGGTCAAACCTCTGGCCGGTTAATCACGTCAAGTGAATCGTGCACTACGGAACATTCGTTGAAATATCTTTCCTAAGGGAGGCAATGTACTCTAGAACTTGGCTTCATCTGTATGAAGTTGCAATCTCTGGGGCCTCGAGTAAAACATTCTCATCGGCGTCTTGCGAAAAAAGAGTAAACAAGTTGCCATTTTTTTTTATTATTTTTGCTCACTGTCGTGTTTAAACTCGGCCAAATATATTTCTACAGTTTACGGAAATGGCATTACATTTTTTGTCACGCGTTTACAAAACCAGATGCGAAAAACTTTCCTCCAGTGAATGTTTATTCATTAATCATTAAACATCGCTTACCGAAGCCATTGCGCTCTATCTCAACCACATCCAAATAACATTCACAGAGCGATTCCATATAATCGCTGGAACAAGTCGCCCCCCCCCCCCGCCCCCTTTTCTTTTTTTTTTTTTTTAAACCGGACTGCGCGGAAGCACAAACGCGGGTAGTGGCTCCGCAGAAAGCCATCAATTCTGATCCTTCGCCAACATCATCGAGGTATTATTAAGTTCACCACCGCCTGTGTTCGACCCGATGAGAGCGTCGCCAGCGAGTACGAATTCGAACGAGGTTATTCTCCGGAGTTGAGAGAGCCTTCCAGTTTCTCTTTGATTCTCTCCATGTACATTTATTTCCCCGTCGTTTCGGTTCTCTGCAATTTCGGAATCTTCTCTCAACTGAATGCGTTAGCGAAAAAAAAAAAAAAAAAGTTTACTCCGATTTAACGCTAAACTTCAAATTGCCTTTCTGTATCGAACCAAGACCCGAGATGGAAGAACTCGGAGGAGCAAGGACCAGTCCGCGGGATGTTTCCACATGCAATTCAAAATACGGCTCATTCGCGATTTCATCCGGCTACTTGTTACGTTGCAAAACATTTCTATGGAGCTGAGTTCATTACGATAAGATTGCTGACGACGATGACGCCGAAGGGGAGCAAGCAACAAATTTCCCGTCTTAACGCTCCGTAATTATTTTCCCCTTTGTACGGTTATGTTCTTAACTAGGTAAATATAGGAACGAACCCATGCACCGCGCTGAAAACTTGGCATAGTTGTGCGTTGAGAAGACGGGACAACTCTGCCACGTGTTCTTCTTGTACTAAGTAGTACCAGTTGTGCACCCATGTTACTCTAGAAACAATAATCGATAGCAATGGCAATTACTCTGGTTTAAAACAAGTATTCGGTTAGATTAATTTGAAAAGGAAAGTAATCGACCGTTACTTGAAAAAGTACCGTTACTTTTTTGATCACTTAAAGTTTTCTAAACGACGGGCTTTTCTGCCATTTAAAATGGGTGTTCCGTATCCTGTTCATTATTGAATTAGGATCACCGAATAATAAACTACTAATCTTGTTAATCCCTCCAATTGTGGAAGACATTCCTCTTTCGGAGGCAGTTGGTTCGATGATTCTTTGGTAGGAAGGGTAAAAAGGGTGGGGAAATATAGTAACGGTTACCAATAATTTCAGTACTTCCAATAGTGATCAGGTTAATATTGTGATTACTTATCGATACATGTATTCAAATGATTGAAATATTATTCCGAAACGGTAATCGATTACAAGTAATTTGATTACTTGGAATGAATGCCGTACTAGTGTGCGTAGTACACTGCGCGACACTGTTAGCGCAAGCAAGCGGTCGCCGGTTTTTCAGTTCTCTTCTAAAATCTACGAGCTGTCATCTAAACTAATTTGACGGTAGAAAGTGTTCACTTTGTGCACAAACCCTAGAGGTAAAATTTGGCGAATATAAATATCCATTAGAAATTAGATTGAAAATAATCGCCGATGCCGTGCAACCGGTTGCAGATGGCGGCGCTACATACCTCGTCGTGACAAGCGTGACCTTAATGTCCCTCCTTTTCGTAAGAAACTTCGACGTTGCGGGGGTTCGACAAACACTGAACTAGAATGAGGCACTGGAGGTACCACGGGTGATCTCGCGGCATTTCTGCTCGGCGGAACAGTCTCCCCGCACGACGCAGAGGTGTCACAACGGTGTCGTCTGCGAATGGTGCGGCATACTCTATTAGCTGCAGGAACGTGCTGACGAGTAGAGGGTCAAAAGAGAGAGAGGAGGGTTCCTCCGGTCGGAGAGTCTGTATTGCAAAGAATACTCGTCGCTCGCGTAAAATTCCTCCAGCAAGAAGTACGACGTCCGCACACGACTATAGGTCGTCTCTGAGCGACCTGGAAAACTTGGTGAGTGTAAGCCATATTGAGCCGCGATATCGTCGAGCACCGCAGCAAGAGTGTGTGCTTTGCGGCCCAAAGCACGTACCTAGTTTCACGGTCCACCTGCACTGATAAGCCTCAAATACACGTCCCAGTCGGCACTGGGCAGCCACCGCGGGTGGAAAGCGACTGGGCTCTGCAAGAGAGATACTTATACCGCCTCTGATTCAAGGATGACACCTTCCAAAGGTTCCCTTAAGTGGGTACAGAAACGAAATGACGTGGCCGCGAGCTCTGTACCTCTCGCTTCAAAGTCGGCCAGCGTGAAGCGCAATGCGCATCGCGCTTGTGACGTCAATAGTTCCTGCACGGCCAAGGGTACTGTAGTTGCGAGCGTTGCCGCTTGGTGGCGACAACGCGTGACAATCCCGCCATGTCGTAGATGTCAAGTCATGTCGTAGATGTTTTGGGTGGTCCCGGAGCCCTGCGGGCTCCAGTGTAGGTGAAGTTGAACTAGGAGAAGAGCCAAAGAGTAAGCGACATAGAAAGTGTAAGAGCAAGAGACTTAGGTACAAAGGTAGAGCTGATATAGCATACATAAACATGCAGGGAGGTAGGAACAGGTTAAAATGGGAGGTTATAAAAGAGCAACTAAGACAGGAGTATTTAATGGTATATGGGTTAGTTGAAAGGCATCTTAAAGACGCGGAGCAATGCAATAGAACGGAGGGAAGCAGGAAAGAAAACGGGATTGGAGCGTTCTGTTTAGAAAAATTTGCGAACTGGCATAGAGTCGGAGAAGATTGCACGGCACATTTATGGCTTAAAGGGTCTTTAGCAGGGGGACAGGTCATTCTTGGATTTGTGTACCTCTGGACAGGAGTAAATGCTAAAGAGGAGAACAGTAAAATGGTAGAATTATTTCAAAATACATGACTGAACTGGAGACCATCAGGCAGCAATTATCCACTTTAGAAGACTTGGATGGGTACACAGATTCAACAAAAAACATGCTACTTGAGACGTGTGACAGACATTACTTATGTTTACGCAATACCGGTGAGAGGTGGGACGAGCTAATAAGATGATAAACGGTTAGCTTACATTCTAGAATAGATAAGGCACTGATGTCAAGTGGAATGTATAGCAAGGTGGACACAATGAAAATAGATGAAGGGGGTTCAAGAAGCCAATGTAGTGATCGCAAACGAATTAAGCTGAGCTTTACAAGGGAAGGAAACGCAGGGACAAAGCAAGACAAACAACCAGACCGAACATCTTATACGGAGAAGCAGTTGGATATCAAATAGAGGAGATAATTTTTGGGGATACTCAAACGGATTGGAGTTAGACGAGGCTAACTAAGCTATTCGAACGAGAGATGTCTAAAGTATGAAATAAAAGAAGTGGGAAACGAAGACGGCAAACCTAAAGCGCCGTTCACAGACTTTCAACCGAGTGAAGCGCCGTTCACACACTTGCAACCGAGTAGGACGGAGAGAGACCAGACCGGTTTTTAAGCCGCTTGCGACGTCTTAGGACCAGCTCCGCAGCGGCACATCCGATTCTGAGACGTCGCAAGAGGCTTAAAAACGGGTCTTGTCTATCTCGGTCGTACTCGGTTGCATACGTGTGAACGGGCCTTAAAAGGAAGATGGGGCACTTCTGAATTTGAGAAAAAACACTTGAATTGCGTTCATTGGGCCTTTAGGATAACAGATATATCACAATTATATTTCAATGCTACGCGCCGGAGAGCCATAAGAGCAATTTCAAAATAGGGCTGAAGCCCCGCCTCCTTAGCCTTGGGCAGCCAAAAAATCCGTCGGTGACGTCACGTTCAGCGACTTTCTTTCGCGTTTTTTCGCGTTTAACAATACTTTCGCAGCAAATGGTTTGGGTATTCGGGTTCACGGAGTAAAAATACACTAGAATTCACTTCTAATTCATTTTTTTTCAAGAACCTCCGTAGCTTCCCTTTAAGACCGAGAGAGACAAGAGCGGTTTTTAAGCCTCTTGCGACGGCGGTGGACTGGATGCGCTGTTGCGGAGCAGGCTCTCCGCCGTCGCGAGAGACTTAAAAACCAGTCTTGTCTCTCTCCGTCCTGCTCGGTTGCAAATAAGTCAAGAGAGAAATCCCAAGAAGCTTCGAAAGAGCACAGATATTTTTAGTGCCATGGGGAACCAGAAAGTGAGGTAAACAAAAAGTGGGATAGATTCATTAAAGTTTGACAGGAGGCCTCCTCCTTGATTAGTTAAAATATTCAGAGGGAGGGGTCACAATGGCTGTTTAAAGTAAATAAAAAAGATAGAAAGGGAGCCGGGAAGTTTTAGAACCACTTGAATTCACTAAGTCATAAAACAAAGTTGGAGCAGAAGTATATTGTCATGACTGAGGGTAATCATCTTGAAGGGAATGAAGCAATGGAATGCATTGGAACAATAATGACAGAGATGTTCAAGCAGCAAGGATACATAGGAAACGCCTCACCAGTAGAGGGTAGTTCAAGTAGTGATGTTGAGGCTACCGGACAAAAAGAATGGGAAAGGGCAGAAAGAAGAGTTCCAGCGGGTACATCAAGAGGTGCAGATGATAAACCAATACAGTTGACAAAACAGTTAAAACTCAAATCAAAGGAAGCGTTTAGGAAAGCAGTAAGTAGCATTATTATGAAGGGAACTGCCCCCGAACAATGGAGGCTAAGCAGAATAAGAACGTGACAGAACAGCACACGACAAAACAGCACGCGTCAAAACAGCACAGGGTCAAAACAGCACGGCGAAAAAACAGCACGCGTCGAAATTGCACGCGAGAAAACAGCGCAGCGTCAAAACGGCACAGCGACAGAAGAGCGCGTGCCAAAACAGCACGACGTCAAAACAGCACAGCGACGAAACAGCACGCATGTATCAACTTCGAGCGCGCTCTTCACCTCTCTCTGTGCGAATAATTTCGAACCTTCTTGACCCTTTCATTTATTGTCGCTAGGTTAGAAAGGGCTTTATTGCTTATTTCAATGCTCACCAAACTCCGCAACCCAAAGACCCCACCCACCCAACATAAAATATCGCGTCACGAACCCCGCTTGCGCTTTCACGAGGCTACAAGAGTCAGTTTCAATGATGAGCACTAGTAGCCGTCCACACAATAAAATGAATGCTGAAACTAGCTAAATTTAAATCCATAACAAACAAAAAATACTGATGGCAGCAATTGCTTCGCGACGCTCCACTGGATCTGTCGGACCCACAGTTTGGAAGGCACAGAAGTTGGTAGTGAGCCACTTTTTCTAGCACAACAGGAGTTGCCGATCGGCATCCAGCGTAAAGCATTCCCATAAGGTAACAGGCGGAAAGCTTTAAGCAATTAAATGCAATTTGTCGAACCTCCTTTTACGGCGAAGCGGTTGTTGGTACGTTTGTCGGATTTTTCCGTGTCGTTAATAGTCAGCAAAAAAAAAAAAAAGTCAGTATCAACTGAAAAAGGTCAGTATTTTCGAGGGCGTTTGAAAGGGGGGAGGGGGGGGGAAGACTCGTTACTGTCACGGGTGGTGACTAAAAAACAATAAATAAACAGGAAGAAATAAACGTTTAATGTGGCGAACTTGTGCCAAAAATAAAAGAGTACAAAAGATAATAACAGAGCGTCGCGGGCGTCGAAGTCGGCGTAGCAGCACAATCGAACGCTGGGGCGAAACTGACTCCGCTCGCCTGGCGGAATCCCTTATGTACCCTCGTGGGTTTCTGGATCGTTCGGCGTAGCAGGTTCGGCGCGTAGAACATTCTAACCTCGAATCAGCAAGATGATTCTCGAATTTACCCGAACATTACTTTACAGAGTCAACAAAAATGTGCCTCCGCGGCCAGGAATCGAACCCTGGCTTTCACCGTGGAAAGCAAGCGCGATAACCGTTAGGCCACGCGCGCGCTGCCTATTTGGCCAGCTGCGCGCGCGGCAGTATGACCACTTTCTTTCTCAGTTTTCAGCTTGTCTCCCAAGATCGGTTTAACTTTCAACAAAAGCTCCGGAGGCGCAGGGGTCTTGAGTACAGACTTGGAAATGTCGTTTAAGGACATTACTAAGGGCAATTCTTTGACAATTCTAGGGGGAGCTCGTTATCTTTCGAGGCGAGGACGTGAGTTTTGCGGACTAAGACATATTCACCCACCGCTGTTTCACAACAAGCCGGCAACTGGCCTCCAATTGGCTAACCCCTGAAAACTTCCGGTACGGCCTTCGCAGTGCGTAGCGATCGGGTCGCAAGTGGTTTCCGGCTGATTCGTTTTGATGGGCTCCGTATTTGTCATAAGTTAACGATTTTATTGCGACAGAAATGTCCAGTGTTCATCACCGAGAGCTGGAGAAACCAGCGAGAAAGCACTACCGTCAGAAACTGACGATCGCGGGCGAGGAGCTTCCCGATCCGTTGGACCTCCCGGTTCGGAGACATGCTTTCTGCTCGGACGCTCGTCAGTCGCCGCGTGTCGAAATCGGCGATATCTTCGTGTGCCTCGTAGAAGCACTCGCTTTTTTTTACGCAAGAGGGCAGTTTAAAAGCACTGAGCTCGAAGATGGCTACAACTTCTTTTTGAGTGGCGAATTCCCCAGACTTTGCAGATTTGAGGCAACGATTGAGAACGCTTGCATCATTCTCGTCACTGGAGAAGTGGAGGCAAGCCAAACACTTGGCAATTACCGCCTGCCATGGGCTGGGGTCAAGAAATAGGGCACGTTAATAAGCGCGCATTGCACCTGCGTGGCAGGGTGAGTACCCTGTTTTGTTTTTGTTCTCTTTATCGCCATGGAATTGCATCAGCAGCTTTTTTTTTTTTTTTTGGTGAAAACCACCATGTGCTTTCCAGACCTGACGACGCATGCCGCCATGTTGTTGCTGTTTTGTTTCGCGTGGAAGCTGATGTAAAGTTCGAAATCACGGATCCAAGCTCGACCTCTGCCACATGTCGATGAATCGCAGCATCATCGAGTGCACAGGTATGCACTTAGAAACACGCATTGTCGAGAGTGAGGCCCGACGGCGCTCCTACTTGGCTTTCCAATGTCGTCCGGAGCCGTTCAAAATACTCTCACAGGTACGACCTTACTGAAAAGAAATCAACATGCTGGAAATATTATTTATTGCTTAGGTACTCACCGAGAAAATCCGTACCTTCAAAACGGCCAGTGTAAAAGGCGGAAACTCAGACCTCAAGAGTTATTATCGGGTTAGTATGCTCTTGTATTGATGTTTTTATGTGCCTTGTACAGTCAGCACGGAATGAAACCCGAACGCCGGAACGCGTGGCCATCGATACAGGCTGCTCCACCTGGAGGGCCCCTGAGAACTAATGAAAATGCACCTGGGTGCGAGGGTGCGGGTCCTACTAAGATGTCCTCAACCCTCGCGCGGGGCGTCTGGGACTTCCGTGTTTCGCCGGTGGCGCGCTGAAAGCGCCGTCACTCGGGGCGCTTTTCTGTCGCCGCACTGTCGCCCCACTGTCGCCCGGTCGACACCGGGCGGCCGCTTGACCTGGCTATAGCTCTTTGCGATAAGCCCTGCTCAGACAGGCTGATGAATTTATTCCGCTCCGGAATTTATACGCCTGTCATATCGGTGGTTACCAAAGAGAGCGTCAGCAAGCAATTCTTCGTTTTTTAAGAATCGACTGATAACCTCGCACGAAAACATGCGCATTGCTCATAATAACCGAGGCATCCGCGTCAGTCAGTTGCAGAATTTTTTTTTTCCATAAAGAGTATGGTTGTGCGAACTAAGTAATTTTATTTCGCGTTTATGACGTTTCACTATTTCTCAGAAACCGCGCGTGGCACGTTGTTCACCGGAGCCCCAACGTGGTTCAGTGACACGTCATCGAGCACTACGGGTCTTTCGTGCACAAAATGTTTCAACTTTCATTTCGCCCTTGCGATACACAAAGCGATAATGAATTACAGTTCTGACGAGATATCGCTGGGAATCCGATACACAAAGCGAGTGACACTGCCTTTTGTATCGCATGTGACGGCGCTTACAGCGCGCCACCGGCGAAACGCGGAACTCCCAGACGCGCCGCGCGAGGGTCGAGCTCATAGGACCCGCACCCTCGCACCCCGGCGCACTTTCATTAGTTCTCGGGGGCCCTCCAGGGGGAGCAGCCTGTATCAACGGCCACGCGTTCCGGCGTTCGGGTTTCATTTCGCGCTGACTGTACGTGTATGCGCTCATTGTATATGTTCAGCTGATGCTTGTGGTATGTGTAATGTATCTACATGTGTGTTTAACAAAGGTGCCCGAAGCGCGATGGTGGCGTGAGCAAATAAATATATTTTTGTAGCACGTGAATTGGGCGATACCTAGCGCCACTTAGCCTAGCTACTTACAATTACTCTGCCTCACCCTGCCATCTGGTGGCAAGTGATTTAACCTTTCACGCTTTGCCATAATTTCTTTTGACTGTGCAACCGTGCAACAATGAATTAAGTAGGCTGCTTCGATTTTGCTCTTTTTCAGAGCAGCTTCCTGTTTCGCGATTGGTTTACCACTCCTCGGTGATGTGCGGTTGACGAAGGAATTGTGGCTCGAAGAATACCAAAGGTAAGACGTAAAGTGCGCGAAGCAACTAGGTACCGGTTGTCTCCGTTTAACATCGCGGTGCTGACGGTGAGAAGACTGAGTGACTGCTTTCGAAACGCAAGTTTCTTACTGCGGAGGGAAGTCGGCTTCGGAAATACAGTTGGCGGAAAGCTCGTGTTACGCTTTTATTTGCTGGTTTTCTCGGCCTGTACAATAAACGTAGCGTCCTCGTTAAGCCTTATTGAGCTCGATTTATTCGATTCGGGGCCGTCATATTGAGATGCAGGCGACGGAGGAACATTGCTCTCCTGCTTTCAGGACGAAAGTTTCTCCCTTTCTAAAGGAATATAGGTGACAATAGCGTTCCTCCTTTTAGGGAGGACTGAAGTGACACTATGTTCTAATAGTGTAGGTTCCTTCCTCAATTTTCATTACGAAATTCGTCGCCCGTTTTTTCTTACTTTCGATCAACAAAATTTCCTGGTGTTCTTTTTTTATTTATATTTTTTTATTTACATATTCAACCTTTTAGGACATGCCGTGTAATAAAACGCTTTCAAGGAATTATCACAACTCTAATTGATTTGCGTTCCATAACCCAGCGTACAATTTTCGGGAAGATTACAAATTTTTCACAAGAAAAGCAGGAATTCATAATTTTGCGAACTCGGATTTCGTGTTTTCGAAGTTTATATTTTGCTAAATTCTGAGGGTGTTTTTTCTGAATTTATTTTCGCTAGAAATTCTGGGATTATCGTAGATTATTTTTGTTAAATTCCCAATTCTTTCCGATTTGGAGTTTCATTTCACTGTATTATTTTTTTTTTTCTCAATAAAAATAATGTCCTCACAAAACGTGTACTAAATTTATTTTTTAAAAAATCACCGGTACCGAAAATTATTTCTACTGCTGCATTTCACATTGCCGCCCTTGCAATTTATCGTACTTACTCTCACGACAAATTTTGAAAACAACTGCTTCTTCAATAAACGTTGGTAGTTCAAAATTTCAAAACTCCTGGACGCACAAAACCTTCAGCTGCCCTCCTATCCCATGAAACATAGAGGTTCACATTTTTTTTAACACAACCCTTCCTCCCTTTAAGAAGCAGAAATAGTACGATCCAAACTCTAATCCGGAACAGGATTTTTTGTAGCGGTCCAGAAGAACTCAACGAACCTTGAGATAAACGGAAACTCCCCTTTGTCAACAGTCCAAGTTAGATAAAGATGAATTGACCTTTTCTTAGGACCTGTGCCCTGACGAGCTTTTCTTCGTAAAATAGGCGTTTTATTTTATTTTATTTTATTTATACCTTCTTTTTTTTTTCGGGGGGGGGGGGGGGGGGGGGGGTATTTTGACATTTTGACCTTGATATTTGGTGCTTTTCGGAAAAAGTCGAGAATTTTACCAGTGACGGTTTTTAGGCGTTTTTCATATTTATTCGAAAACTTCGAACCCTATCCTTGGGTAGGATTCTGTGCTTTCGGGGTTTTTTTTGCCGTGAAATGATTGGGGTGTTTTTCGGAGTTTATTTCTCGCTGAAAATTCAGAGTTTATAGGAGTTCATTTTGTTAGATTCCCGATTCTCTGAAATTCTTAATTTATTTTACTGTGTTGCCAATTTTCTTTTTATACAAAAACAAAATAGATAAAATTTGGGTACAATGACCCGTTGTCCTCAAGGAACCTTGACGAGCTAAAAGGTCAGTAGTTCGAGATTTCAAAGGAAACCGAAGAGGCATTTCCTCAGGACCACGCAAGCTGTGGTTGAAGTAGGATTTGTAAAACACTGTATTTCTTGTGGTGCTTGTCTTGTCCTTGTGACCTCGAATTGCGGAGTTTTGCGGATAAATCCGAATTAAAAAAAAGAAAAATTACCAACGAGCGTTTTTGTTTTCGTTTTTTTAATTCAGATTTATTTGAAAACACGGAACCCTAACAATAAGATTCAATGCCAAAAAATGTATAGCCGTGGAATAAAAACTACACGCGTACAAAGGTCTAATTACTTATTGATATTTTATGACTGTCCTCTAAAATATTGTCGGGGACATATCGATGTTTGTTGTTGTTCAGTTGAAATTCTCATTTTAGTGCGTGCGCCGAAGCGTCGATGTCCAAGAAATATGAGGATGCAAAGAGGCCGCAGAATGTTGGACATTTATGTAATAAGAGATCCATTGGCTGCTTTTCTCGATTATAAAAAAAAACGAACACAAAAGAAATTTTAAACACTTACGCAACACGTAAGGTGAAACACAGCGACAGCAGAGGTGTGACGTCGGCGCCGCTAAGTGTCATTTCGTAAAGTCCCTTGACTTATGCTAACAAGTACCGCCAACCATTGTTGTGGAAACGCGCAAAACATGTGTCATTTGCTTCCAAGCGCTACTCGAAAGATGGGCCTCGTGCACTGGCGAATTCGACCACTACTCGCAAGACAAACTCAAACACATCGAGGGGCTTTAGTCATTTCGTAGCAGATTGACTAAACGAATGGGAAACGTGGGAGGGCGCACTATAGAGTCCGCACAGGTGTTTCGTATAAAACCGAGTAACACACCGGACGAAAATTCCATAGCCTTTTGGAACCAATGACGGTGTATTGAGTAGAGAGCATTTCAGCTGTCTGCGTATGAAGGGAGCGTGTTTTCGTACGTCACGGGCTAAACGAAAACTGCCGAATAAACAGGGACAAGGAGCAAGACGAAGTGAACCCCCAAATGAAGGTCTATGGAAACAAACACATAATTAATACCATCTTTCTGGCTATCCATTCAGAAAATAAAACTCTGTATCTGTCAGGTGCAGTGACGGGGCACTGACGCACTTGCTTTCTGTTTGCTTCCTGATACAGAATGCGTTGTAAAATTCCCAGGCAGTTTTATGTGCGTATCTCCCGAGGATCGTTGTTTGAACTAATTCTGGTTCACCTATCCCAGTGCACTGCCGGATTGCTTGGCGGGGTCTGTTTTACTGACCATGCATCCTATCTTTCTACCATGCATGACCATGCATCCTACCTTGCTTGCTTTTTGAGACGTTCTCTTCTTCACTTGCCTCTGTCCCTTCTACTTTTAAGTTTCTGTTTCTACCCCAGTTCGGGTTAAGTTCCATCATGGTTGCTTGCTTGCTATGTTGTTATCAGCGGGCCGTGCAACGTTTTGGCGGAGTGCCGAAAATGGCCCGCGTCGATATGGAGCGTGGTGGACGGCGCGAAACCGTGAATTGTCCCACTAACGGCTGTCACTCTAATATCGCTGTAAGCAGAAGACAGTGTCAGACTTGTTTTGCTGCTGCCCGCCTCGGAGAATGACACAACGTATCACTCTAAAAAAAAAAGGGTATCACCTTACACCCTTTTGTCCCATATAATGCACCGCTAAACTTCAATTCGACGTACAACGCACTGATAGTCGAACAGGCAGCCCCAAATTTTACGAGGGGTTTAATAACAGTGCGATAGAACTTATTAACTAGCTAAAATCCGTATCAAAGATCACAGAAAGAAAACACTGAGGTTTTGCAGTAGGCCCAAAAAAAAACCCGGAGGGCGACGGAAATCAAGGGTGGGGGAGCGCCGCTCGCGTGGTCAATTGGACTTGGCCCTCTTGAAGTGGAAATGAGACGATTTAACATGCGGGCAACCTGGTCGAACGCTGTGGATCACCAGGTTTCCCGCAACACCCACAAATATGCACAGAAACCCTATATAGATTGTTATTATAGGTCGAAAAACCGCCTCTACGATAATCAGTGAGAGGCAAGATCGGCCTTTTCCTTTTAGGGTGAAGTGGGGTAAGCGAGGTATGTATATATTCTTGGTCACTGGCTAGGAGTGTGCAGCTTATGAAATTATTTATAGGTCCAAGTTAAAATTCCCACGTTAGCGAATGTGTGTGTGTGTGTGTGCCTGTGTGCGTGTGCGTGTGTGCGTGTACGTGCGTGGGTGCGTGCGTGCGTGCGCGCGTGCGTGAGCGTGCGCGTGCGCGTGCGTGCGTGTGCGTGCGTATGCGCGTGCGCGTGCGTGCGTGTGCGTGCGCGAGCGAGCGAGCGAGCGGAAAGGGGAGAGGTGTGGGTTGGGGGCATGTTTTAGGATGATGCCTCCACAATTGTCTCACAAGCGCATAAGTGGCTTTCAACTTCATAGAATTCCTAAAAAATGACACACCTTGCCTGTTCTCCAAGGCCACACGCGACCTGACTACGCCTTAGACTAGGTCGACGGCGTCATTATAAGTGGATCGAACAACGCAGTGTAATAGAACGGAGTGAACTGCTCGAACCTTTCACTCTGCGTTGACGCGAAAAAGAACACCATAACCAAGAAGCCATGGTGAACGCAGGGACGAGGTGGTGGAGATCTAACCTCTGCAGCCTAAAACTGTGTAGCACAAAGAGCAGCAAAAACGAAACACGCGTCTCATTATCACTGGCCCAAACTAGAAGATGGGCGGGAGCAAGGTTACACCAGCATTCCGTGCGTCACACGCACACCATTGACCGGTTCCCCTAGCCCCGTGACCGCGGAATGCAAAAGCGCTGGAAAAACGAGAGCGGCAAAATGTGGGCAAGAATAAGGCCCAGAATCGCGGCAGTGGATTTTGGGTCACGCGGACGTGCGGAAAAGCAGGGAAAAGGCGGAAGCGGAGAATTTCCCCGGTATTGACTAGAAGCGACGGTGGTCCGCTTACATAACCCAGTTCGGTGACCTGCGCGCGACGCGAGCGGTCTATCGAAGAGGTCGTCGAAACTCGCGCGTGACGTTAGTGTGTGCAAGCTCATGTCAAGAACCGTCCATGATCTTTGAGACTGACAGTGCGCGAGGCTTTCATAGAGCCGCTTCACCTTCATTCTTCTGGAGGAACGGTGATGGAAGAATATGGCTCGTGGTAGAGTCCGACTGCTATAGCTTCAGATCGCTGGTTCGTACTTGCTATAGGTCTTCGTAAACTCTGGGACGTCGCTCGTATCAACAGACCGCGCAAGCAACGTATTAAATTAACCATTACTTTCTCTGAGAGAAACTCCCGAGATTGGCTGTCATGACTTGTAAAATTTAGAGCCTCCAATCCAACAGAGATTCTGGCAAAAATGCAAGAAGCCAAACATAGGTTAAACAATTTCAAGTGGTACAAAACTGCAAATTTCGTTAAGGATTGGTTTTGTTTCATTGAATAAAAATAGTGGAGATAATCGCTACTATAGTAGGGCCACCTTTTACATTTCTATTGTTATGCTCTAAAATATATATTACAAAGCAGGAAGTCAGTCTTACTCAATTTCTATTTGTATCTATAAACTGATGTTAGATACTCCCATATCTTTCCCAAAGCTAATATGCTGCTTCGTTTTGTATCTAAACACGATATTCCCAGTAATAAGGTCTGTGCAAGTTTTTATTCTAAAGCATTATAAAATTGCTAATTGTAGAAGTTGAGTACACCCAAGACTCGAGAGCCGGTGCCTGCCCGTGACAAATGAGGCTGCGAAATCCGCATAGCTGCGACTCCCATGCCGATTATATGTCTGTGCGCCGCATGCACTACGCTCTTGCGGAGTGCCTCAACCGTTGATCGCCCTGTTTTTGTTTCTCCGCGCATAGCCAACATGCTCGGGCACTGCTGTCTGTTGGGAAAGTTGTCATGAACGACTATGCAAACAGTCGCCAATGTTGCCATGTGTCCGAGTGTCATCCGACGATCATCTTGGTTCGTGTTTCTGTGCATCACCAGTATCCCCTAAAACAGTGCTGTCTATCCTGGAATTAGTTGTGAGCGAAGATGCGACTGGTCGCTCAGGTCTCCCAGTGTTTCACAGTAAGATGACATGGTGCTTTCTGGTTGCTATTCTATTTTAGAATTCAGTGTTTTAAGGAAACATTTGTGCAACTATGGTACAATCTATCAACTTGCGGATGGTCATGTTTTGACGCTGATCTAGACCGTAACTTCGATCGTACTACGGCCAATATCACTGTCGTCTGCGTGCAATGCCATGCTAGCCGCACTTTGGGTGCTCTCGGAAAAAAAGGCTGAACAGCATTGAAATATTACGGAAAGGAGACGTGTCCTTGTCTTCAAACAGTGGCGTTTCTTAGTGGTCGGGGGTCGAGACTCCTACGGCATGGTGCACCGGCCTTGTCGGGGCTCTCAGGGCAGTGGGAGGCTATCGACTGCGCGTCGACTTAACCAAGCTGAACCAGGTCGTCCTCCAAGAGCAGCAGATGTTGCCGACCGTCGACCAGGCGTTCGGGTTGCTGGGAAGCGCTACAGTCTTCTCGAAACTGGGTGCAATGTCTGGGTTTCACTAGGTACACCTCTACGAAAGGTGCCAGGAGTACATGACGTTCATTACACCCTTCAGGCGGATTCTATTATCGCTGCCTACCCTTCAAAATTACTTAGGCCCCTGAGGTATTCCAGAGCCCGATGTCACTGATTCTCAAGGGAATTAAAGGATGCGTCAACATGGTGGATGACATCCTGGTGTATAGCAGAGACCGGTCTAAACTCGACAGCAGGCTCGAAGTTGCCCTCGAGAGACTGCAGCAAGTGAGCGTTACGCCGGATGCCTCCAAGTGACACCTCGGGGTGTCATCCCTCAAGTTCCTTGGTGTGGTGTTGAGTACCAACAGCATATCACCAGAACCCGACAAGGTCGCCCGCCATAACGGGTATGCAATTTTCGACGGACGTGCAAGGCATGCGGTGCCTCCTGGAAATGCTGAACCACATCGGACGTTTCTTGCTGAGCTTGTCTACCGCCACAGCACCAATCAGGCTCGTCCAGGACCTGGGGGACTGGTCAAGCTTCAGCCTCTGACTCGCTAAAGAGGATGGTGGCATCCAGCTCCTGCGTGGCTCGATAGAGCCCAGAGTATCCTGCAAACGTTTCTGCAGGCGCCAGCTCGTACGGCCTGGGCGCCGTCCTCGTGCGGGAGATACATTTGGTGAGCGACGAGTAGCTGCCTTTGCGTCGCGGTTACTGACTACTGCCGAACAGCGGTAGAGCCAAATCAAGAGGGAAGCGCTGGGTGTCCTGTGGGCTATCCAGAGGTTCAAAAAGCTTCTGCACAATCTGAGCTCTTTTGTCGAAACCGACCGCCAGCCGCTGATCCAGTTGCTTGGTTCCACCGACCTCATGCCTCGCCGCGTCTAGCGGTTCCGCATCCGGCTGCTGCGCTACCAGTTCATGGTGCAGTATGTTCCTGGCATGTGCCTCGCCACCGCCAACATGTTGTTTAGAGACCCCGAGGTCCTCGCTCCAGCTGCGTCTACTGTGAACAGCGTCAACCTCTTCGTGTCACAGGTTGCGACAACACACTCTAAGACAAAATGAAGGAGAAAGATAGCAACAGCGTGTTTTTCTCCATCTCACTGACGCACCCCCCGCGCGGCTTCAAACGGCATTCAGGGTGAGCGACCGCACGCGCTCTACCTTTTACTGCATAGCCGCAGAAAGTTGTCGGCAAGTATAGAAGTCACAAGGCCTACTTTCGTTCACGTGAGGGTCGATACAGGACTTCATGAGCAGGACTATCCCGTCATGTACGACACTGATGCAGAAGTCGGTGACATCGTTTTTAGTTGGCACCGTATGAGGAATAAACCTTGTGCGAGCTTGAACAGGTCGAGTACGTCACCGGGGATAAAGGCGAGACGGTGCACACTGTTTAAACGCTTGCAGTAACCACAAGTGGCACCAGGAAAACGTCGTCAAAAGAGAAAGAGCTCGCGATTCGGCATAATGCAGTGCCATATAAGGGCCCGTGAATTTTCAAAGTTCAGGTTAATGGCGGTATTAAAAAAAAACAAAAAAAAAACATAAAAAGGAACGCATTAGCGCCACACCAGTGATTACGAATAACACCGGTCACAAACCCGCAAGCCCCACCGCTGCACTCGACACCGACACGACATTCGACACCAAACGCCCCAAAAGTGAAGGCGCCTCGATGATAATGCAAATAATTGCAAAGGAGCAAGCGAGCTAGACAAGAATGACGAAAATAATCCCTGTAGAAGGGGAACAAGGAGGGCAAAGGACAAACATAAATCTCCAAACACAAAAGGAAGTGGGCTGAGTGAGCTAACGCGTCTCAGCTCGGAGCGCGGAGAGAAAGCTCGCGCTGTAATCGCTACTGCGTGATGCACCTTAGGAACCCCAGGTTTAGCGGTTGTACTGCACTGGCTAAATTTCTTTTCTAGAGCTAAGAGACCGACCGAATAGACCGGCTGTATAAACATACAAAGCAAGCCAATTAATTTAAGGAGAGGAGTATGTCGAGTATCTCCTTCACAATTTTCTCACCTATCAGCTGTTATCCCCTCCCCCCCCCCCCCCCCCCCCCTTTAACTAACGATGACTGTTCGGCCATTGGCTGTAACTCCCACGTTAGTATTCTCTTTTTCGCAAGTCCTCTCTCTCTCTCTATGTCGAGTAGGAACGTCAGACCTAGCAGCGTGTGACACCGAAGAAGATCGATGTCACGAACTAGCTACCCGGATATCGCAAACATATCGATATCAAAAGCATATCTTACCTGTTTACTCTTACTACGAATCACCTGCATTCAGCCAAGGTTTCGTTCGACCGCCGATCGGTCGGTCCTTTACTCGACTTTCATTTCGATCTCAACCTGGTCGGTGGTTCGTAGTCCACCACCACCAACCTTTGTCAAAATAAAAAAAAAAAAACCGGTCGGCGGTTTTTATTCGAACTAATTAGATTGCATCGGATACAGGCATCGCATCTTCCACGGCTTTAAGAAGACACTGCCGCAAAATAAACTCGGAGCGCGACATGGCTGAGACATGCAGCGCTAGACATGCCCACAACTACATAAACTGTGACTGTGGAATTGTGTATAAGATACCGTGCTCATGTGGAAAAGTTTACGTGGGCCAGACCGGACGATGCGTCAACATCAGGCTCAGGGAGCATTAACGTTCTCTGAAACCCCCGTGGTCAGGTCACCTAGCCTCGCATGTGAGGGGCCAGAGGTGCACCCCTTTATTCTCTAGCGCTAGAATTCTTCGGCGGTCCCCTGACAAAAGAACTAGAGAAATCGACGAAGCTCGGGCCATCGCACAAAAAAGGCGAATCCTGCATAAGCGCGCCATCTGTGACCTTGCCACCCGAGCAACTATGATACTTCACAACCTCCGAGATCCCGCAGCGCGCGCGCGAAGGCTTCTCCAGCCGTCCTATTCGACTCGTTCCCCCAGAAGTACGAGTGTAATTGCGCTAACTCCGCCGCTCGCCGCGAGGTGGCGATGTCCGCCAAGTCATAACACAGCCATATATTGGGAGAGTCTGGGCATTGGGTGTGGCGACGAGGGCGCTGGAGAGGAGAAAAGTGAAGAGAAGAGAGACGAGCGTCGAAGGAGGGAGAGAGGAAAAAGAGAGCATAGGGGGGAGGAGACGACCGCCATTTTGATGCAACATGCTGTCGGCGCAGAGCACTGTTGAAGCTACACGTCATCTGCTACGGACTTATTTCTTTTTCTCCTGAATAAAAGTTTGCGTTCAAACGTGCAGAAACTTCATTCATTGGCTTTTTAAGCCACCGAGGAATAACACTACATCATTTTCTTGCGAGAGCCTGCGAGATAAAAGGAGAGAACCGAAAATTGGGTGTCGATCCCATGCATTCCGCCGGGCGAATGACTAAAAATGGCGCCCCCCCCCCCCCCCCCCCTTTTCAGCTGGGAGCAGCCAGGCGCGAATTTCTGACATTGATTTAATGGCTAGGGGGCGTGGCCAATGACGTCACGGATGTCAAAATAACAGCACCCGTTATTTTGACGTCTTGGACGTCAAAATGATATTAATTGTTATTTTGAAGTAAACAACACGATTTATTTTGGATGCCGCCGACTGCATTTTGAAATGTCGGTCGCTCGGCGTGTGTGTGGTCGGGTGCTCGGCGGCTCGGCGGTGTCCGCGCTGGTGTGGGTTGCCGACGTGCCACCTGTGCTCGTCGCGTTCTCAGGAACATCAAGGTAAGCGTTTTCCATTTTCAAATTTCACCCGATGCCATCCGTCACTCCTGTTGCAAATGAAGATTACGTGTACCGGAGGCGACAGAGCCCAGCCGCAATAATTTTGTACGCATTTTTCTGGAGCTGTACCTGTGTGTAATGCGACGAATTTTCTTATCACCCTTGCATAGAATAGCAGCGAAGGCCATGCAAGTGGCGAGCAAGTAGCCTTGACTGCCATGACTGCACCCGCTTGTAGTGATGGTCAGGCTGCTCACACTCGTGGCAGTGGTCTCACCATCTGAAGTTGCCTATCTGAAGTTGCCTATCTGACCATCTGAAGTTGCCTATCTGGTCTATCTGAAGTTGCTCTCTGAAGTAAGTGCAGATGACAAAGAAGCCATCAGAACGACCGGAGCGCCACCAGACGCAACAACGCAAGGCAATTGCACACGTCACTTGAGAAATAAAAGGGAAGTCTGAGGCTTAATTCATTAACCGCGTGTGCTAAAAGAGCAAGCTAGTTGCTTTGGATGACGCGGCACGAGCGCTCCTCCAGCGGGTATTCCAGTCATGGCAGTCAAGGCTAGAGCCACTCTCTAGCCAAGGCTACCCGCTAACCGCTTGCACGGCCTTCGCAGCTATTCTATGCGAGGGTGATAATCCGTCGTATTGCACACAGGTACAGTTCCAGAAAAATGAGTACAAAATTACTGCGGCTGGACTCTGTCGCCTTCGGTACACGTAATCTTCATTTGCAACAGGAGTGACGGACGGCACCGGGCGAACTTAACTTGAAAACGCTTGATGTTCCTGGATGTCGGCAATTAAGACGCAACAGAACGCGACGAGCAGAGGCGGCACGGCGACAAAACACACCAGCGCGGACATCGCCGAGCCGCCAAGCACTTGACCAACCACACGCCGACCGACCGACATTTTAAAATGCAGTCGGCGGCATCCAAAATAAAGCGTGTTAATGTCAAAATAACAGTAAATAGAATTTTGACATCGTAGACGTCGAAATAACACCCTTAGCAAAAACTAAGACGTTTGAAATATACCACATTCTAATTTGGGTGTATTTGAAGTACGGTTCATAATTGTAAGTACACAGAAAATAGACCGAAAATATATACTTCTTTTTTTTTACTTAGTACTAAAATATATTTCTTGAAAAAAGTATTTCAATACAAAAGTATAGAAAAGGTCGCCTATCATTAGTTCACTTCAAGCAGATGTGGAGTACTCTGAAGTGCCTAAATACAACATTTGATTAGTTTGTCAATTGAGTTGTGCAGGATCGCACTGATATATCAGCCCAGATTATGTTATTGTTTCCTTTTTTCGACCAAGAACACACCTGATCAGTTTCTTGCACACCAATCACAAACGGGGTTCGGAGACTACAATCACAACACTTGCTGATGCTGTAAAGCTTCAGCAAGTGCTGTGAGAAGATATGTCTGGCGTGGTTGTGTTAGCACAGTGTTAGTTCACTGAATGCGTATACTCACCATTGTACGTGATGTGAGCAGTGACTTTAATATAGTGTCGTTAATGACCATATTAAATAGTCAACTAGTAAAGAAAAGCAAAAAAACTATTTTAAAGTGAAGAAACTGCCTTGACTCGCTTTGTCCTGAGGGGTGCTATGCAGAGAAGCAATAACATTTCATCTAGGAGCCGTTTTTGTGGATACTGTTTTAGCGACTGCGCCGAAATATTATTATGGCGAATTCCACTGGGTCGGTTTGGAGCGCTCCGGGATCGACTTTTCTGGAGCGAGCCTATTTCACTGGGCGATCGGCATCGAGACCGAGGTGTTCCACTGGTCGTTTTAGATTAGCTCCCGCTCCAGATCTCGATCTGGATCCGTGAAAAGTCGCTCCCACGATTTCGGCGGATTCAACCGGAAGCCAGCCGGGCCAGCCCTCGGCGTGACTTCCTTTCTCGTGGGGCATCTCGCCTGATCTCGCCCATCTCGACTCAGAAGAAAAAGAAGCACGTCGCGGGCTGGGCTCCTAGATTGTCTTCACATCAGAAGAATTCGTAATGGCCGCTTGCTTACCCCTTGGCTCGACAGCCGGTTCGTTTTCCAGGAAGGAGAAGAAAAGGTATTTGCCGCGCTAAATTCCGGCAATCTTTGCTAGAAGCGCCTGAGCCATTCCTGCCGCTGGTGCGTCGAACACGTATTAGCGCCGCGATTGCGAAAACGTCTTCGAAAACGACCGCGGCGACCGCGGAAAGGGGATTCCCGGGCAGTTGAATGACGGGAAGGACCGCCGCTCCCGGAGCAGTGGTCATGTTCCACGGGGGATCCGTATAGGTGGCGCGGCCCCGTTCGGATCGTGTGCTCCAGTACGGATCTGGTCAACTGATCCCGGCGAGCTCCAAAACGCCGAGTGAAATTCGCCATAAAACTCGTTGCATTCTGGTATTCAGCCTTTGCAACAGGGTACAGATGAACCGCGGGGAGCCTGGACACAAAGAAGAAACGATCTGTTTTGCAGTAGCCTGCCCGCACAGCCAAACAGACTGAACTCCTGGTCCTCTCGGGGTCCTTATATACCACCTGGCGAGGACCGGTGGCGCCCCCTACCGGACCACGGGAAGGTGTGCGGTAGTAAGCCGTGAGGGGGCGTCAGCGGGGTTCAAGTCCGTTGGCAGCCACCTGAACGACAGGCGTTTTTTTATTGCCAGTAGTGTTAGGGCGAGTGAGTACAGTGGGGGAAAACTCGGCGGTGTCCTCGGGTGACCGCCTGGGTGAGGGCCTGGTTGTCGTTTTGGATGGTCGTGTCGGGGGGAACCAGCAAGACAGCAATGCACACTGCTGCTAGTTCGCGAAGGTAGATCCCCGTGGGTCTTGGGGTGATAATGGCCACGTTGCCAGGATTTAGGCAGACCCCGATCCCAGTGTTACTGGCGTCCGCTGCAGCGGTGTGTTGGGGTTCCGGAGTTGACCACGGCACCGTATGTGGCAACTTCTGCCAGATACCCTTGAACCTGGTCGTCCACTGAAGATCGACCGGCTGTCTTGTCGTTGCTGCGGCAAATATCGGCTTGAGGACGTTGTAATGGGCGTGATACAGTGAAAAATAAAATGCCCAATGGCCTGCGATTCGTTGGTAGGTCCTCTTGTTTTGATGTGTTGCCATGACCGGAAGGATGGCCTCAAGGTCTCGGAGGCGACTTGGGGTGTAAGACAGCATCTCTTGTGCCCCGTCAAGCAAGAAGCCCAGAAACTTGATGGTCTGGGTTGGCACAAGGACTGTGTCCTTTAGGTTCAAACGCAGTCCATGGGTCTGCAGTAGACAAGTTAAGTCTTTTGTCACTTGTTGAAGAATAATCGGGTCACCGTGCGCATGCAGAAAGTTATCGAGGTGGCTCCACGCCCAGACTCCTTTGCTACGTACGTACACTCTTAAAAAATAAAAGGGTGCGCAAAGGGACCAATCGCCATCTTTCACCCCGCGACCCTAGCGCCCCCTATTCAGAAGCGGTAACTCGAGCAGTTCGTCCCGCGGGCATTTTGTTGCTCCCACTGGAGTTGCTCCCCTAATTAATACTTTAGTCCCTTCGTCAATAATGGCTGCCGCAAGCCTTCGATCCCTTCGATGAAGTGGACGAAGCATCACTCGGGTAGCTATTTTGGAAAGCAGCCTTGGCAGAACAAGATTTCGGCCCCGGGATTTAGAAATTGTGACTACACGCACATATTTAGTGAATGTTTCCGACCGCGAAAAGCGTGACAACGAAATCCGAGCGACGCGGAGGCGCCAGTAACGAGGCTACCTACTCTCCAACTGCCGCGCGCGCGCCCGAGTTTGAACTAGAGGTGACGATTGGACCCAGTTGACCTGTGGCGGTGCGGTGGAAGCCTTGTCGGATGCAGTCGGAGTGGCGACCGATTGAACGGTGAGTTTTGATTTATTTGGATACTTGTAGAGCAGCAGAAATGTTATAGGCATTTCAGAACGTACTTCATAAGGTCGCAGGATTACCCTGTACGATAGGCGCTCGCTCTCTGACGCGGTCGGATGCGTACTCGCCCATGTTAGCGTGCAAACGAGGCCTAGTACTTCAAAACTATGCCCGGCGGCAATCAGTTCATCAAACAAACGATGTTACACCTGCAGATCGTTTCGTCGACGCAGCAGCGTTTTAAAACTACTTAGGCTCATCGAAAAGTTCCCGTGTTCGTTTCATCGACCAACCTTGCGACGCTTCATCGAAAGCATCTTTCCGCGCATATCGCCTCGGTCGGCGACCAGGACGATGCGAGCTTGAAGAAACCGTTGCGGTTCGTATGAGGCCTGGTGCCAGTAGAGCACTATCTAGCTCCTACGGAGCAGAGAAGCGCAGTCCTTTGATCCGCGTGTTTCGCCGACAACATGGCCGACAGAGCAGCTCGGCGCGAGTCACGTGGTACTCAGGGTTCCAGGAGGCGGCTCGCCCTATGGGAGAATACATGGAGATCGACTCAACACGGCTGATTAAAAAATAAACGCCAAGTTCACACTTTTCGGAACTAGTCTGTCGTGAAATTAGTAAAGCACTGAACACTTTATCAAAGTTTTAATAATATTGGATGCACGTGAAAATTTTGAAGAAGCAATTTTCAAAGCAATGTCGTTTTCAGCAGACGATTGTTTTACGCAGCGGAGATGGACTTTATGGATTGGCCGGAGCGGGTCACGTGAACGGTGTGACGTCGCCGCGTCGTCTGCTGCAGGATGCTGGTCAGGCAATTTTTTAAAAACAATTACGTTATTACATGGCGCACAACTTGGCGCAAATTATTGCAAACTATTTATTTATTATGTCAAAAACTATTGTCGTTTCTTACATCCCAAAAATAATCCGGAAGCAGCGATTTCCTCACGTTCCCCGTGCATTTGTGGCCGGAGTTGGGACCCCCGGGCGTTCACCGCTAGTCGCCGAGAGACGGCGTTCTACAGGGTGAAACAAGGAGACGGCAGGCTCTTTAAATCGACCGGAAAATTCGGTTTCTTAACCTATCGCGCTACGACTTTGTGCAGCGTTGCCCACAGAAGGTGCATTTTTTTTTTTGTAAAATTTGCAAAGAGCGAACTTACCTGAGTAAAAGTAAAGAAAGAAAAAGGCTTAGCTCCTATGGGAACGCAGCGAAGCCACCGGTCTGCAAACAACACGGCGCCGTCTCGCACGGGAGACAAGAGATGGCGCAAGCGGTCGCGACGCCAACAGCCGTCAACGAACGAGCAGATGACGCCGAGAGCCGGGGTAATTAGCAGACAAGGAACTGCAGTTCCTTGCTGTTGCCGCGCCTGTCTTTTTTTTGTTTCTGCGACTGTCGCCGCCTGCGGAACGCGCGCCGCTTTTAAGTCGAAAAGATTGTCTGCTAAAGACGCTGGCTCTCGGCGCCGTATGCTCGTTCGTTGCGCCATCTCTTGTCTCCCGTGCGACAAGAGATGGCGCACGTTATGGTGAGACAACCGAAACCACTCACTCGCATGAAGAGGCCTGAAGACCACCCTGAATTAAGGGCCGCACTTGCAGCGCGTACGGACCTCGTGGCGCACGCGGTCTTCACAAAGGCCGTGTGGTGTGAAGAAGCAAAACGGGCCACCCTAGCGAATGCGACCGGTCGGAGCTGCTGCGCTCAGACTATCCAATATGACAGGAAGCCCAGCACGAGTCCTCTCGAACTTGATGCCATATACCTAGCGCTCTCTCGCATACAAGAACTTTGCGACCGAGCAGACGTTCTTACTCGTATAACAATCTTTACGGATTGCAGGGAGGCCCTCACACGCCTAGAAAAGACCCCTCGCGAAGGCACGCTCTGCATGCCAGCGGATCAAGAGCCTTTGCTCCGATTCGTTAACGGCTAAAGATATCGAAGTACGAGTGGATTGGATCCCGGGACACGCCGGCGCTGTCGGTAACGAGGCCGCTTACACGTGGGCGAGCGAGCACAGGGAAGACCGCTCCAACCTGGGAATCTCAGTCCCGCTCGCATTGCCGGACCCAGACCCCCTCGAACGGAAAGCTGTGGCCCGCCAAGATGATCGCCGTCGGCTGCGAGAACAGACACCTTACAACCCCGCACCGTTACCCAAGGGACTGCCCAGGGGGGCGCAAGTGCTGAAACGCAAAGCCCGTATCGGCGCTGCGCTCACAGAGGATGTGCTTGCCAGATGGCGAGACTACAAGCCACGGAGGGGCCGCCCACCATATCAGACGCCGAAGAACGAGGAAGCGTCGGGATGAAAGGCGCCGGTAACATGCTCTACGTGCTCTGCCGGCGTTCTTCCCACTAATCAGCGCCTCTTATGGGACTGCATCGGCTTACAGGAAAAAAGACCGAGTACCTAAACCCAGGCACCCAAAATCTGCAGTACTGGGTCACCCGAAAAGACGACGCCCATACTAAAGAGACATTACTCTCGTTATGGAAGTTTGCGCGCTCGACTGGCGTCGACTCGAGAATGTGAACTTGTGCTTCCCTAGCCCCCCTCCCCACTGAGGCCATAGCGCCATACCTTCTACAATAAAGAATATCATCATCATTAACTGCTGCCCTGCCTACTGTGACAAAATAGCGCTTCCGGAACGCACAGCCACAGTTCTGTTGTGATAACGTGCGTGCCGAAGTACACGCCTGATCGTTGTCCACTGTTACCGTTTTGGCCATTTTAACCAGGTCTTTTCCATTTAGAAATCTTAACGAGTAGTGTACTATGGGTCCAAAACACTTTTGGCAGAATTTTAGTGCATTAACTTATACAGCTTACACATCTATATTTGCTGCAAATGAATTTTAATACTTTGACTCGTCCGTATCTAATCCATTTTGCATTGCTTGGCATACATAACAGTTAGGACGCTACCTGTGGATGCATCTGGGTGCTGCTTTTGCTCTTCAGACTGGTCTCGCACAAAGAAGACACCGACAAAACAAACATAATTATGGAATGCTTTATTTGTCATTCAAATTTCTTCAGGCCAACACTTCACCTTTTTGTTAGTACAAATCTCTTCACAAGCAAACACAAGCTTTTGTACAAACCAAATCTACAACTCCGCCTTGGACAACTTACAGCCTAATTACATCTCATCTTCATGTGTTTGGCTTGTTCTCGTTTAGAGCTGCGCTCCTGGTTCAAAGATGTAGAATAAAAGCGGAAGCGGAGAAGTACATAAAATTTCACTATACTCAGCGTAAGCTCCGTATCATGTTTGTCACATCCCGGCTTTGGAAAGTTCCCCCAGCTTGCATCGTAATCTGCACCTGCTTCTTTACAGCTATCCTGCTTTGCTCGACAGCGTCCGCTTCGCACTCTGCGTAAAGAAATGTCCTCAGCACAGGGCAGGAAAATTTCGGACCATACGTTTATCCTGGTCAGCCCTGAAAATGACAGTTCTTGACGAGCTTGATCAGGAAGCTTGACATCGTTCAGGAGGCCAACATCATTAGAAGCCGCTTCTTGCAGCATGTTGTCCTCTCGTTTTCGCTTCGAACTGGGGAAAACCTGGACGCTGAAGTTCCGTTCCTTCCTTTTTTTTTCGGCAGTGACTTTGATAAGTATTTAGAAGCATCTGGGAAAGTAGCAGGAATGGCATCCTTTGCCAAGAGCGGTCGGTCTCGGGGAATTTCAACGACGTTACCGTTGATCGTCATCTGAAAACACCGCTGGATAAACCTTGGCTCGGAGTGGCGCTCGCAGAAAACGCTGCACTCGTCGAGGGCTCGATCGCCTCTCTTTATGTTCCGCGACCATTCTTCACGGCGATCAGCCTCAAGCGGAGCCCGAAACAAAGAGCGTGCCTCATTACACGAGCGATAACCGCCGCTGCAATTCGGCACAAAACAGAAGCCGTCGTGCTTGCCACGCCGCCTCCCCGTCATCTTGTTTCATTTAAGTCCACACACACACACCACCACCACTACTGAATCCAAATACAGCGCAGTCAGGGTAACAGCACAGGCAACGAGGATACGAGGCACTGTTCACACGTAAACACAGCACAGACTACCAACAAAACACGTGTAAACATGTACGCAACGCCGCGCACGGCCGCGCTCCTGTAGCTCAGCGCCCTCTGCGCAGTCATAGGTGCGGCGACCCCCTCGCGTCCGTTGAAACGCGCCGCGGACAGCACACGTACTTACTCTTCTAGGCCACTGTAAGTCGCGATCGGTCGTGTCGCAGCTGCCAGATAAAGTCCTGTCCCCGTCTTGGTTGGAAGCGGCGACACCAGATGGCTCCTCGATATGCGGTAAATGACAGCCTGTCGCGGACTCGGTTTCCTATGTCCTCTATAAAAAAAACATGTTTCTTTTTTTTTTTTTTTACAAGTCGTTTTTTGGGTGCGTTACAACATGTAGAACTTGGCACTTGCGCCGCTCCTGTTGTTTAGACACTGCTTCGCGAATGACCCTATAGTTTCGTGCCTCAACGGCGGCAAAAACAGTTTTATGAACGCGTTGAAGGGGAGAGATCTCTGGCGCGGTGTTCATCAAGGTTAAAGCCAGCGTCCGTCAAGGTCAGAGCAGACGCTCCGAGCGGAAAAAGGGCGCACTTGAAAACGATACACTTTTTTTTTTTTTTTTCTTAGCTGCGTTGTTTGGACGGCGGAGACGCTGTTGGCTTTAGGCTGCTCGGGCCAAAGGACTTTATCTGGTCGATCGCGTCGCAGCGTTCGCCGTGCTGTGTGTCCTCACCTATATATATATATACGTATTCACGAGGTTTTACACGGGAGAGCCTTTGTGAAAAAGATTCAGTGCAATAGTGTCACTCCTATATTTGTATTATTTATGTTTGTTACCTTAAGGGGGGACACTGGCTTAAGATTTAACTTCTGAACTACTATAGTGATCGAAATGAAATTTGCAGGGGAGATTTAATATCAGATGTAGGTGTATTGTGCAAACTTGCATCTCTCTATGACAATTTCGTATACTTGCATCAGAAGGTGCGTCACTCTTCGTTAACAAATCTATGAAATGCAAAAGAAGATATTAAGCACCATTTTGTCTGCTTGAATGTAAAAGGGGGGGGGGGGGGGATATGGGACTTCGGGCTATCAGGCTTTTATGACTCAAATGTAAATATTTCAGGAAGAGTTGTTATCTCGAAATATGAGATGCATATCTGTCCTATGCCAATTTTTTAAAACAGTTTTTTCTCAATGAGGATTTAACTTAAAACAAAATGAAGTAGATAGCCCGATTCCCAGTAAATTTCAGTTCAGAAACATCTTGACTGTAGTATCAAAATACTTTTACCTTCAAAGAAAAGACTCCTTCCTATAAAAGTTGCAGCAAAAAATGGAACAGAGAAAACTGCATAAAAACATTGCACTCCTTTACTTTAGGACTGCCTCACAATATGTTGAAACTATTTTATATCAACATAACTATTTGGCATATGGTTATGAAATTTAGTGTAAGGGTGTATGATTAGTTCCTAAAATCAAAAACCACAAATTTTTAAAATGAACTTTTAAAAAAATTGAAATTTAGGTCCATGTCCTCCCTTAAACTTTTAGTATAAACGTGGTTCGAACTTCGTCGAACTTTTTCTCAAAAGTTCGAACTTCGTCGATTTTTTAACTTCGCAGGTTTAAAAAAAAAAAAGAGCCAAATTTCTTAGCACAAAAAAAAATTAAAAATCGAACTTTACAAAATTAATTATAATGCAACACCTCAGGCTGTGATGCAGAAAAATTAAGAAGGCTTTGAAAGTTTCTTCATTTTCCAACACCACAGTCTCAAGTGGTACATCACGCTTAATTATCACCCGCCCGCCTGCACACTCACCTTTGTTTCGTTAGCAAATTGTCAATTTCTTTAAAAAAAACTTTATAAGGTCGCAGGTCTGAAACGCATCATACCTTTTGAACTACTTGGTTCGATCTTTGGACCTCAAGTTCGATAAAAAGTTCGCGGCATCTCTATTCATTACCAGTTGGGTCGCTGGATTAGCTGGATCGGGTTGATTGTTGCAAGGGGTGCCGCGAACGTTTGTTGAGCTTGCTTGCTGTTCGATGTCGAACCTTGAGGTTTAACTTGTTCTCCGAACGTTTGTACGTGTTTCGAAAATACGAGAAAAAAGTTCCACTCTAAAACAGTATTGTCCGATTTTTACACCAACAAATTCGAATTAAAAAAGCAACAAAGAAATTTGAAACAGCAGGTGATTTCAAATATGAGAAAGTGATTATCGATGTTTTCGCAATATAATAAAAGCAAACATATAGCCTTTTAATGATTTAGTTAGTTTCTTAACTGTCATGTGGTGTCAGCTTATTCTCAAGGGGGGGGGGGGGGGGGGGGGGTTTCACGCGCGATGGCTTCAGAAATAGTCTTCCTTCTTCCAGTCGCATCACAGAAAGTTTTAGCTACGTTTTTGATACATGTGCGCGCAAATAGCAAAAACGCCGGCACCAAATATGAAATTCCATGTTGCCAGTGTTGTTAGTTGCTCTTTCAGTCGAAACCAAACCAAACCAAGACAAACAAACAAAAAAGCACCCGCAGCGCAGTAACTGTGCTCAGTGGATGGCAACGGGCGCTATGATAAAGAGGCGCATTTGGATAGATTTTTCCGTCAACTCTAGCTTGAAGGTCACTAGGGGCGATAGCAACATTGACTCGCGTCTTTCTCGTGGCGGCCAGCACGTTGAGCCTTATAAGTTGAAGACTACGCATTAGTTGAAGTTGAAGACTACGCGATTGTCGCCTTGAAAAGGCGACAATCCCGGAGAAAGCGGCTGGGGTTTCTGGAGAGAAAACCCAGGAGGTAACCAGGTGATCCTCCAGAGTACGCCACTCCAAAGAAGACGTGGAGAGTTGAGAGGCACTTTGACCTTCGATGTGTTTTATTTTTCTTAAATAAAAACTAGCGCGCGCAAGAAAATACGCTTTTCTCTTCTTCGTTCTATAGGTGACACATATTACTCTCGCAGTTAATTGGGCAAAGTCCTAAGATCGTTGCACCGCCCCTTTAATCACCTTAGCGTACAGCATATATATATATATATATATATATATATATATATATATATATAGAACTCCACACACAGTCAATAACCAGCTTATTGGAATCTATTCTCCTTAGTCGAAACGGGTAAATTTGAACCGGGTTAATGTTCATACCTTTGCTTTCTTTGTTCATTTGCCTCCTAATTACTAGTTAATTTATATATTCCGTTGGTGCTTTCTTGTATGGTCTTTCTTGGTATGGTGCCTTTTTTTAAATTTATTTTAATATTGTGCGAGTGCTTTCTGTATAGAGTATATTCTATATTTGTATTTTTGGTTATATATCAATATCTACTATTTATTTGCGATGATTCCTGCTGCTATCTTGGGGGCTTGGTACTTGTAAAGTTGTTCCTTAACAGCTTTTTTCCAATTTATCCAACAACAATCTAATACCTTTGTTGGAAAATAAAGGATATGCCTATTATTATTATTAGTATACCTGCCCTGCAAGCTGTTGTTCCGTGTTGGTTTGATCGTGTACCTAACCGTAGCTGTCTGTATCCATGCAGTCAGCTTGCTGGCTGAGCTTGGCTCACCAGCCTCTTTCGGCGTGCCCTTGAAAGGGAATCTGTCCTTTATTGAATCTTCCGCCCCTGTTAATTCCTTTGCTTGCGTTTTTTGTGTGCAGGCGTGCGTTGCTCGCTTGCTTAATTTTCGAGCGTCCGACTCTGCGATTCCGCGATAAACGCGACGGAAGTTCAGATCGACCGGGCGGAAATTTATTACGAGTACGATCACGGGGCGGGATGACGTCTTCAGCGCGCGAACAGTAGCGGTGGCCTCCGGCGCTGTCCGCCAGCGCAACCCTTTCGGGCGACCGGAATCGATGCGCGTGGGAGGGCGGAATGAATGGAGCTCCCGTCGCGGTATGTGCTTGGCTGCTGTAACGACGGCGGACGCCGTCACTGGTGCTACTTAGTTGTTTGGACCGCGGTTGATTTTATCTCCTTGCCTCGCGACACAACATTACGCGGCGCGAGTGTGGTGCCGCTGCCTTCTCGTATCGCCATTACTGTTTTTTTTCCTTGACTCGGTTCTCGCTCTTCAAAACCGGCTCAGGCAGATACGGTCTGATGACTGTGTAACGACATTGCTCCCCTCCCCCCTCCCCCAGACACACATAGTTTCTGTTGACTTCGTCGCGAAGTTTCTTTTGCCTGTTATTTTCGTTACTTTATTCTGGACAGGAAAGACTCAAATGCTGCCTGTACCTGCCAGTACGCTTACCCTTATATAGATGATATAACCCGCTACATATGCGGACTACTTCTTTCCTCGTTCAACTTTAGTGACCTAATTTACCTTCGGATGTGTGGAACCATCTAGCTGGTTGCAGACGCGTTATATCAACGTCCATCCGAAATAAACCGAGAAGGTACTTGTAACAGTCTTGATACTAGCGCCACCGCCACACTGAGTGAGAGACGACAATAAAGACGAAGCACTTGCTTCCCACCCGCTGAACCGGATGCCTCGCTGACTGATACATGGTGTCAGAAGTCGTTCGAACGTCATCACAAGCCCTGCGGTAGCCTCAGCCATGGAAGGACTGAAACCGCCAGAGCCGCTCCAGTTCTCAGGCAACGTTGCTGAGAACTGGAGGCGTTTCAAGCAACGGTTCGAAATATTCATGACAGCTACGGAGCCACCCGCCAAAAGGAAGGAGGGACAGAAGATCGCGTTGTTGCTGCATGTTGCCGGGGAGCAGGCCGTGGAAGTCTACGACACCTTCAACGTCGAAGGGGAGCAAACATACGAGGCCGTGGTGGAAATGTTTCATAACTACTGTTCTCCCAAGAAGAATGAAACGTACGAGCGTTACGTATTCAGGATGCGAGAGCAGGCAGAAGGTGAGCTGTTTGAGCAATTCTACAGAGACCTTTTGTTGAAGGCTAAGACCTGCGAATTTGGCAGTTTGGCAGACTCGATGATCAGAGATCAGATAGTGTATGGTATATCGAACAAGAAACTACGTCAAAGACTGTTGCGAGAGCAGGACTTATCGCTTACCAGAGCAGTAGACATGTGTAAAGCGAACGAAATAGCAGAAAAACAAAACAAAGTTTGGGACAAGCCAGAAGAGTCCGTTCTCAGTATTCACCAGACAACTAAAAGACGTTCGACGGTGCCAGTGGAAGCACCACCTAGACCTGACCGCTGTCAGAAGTTTAACTTCATTCACAAAGGAACAGGCTGTCCAGCAACAGGAAAAGAATGCAGGAGATGCCATCGCCGAGGTCATTTCGCGTTTTGCTGTCCGAAGCAACGGGTGAACGCGATAACTAACGAAAACGACGATCAAGCCGCGGATGCCGGGAGTGACTTTGAAATTCTGGAGGTGGGAGCACGCACTTCTGCAAGTAATCAAGCAGAGTGGCTGATACCGGCGAAGGTAGCTGATAAGGATATCATGCTGAAGATTGATACTGGAGCCCAAGCAAACTTGTTGCCACTGTCGGGGTGGAAACCAGTGGCCTACGCTTCAAGAGTCTTGTCTAGTGCGGAAACACGCTATTCGCAAATTGAAAAAGAGGCTCTTGGAGTCACTTATGGTCTTGAAAAATTCCACCACTTTGTGTACGGACGGCGAGTTATAGCGGAAACTGACCATAAGCCTCTGATTGCGATCGCACAAAAAAGTGTAGGAGATATGCCACCGCGCTTGCAGCGTTTCTTCTTGAGGCTCATGAAGTATGAGTTCCAGCTGACGTACGTCCCTGGCAGAGAGTTGGTGGTTCCAGACGTCCTTTCGAGAGCACTTCCTTCTGGGCAGCCAAGCGGCACAGAACTAACCGATGTTGAGGTGCATGCATTGGAGCTTCAGCACACACTCGTAAGCGAAGCAACTAAGATTCAGCTCGTGCGTGAAACTGCTCGGGACACTGTCCTCACGAACGTAATTAACTGTCTCCGAGCAAACCTCCCTATTCATGGACAGTACAAACCTTTCGCCGGGGAATTAACAGAAGTATCTGGAGTTTTGTTTAAGGGCGTAAAGGTGGTCATCCCAGAGACCATGCGCCAGCGAATACTCGAGAGGATACACGATGGCCATCTTGGTATCAATAAGTGTAAAGCACGAGCAAGACAGCTAGTTTTCTGGCCCGGCATTAACGAAGATATCACGAGAATGATTCACCGTTGCTCAATCTGTCAACAGTTTGCGTACAAGCAACCGAACGAGCCACTAATGATGCGTGAGGTTCCGGGCTTACCATGGACGCGTGTTGGTGTTGACCTCTTTGAGCAGGCGGGGAACACGTACCTAGTTGCCTATGATGCCTTTTCCAACTTCCCAGAGGTAGAGAGGCTCAGAGAGGCAACATCAGAAACTGTTATTTGGACATTAAGCAGCATGTTTGCTAGACACGGAATACCTCTAGAGGTGTGCAGCGACAACGGTCCACAGTTCTCGTCACGTCAGTTCCAGAGTTTCGCTTTGAAGTATGATTTTAAGCACACCACGTCCAGTCCGCATTTTCCACGTTCCAACGGACTTGCAGAAAAGGGTGTGCAAGTTGTAAAACGAATACTGCGGAAAACTGCTGAAGCTAATGAAGACTTTTGGCTGGGATTGCTTGGTTACAGGTCTACACCCCTGGAGGATGGCCGGTGCCCCAGCGAGCTTCTAATGGGACGCCGCATTAGGTCCCGTCTTCCTGACTTCACGCCAGCAGTTCCAAAACCAGCCAGAAAACACACACAGGATAACACTAAAGGATGTTTTTTGAAGCCACTACGGGAAGGTGACGTGGTACGTCTGAGGGACAAAGGACAGTGGGTCACAAAGGGCCAAGTGTTAAGGAACGTGGCGCCTCGTTCTTCACTGGTTGTCACGCAGGATGGCCGGGAATATCGACGCAACAGAGAACACCTGCGACCAACGAATGAAGACCTGCAGAGTTCCGATCACTTTGAGGAGCACCTGGAAGATTCCCCAGCCTGTGCCCTGACCAGCATTCAAGCTACACCGGCTGCATTGACCCCAACAGTGCAGCATGATGATCCAGCCATCCCAACCACAGTCGCTACTTCAACGAGAACTCCGACCAACTCCCCAGCTGCAGTCAACTCCGCAGCGAGAACAGAGGATGATCTGGCTAGTGAACTTAGACCATGTGTTGCTCGGACATCAACCCGAACTGTGCGGCGACCCCAAAGGCTAAACTACGATCAGAACTTCCAGCAGCAAGCTTAACGGGCTTTTGAGTTATTGCTTTTTATATTTCGTGTTTTGTGTATTTTGTTTAATTTCGTATGTATTTCTTGTTGGTTTTTCATAGTCCAAAGAAAGGGAGATGTAACAGTCTTGATACTAGCGCCACCGCCACACTGAGTGAGAGACGACAATAAAGACGAAGCACTTGCTTCCCACCCGCTGAACCGGATGCCTCGCTGACTGATACAGTACTGTTCCAGTATGCTCTTGTAATAACGCCAATTTTTAGTTTTTTTTTTTTTTTGTCTGCTTTTGAGATATTGGCGATCTCTTGCTGGTACTATCTTCAAATATAAGTTAAAGGGGCGATGCAATAATTTTTTTTTTCACTTTCAGAAAAATACCGCTTTGAATTATTACCTGTTATTCCAACGAAACACACCTTAGTTTCTCCACGCACTGACAGTCGCAGAAAAGATTTAAGAAAAACGAAGAGCGTTCACACCGTCAACACGCACCCAGAACAAGCGGCCAAGTAATCTGGAACCGATTATGCCGCCAATGTTTCTCAGAGCCAGATATCACACGCTGAGTTCCAAACACTAGGGAGTTTTACAAGAGGGGGCCCCAACGTTAGGGGAGCCATAGGGGGACACGAGCGCAGCGATACTCACGCCGCCGGCTTAGAGAATCCAGATAAATAGCGTGACATGCTCGCGTTTCTCGCTTGGAGCGACAAGCGCAATTAATTAACCGAAAACCATGATAATACGTAACTCGCGCTTAAAAAAACACTTCGTGTTGCTGGTGTCACAAATATTGGGTAAGGTAAAACCAAATCTACCCGTTTTGTTTTAAAAATCATTAGATATTTGGATGTTTGAAGTCAAGACCAAATCAATAGAATTTATTTAATTAGATTCGTGATGTAGGCGAGTTGGTTCATGGTAACCGGAAATAAACAGCGCGCAAAAAAAAGAACACAGACGAGAACAAGAGTGAAGATGCGAACGACACAAGCGCTGGACTCACAACTAAACATTTATTGAAAAAACACCAACGAAGTAGACCGCACTATCGCTTCTGCACGTGTCAAGATGAGCAATTTCATTTTTTTTTTTTTTTTTGTAGGAAAACCTATGTTTGGTTGACACATGCATCTTGCCCTTCTTTAGTTATTGCATACGCTTCCTATAATTCTCCGGTGGTTTTATCTGCGCCCCTCGCGATGATGGTGATGTGTTTGAATTTGGGCTGGTATTCACAAGCAGGACAATGCAGAGGCAAGTGACCCCCAGCAGTCCACCGCAGTGACCAGTCATGCTCACGAGCCCTGTCATCACAGGGGCGGTGCAACGATTTTCAGACTTTGGCCAATTAACTGCGGAAATTAATTTGTGTCACCCATAAAACGAAAAACAGAAAACCGTATTTTCTTGCGAGCGCTAGTTTTTATGTAAAAAATGAAGCGAATCGAAGGTCCAAGTGCCCCTCAACTCTCCACGTCGCCTTTCGATTGACGTACTCTGAGGGATCACGTGGTTTCCCCTGGGGTTCTCTCTTCAGAGACACCAACCGCTTCCTCCGCGATTATCGACTTTAAAGGATTAGCATCGTCGAAGGTCGCGGTGACCGATCGATACAAAAGACGGTTGGCCACGGGGAGGGGGGGGGGGGGGGGGAGGGGGGAGGGGGAGGGGACGGCGAGTGTAGCAGCGGAGGGGGGCAGGTTTTGTTCACTTCCGCGTAACCGCCAGAGTACGTCACACATCACTTCCGTCAACCACCACACGCGGCTGCGGATTGGCAAATATTTAGTTTTCTGATTTGCGATTCCGCACCGGAATAACAGTTTCTCGGGGCAATGTGACGCGTTTTTGGTCACTTGTGCTTAGGTAAAGAGTATAAAAAATACAAACTGCCAATTCTTTCAACACTAAAATCGTTGCACTACGCCTATAATACATCGACCAGTTTGGCCGATGTACACTCTTGCGCAGCTTAGTGAGATCTCACTACCACACAATCAACGTACTTGTTCTTGCGCTTTACGGCACATTGTCTCTTACCCCCAGCCTTTTCTACAGTTCTAGGGCAGAGTATCGCCAACTTTCGAGGGGCCGAAAACACAATGGGAACGTCAAACCGCCCGGCAAAACTAGCAGTGGCGGAATGCGATGATAATCTAATCATCCGCGTTTTGCCACTGCTAGCTTTGCGCCTGCTGCACGGTTCTGAGTCAGAACATCCAGCGCGTCAAAACATGGATCAAGTCAAAGCATTCATTCGTGGATGTTTTGACTCGTTGGACGTTTTAACGCGATGTTCTGACTCGGATGGATGTTCTGACTCGCTCGACGTTTTGACGCGTTTGATGTTCTGACTCGGATACATGTTTTGACTCATTGGACGTTTTGACGCGTTGGATGTTCTGGCTCCGACGGTTGTTCCGACTCGTTGAACGTTTTGACGCGATCCAGGTTCCGATTCAGATACATAAAGTTCTTTGTGGGGTGTTATATCTATTTTACCTGAAATGGTTATTCTTTTGCATAACCGACTTTTAAAAATATGGTAAGCGAAGGCCATTAGTTCCTTGATAAACTTATATAACTGACGAAGAGGTGAACATCGTTTTCACATTTTCGGGAAATAGAAGTCAAGCGCAGAGAATAACTGGAATATGTCTACTTTCTGTTTTGTCATTTCTTAGTGTACAGTACTCTGGTTAGTGACGCTGTACACCCTGTCACTGTCGAATCTTATCAGAGCTCGCGAAAACCGCTTCTAGTGTTCCGCTCTGTATTCAACCCAGGAGGAACGGGCATGCGGCTCCATAATGCGGTGAGCGGATTGCATGTTTGAAAACGATATAACGAAACTTACTGCGTGTAAAACATTCTTTAGCATGCGGGTATGCGAATAGTATGTTCCAAGAAGGTTTAAAAAGAATATAGGGTTTTAAATATATGGGGGAAGGAATTTCAGCAATTTATGTGAGCTGAACGCCAAATTAAGAATAAAAAAAATCGAAATGTGTATATTTTCCTTCACCGGTTCGAGCATAGTACATGTCACATGCGAAGGACCAGCAAAGCGGGCGATGGGCTCTGAGTAGTGTCCGTGATAGCACGAGATAAGACGCCAAAAGCCAAAAAAGTCAAATTTGGGGGTTTTACGTGCCAAACCTACGACGGGCATCTGGCATGCCTCGGCGGAGGACTGAGGATTAATTTCGACCACTTGGGGATCTTTCGACGTGCTACCGAAAGCTCGGTTACACGGCGCCTTCTCCGCAATAAGCCTCCGTCATATTGCGGGCACCTCGGTCGGGATTCGAACCCGCCTCCTGGGGATCCGTAGGCCAGAGCTCGCGCCTCGGAGTCACCGAGGCAGCGACGCCAAAAGCGGAGCAGACATGGAGAACGGCGAAAATCATCAGCTCGGGAGCGGGCTCTATAGTGCCTCTAATTATGTCGCAACTAAATCCGAGCAAATGGTCTGGAATCGTGCAGCAGTAGCGTATGCTCGGAAAGCCAAAGCAGTGGCTCAACGAGAGTCAGATGCTAGATAAGCGGGCGCACGGAAGGCCGAAAACATTTTATGCTCCAGGTCATATTTGGGGACCGATGAAGTGCTGCATTGCATGTTTAGGCGCATATGGCCAGTCCTGGTTCATCACACTGCACTCCCTTCGCCCCGAAGCTGACAGTGCAGAATAAACTGCACGCTCGTTGGACCTGTCAGCGTCACACCACGTGATCGCTCCTATCTACGTATATGCTAACGCTCGGAGAGTCATGCCAAGCTAGAAGAAGCATGCCATTGGTTGCACTTCCGAAAAGATGGCTTCCACAGCGCTTCCACCGCGCTGTATACTTCAAGGTGTTAGCGGAGTATAGTTTGTGCCCGACTTTCACTCCGAGATGCGATGCTAAGTATTTTACGAAAGTTTGCTGAGTAAAACGCCATCGATGGGGTCAATGGGGCGTCCCGCGATGACTAGCTGGGGATCGCTCTGTCCGAGGCATTCAAAACGGTTTGTTGTGTGCACAAGCACACATCAATAAAAATTACTGATTTTCAGGCAAGCCGGCTCACGTGTTATACCCGTTATCACCCCAAGAACCGTAGTAAAAAGAGGCCGGCTTCTCGGGGAGTATTACTAATTTTCCTCTTTATGTAGAGATTTCAGATATATATATAGGTGCATTTTAGATCAGATATGTGTTATCTAATCAAGACGCATACGTTTCAAATGCCAAAAGCATCGCTTCTTCCTCCGACAACCAAATCTTTTAAGAAGTACTTCGCCCGGGGCGAAGTAGTTCTTATAACAATGCGCAAAACATCTTTTTTTCTTGAGGTGAAAAAGAGTATAGTCAGTTCGTTCTATGGAAGCACTTTAATGATTGAAATCATGTCAACGTAGTTAAGCACGTCTTAAAATGTCGGAACTGCAGTCGCCAAGTAGCACGAAAACATAGCCATCTCCTCCTGCAGCCGCTTGTTACATCTGGTCAATTGAACCGCCGGTGCAGACGCCACCACGAGGGGATCCAAGAGCAGTGCCTGGATCCTGTTTTGCGAGGAATGCTGGATAACTTGGAGGAACTGTATGAATTCAGCCAAGTCTGGATGATGACTTGTCAGCCGGCTGTGCAGTCCGTTATGACTCCCTTCAACCATGTTGGTGGCGCGTGGTCCATCACTCTCAAACTGGCTCCAGATGTCTTTGAGGATGGTGTTAGAAAGCCAGAAGCTGTCAAAATACTTGGCAAATTGCCCAAAGTGCAAGCGCTATCTTATAAGTTATTTATTTAATTGGTTATTTGTGCCTCAAAACGACCGAAGTATTTGTGTGTACAAGGCGCTTAAGTACAAAAATAAAAGCATGCGCACAATTCATAACACCATGCATACATCCACAAATACAACCTTAAAGAGAAAGGTTAAAAACGATATGATAGTTATATGTATACAAGAGTGACTCCTTAACAAAAATATTATATTTATCTTCCAACTTTTGAAGGTCCCCGGCTTTCAAGCTACCGTATGGATGTTCTGACTCGATGGACGTTTCGACTTTATGGATGTTTCGACTCGGATGGATGTTTGACGCGTTGGATGTCTGACTTTTGTGTCATGTGACCTAATGGCTTTTTTGACTCGTTGGATGTTGTGACCAGAGGTCGGCATTTTAGGTCGCCCTCACTCACCCTCACAGCCACACTCACCTAAGCCCCTCACTCACCCTCACCCTCAGAGCTACACTCACCTTCAGCCCCTCACTCATCCTCACCCTCACAGTCACAATCACCTTCAGCCCTTCACTCACCCTCACTGAACCTCACGGCCCTCACGCCCTCACCGCCCTCACGGCCCTCACGGCCCTCACGCCCCTCACCGCCCTCACCGCCCTCACGCCCCTCACCGCCCTCACGGCCCTCACGGCCCTCACGGCCCTCACGCCCCTCACGCCACTCACCGCCCTCACCGCCCTCACGGCCCTCACGCACTCGTAGCCCTCACGGCCCTCACGCCACTCACCGCCCTCACCGCCCTCACGGCCCTCACGCACTCGTAGCCCTCACGGCCCTCACCGCCCTCACGGCCCTCACCGCCCTCACGGCCCTCACCGCCCTCACGCCACTCACCGCCCTCACGCCACTCACCGCCCTCACGCCACTTACCGCCCTCACGCGCCTCACCGCCCTTGCGGCCCTCACACCCCTCACGCCCCTCACGCACTGATGGCCCTCATGCCACTCAGGCCAGCTTCAGATGGGGCAATTTCGCCCAGAAACTTCACGTCGCAACACCAGCAACACCGGCCGCCCGCGATCACACGCAGCAACCAATTGCTGCAATTTGCCATCGTCATCATAAAATTTTATTTTTCTTGCACTATTTAGACACAATTACGCGTTATAAACATGTTTTTATGCATTTAAATCTCGTTAAGAATACTAATGCACCTTTCTGAAACAGTTTATTTCCAAAAAAACGATCGATTTCAAACCAGAACCAAGTCTTTCGGTGTCATCATCACCGGCACGAGGTATCACGTGAAAATTTTGCGTCCCTGATTGGATGCAGCCGCTTCAAACGCATTCGAATTGCTCCGAGTTGCTTGCTTATTTCGAGCCGGACCCGATCTCAGCAATTCGTGTCGATCTAGGAAAGCTAGAGAACAACCCGCCATTAACACCAAAACTGCTGAGAAAGATGCTCGGTCTGAAGGGGGCCTCACGCACTCACCGCCCTCACGCACTCATGGCCCTCACACCACCTCATGCACTCACCGCCCTCACGGCCCTCACGCCTCTCATGCCACTCACTGCCCTCACGCACTCATGGCCCTCACACCCCTCACGCACTCACCGCCCTCACACCACTCACGCACTCATGGCCCTCACGCCACTCACCGCCCTCACGCCCCTCACGCACTCATGGCCCTCATGGCCCTCACGGCCCTCACGGCTCGCACGGCCCTCACGGCCCTCACCGCCCTCACCGCCCTCACAGCCCTCACGGCCCTCACGGCCCTCACCGCCCTCACAGCCCTCACGGCCCTCACTCACCCTCACACTCATGAATTTTCCTGGTTCAGAAACTCACTCACCCTCACCTCACCTGTGAAGATGAGGGTGAGTGAGGGTGAGTGAGGGCCCTCATGAGTGAGGTTTGCCGAGGTATGGTTGTGACCCGTTGGATGTTTTGACCATAAGCCCTGCTGCACGAGTGGTAACTTTTGTCCTCCCCCGAGTTTCCCACGAGCTTCAAGGCGTTCTAACATTGACTGATAAAGTGGTTTTCGATAATGCTCAGCATGTTCGTAATTGATACCATATGATTATTTTACTAATTAAAAAGTTAATTAAGAAGTTTAGTTAGTTATCCGACTTATCGCAAAGATTAGCCGCCCACATAATGTCCCCCTGGCCTTATAACTCACCTGCACAAACCGTATTAGTGCATCTTTTACGAAGGTTCTGTAATAAATCTGTTCGAATTAAAATGGAACACCCGGTATATATATACCGGGTGTTCCCGACACGAAAAGTGGACGAATTCGGTATTGCGAAAACTACGCATCGCAACAAAAAAAGGCTTGTGTCGATTTGGTCCTGGGCCAGAGGCCCATTTAGGAAAATTATTAAAGTTTGGGATAATTGAACTGTTAATTATTTTAAGTAATTAACTTTTTTATTATTGTGTTTAAGGGCTTGGTTTGAATTAGAAACTTGCTGAACATCATCGAAAAATACTAAATAAAAAAATTGCAGAACAATAGAAAGCACGCGCAGCATTTTACGGCTTTCTGAAAAACCGTACAACTTCGACGAGCTTTAGGTTTCGTTTTGCAATCGGAGCGCATCTCCGCACCGACGGCACCGCGTCCAGTGTAGAAATAGTGCAACCAACCTCTGCTTCGCTGTCCTCGCGCAACGCAGCAGAGGCTGGTTGCACTAGCTCTACAACGAAATTTCGGCGCTTATTTCTTGGTCTATTCGTGTTCAAAGATGAGTATCACATCAAACACACAAATCTCTTGTTCAAAAAGACACGAAAATAAATTTTAAAACGAATTAAACGATTAGGAAAGAGCACTTGGTGCATGTCGCTAACGCCTCGTTTGTAATCCCGTCTAGGAACCTTCACCGATAGTGACAATAACTGTCTCGCCTCCGGCCACGACAAGAGAAGAGAGGAAAGAGGAACTCCCCTCTCCCCTAGTCTTTTTATTGTCTATTGTTTATTGTCAGCTCGACCTTCGAAACACAAAGCTGTTTCGAAGGTCCAGCTGGATGACATCAATGGGGGTGCGGCTGACCAAGTTAGCACTCACATAGTGTGCCACAGTGGCCAGGTCAGTCTCACAGATGCGGTTTGGCCTGAACCCGTGCTGGGAGGCCGAGAGCACACCGTTGTTTTTGAGGTAGTGGAGAAAGTGCTGGTTCACAGCCCGTTCGAAAGTGCCGCACAGGATGGATGTAATTGATATAGACCTGTAACTTCCAAGATCGCTGAGGGGTTTCCCCTGGCTTTTACGGACGGAAGTGACGAGAGCCTTCTTCCAGGATGGGGGTACGAAGGCACAGTTTCATTATCCGTGGAGTCTTCATGGTCGATTTTATGCTGAGAAAAAAAAAAACTTGATGCAGAGCACGAAAAAAAAAAGATTGCTTGCACCGGTCACAACTTTTGTCCACAGACGTAGAGATTAAATTCAGAACACAATTATTTGAAAAACAATGTATCCCCATATTGTCTACAGATTTCAAGCAACTCCCTCGGGTGTCGGCTTAATGTGCAAGCATTAACAGTTCTACAAAAAATTTAAAAGTAATTGCAAATGCTGTATGTGAACTTAGCTCGTGGATGTTTCATGCTGTTCAAGTTGGAAACTACCAATTTTAATTTTTTTAATGCGATAGCATTCTTTAGCTACTTCACCCGGTTTTCGCGATACTCTCTCTGGCCTCGAATGCGCCGTGCGTATGCGCGGGCGGCGCCTCCGTATACGCACCACGTCCGCAAACGCAGGCGCCGCGAGTATGTGGACGATCGTCCTCGATGTCGTCCTAGAGCTCGTTCTAGATGTCGTCTTCGACGTCATCCCCTAGGACGTCGTCCTTGAGATCGTTTGAGAAATCGTCCTTGAGATCGCCGTAAAGGTCGTCCTAGAGGTAGCTCTAGACGTCGTCCTAAAGGTCGTCCTCGATGTCGTCCTAGAGCTCGTTCTAGATGTCGTCTTCGACGTCATCCCCTAGGACGTCGTCCTTGAGATCGTTTGAGAAATCGTCCTTGAGATCGCCGTAAAGGTCGTCCTAGAGGTAGCTCTAGACGTCGTCCTAAAGGTCGTCCTCGATGTCGTCCTAGAGCTCGTTCTAGATGTCGTCTTAGACGTCATCCCCTAGGACGTCGTCCTTGAGATCGTTTGAGAAATCGTCCTTGAGATCGCCGTAAAGGTCGTCCTAGAGGTAGCTCTAGACGTCGTCCTAAAGGTCGTCCTCGATGTCGTCCTAGAGCTCGTTCTAGATGTCGTCTTAGACGTCATCCCCTAGGACGTCGTCCTTGAGATCGTTTGAGAAATCGTCCTTGAGATCGCCGTAAAGGTCGTCCTAGAGGTAGCTCTAGACGTCGTCCTAAAGGTCGTCCTCGATGTCGTCCTAGAGCTCGTTCTAGATGTCGTCTTAGACGTCATCCCCTAGGACGTCGTCCTTGAGATCGTTTGAGAAATCGTCCTTGAGATCGCCGTAAAGGTCGTCCTAGAGGTAGCTCTAGACGTCGTCCTAAAGGTCGTCCTCGATGTCGTCCTAGAGCTCGTTCTAGATGTCGTCTTAGACGTCATCCCCTAGGACGTCGTCCTTGAGATCGTTTGAGAAATCGTCCTTGAGATCGCCGTAAAGGTCGTCCTAGAGGTAGCTCTAGACGTCGTCCTAAAGGTCGTCCTCGATGTCGTCCTAGAGCTCGTTCTAGATGTCGTCTTAGACGTCATCCCCTAGGACGTCGTCCTTGAGATCGTTTGAGAAATCGTCCTTGAGATCGCCGTAAAGGTCGTCCTAGAGGTAGCTCTAGGCGTCGTCCTAAAGGTCGTCCTCGATGTCGTCTTAGAGCTCGTTCTAGATGTCGTCTTCGACGTCATCCCCTAGGACGTCGTCCTTGAGATCGTTTGAGAAATCGTCCTTGAGATCGCCGTAAAGGTCGTCCTAGAGGTAGCTCTAGACGTCGTCCTAAAGGTCGTCCTCGATGTCGTCCTAGAGCTCGTTCTAGATGTCGTCTTAGACGTCATCCCCTAGGACGTCGTCCTTGAGATCGTTTGAGAAATCGTCCTTGAGATCGCCGTAAAGGTCGTCCTAGAGGTAGCTCTAGACGTCGTCCTAAAGGTCGTCCTCGATGTCGTCCTAGAGCTCGTTCTAGATGTCGTCTTAGACGTCATCCCCTAGGACGTCGTCCTTGAGATCGTTTGAGAAATCGTCCTTGAGATCGCCGTAAAGGTCGTCCTAGAGGTAGCTCTAGACGTCGTCCTAAAGGTCGTCCTCGATGTCGTCCTAGAGCTCGTTCTAGATGTCGTCTTAGACGTCATCCCCTAGGACGTCGTCCTTGAGATCGTTTGAGAAATCGTCCTTGAGATCGCCGTAAAGGTCGTCCTAGAGGTAGCTCTAGACGTCGTCCTAAAGGTCGTCCTCGATGTCGTCCTAGAGCTCGTTCTAGATGTCGTCTTAGACGTCATCCCCTAGGACGTCGTCCTTGAGATCGTTTGAGAAATCGTCCTTGAGATCGCCGTAAAGGTCGTCCTAGAGGTAGCTCTAGACGTCGTCCTAAAGGTCGTCCTCGATGTCGTCCTAGAGCTCGTTCTAGATGTCGTCTTAGACGTCATCCCCTAGGACGTCGTCCTTGAGATCGTTTGAGAAATCGTCCTTGAGATCGCCGTAAAGGTCGTCCTAGAGGTAGCTCTAGACGTCGTCCTAAAGGTCGTCCTCGATGTCGTCCTAGAGCTCGTTCTAGATGTCGTCTTAGACGTCATCCCCTAGGACGTCGTCCTTGAGATCGTTTGAGAAATCGTCCTTGAGATCGCCGTAAAGGTCGTCCTAGAGGTAGCTCTAGACGTCGTCCTAAAGGTCGTCCTCGATGTCGTCCTAGAGCTCGTTCTAGATGTCGTCTTAGACGTCATCCCCTAGGACGTCGTCCTTGAGATCGTTTGAGAAATCGTCCTTGAGATCGCCGTAAAGGTCGTCCTAGAGGTAGCTCTAGACGTCGTCCTAAAGGTCGTCCTCGATGTCGTCCTAGAGCTCGTTCTAGATGTCGTCTTAGACGTCATCCCCTAGGACGTCGTCCTTGAGATCGTTTGAGAAATCGTCCTTGAGATCGCCGTAAAGGTCGTCCTAGAGGTAGCTCTAGACGTCGTCCTAAAGGTCGTCCTCGATGTCGTCCTAGAGCTCGTTCTAGATGTCGTCTTAGACGTCATCCCCTAGGACGTCGTCCTTGAGATCGTTTGAGAAATCGTCCTTGAGATCGCCGTAAAGGTCGTCCTAGAGGTAGCTCTAGGCGTCGTCCTAAAGGTCGTCCTCGATGTCGTCCTAGAGCTCGTTCTAGATGTCGTCTTCGACGTCATCCCCTAGGACGTCGTCCTTGAGATCGTTTGAGAAATCGTCCTTGAGATCGCCGTAAAGGTCGTCCTAGAGGTAGCTCTAGACGTCGTCCTAAAGGTCGTCCTCGATGTCGTCCTAGAGCTCGTTCTAGATGTCGTCTTAGACGTCATCCCCTAGGACGTCGTCCTTGAGATCGTTTGAGAAATCGTCCTTGAGATCGCCGTAAAGGTCGTCCTAGAGGTAGCTCTAGACGTCGTCCTAAAGGTCGTCCTCGATGTCGTCCTAGAGCTCGTTCTAGATGTCGTCTTAGACGTCATCCCCTAGGACGTCGTCCTTGAGATCGTTTGAGAAATCGTCCTTGAGATCGCCGTAAAGGTCGTCCTAGAGGTAGCTCTAGACGTCGTCCTAAAGGTCGTCCTCGATGTCGTCCTAGAGCTCGTTCTAGATGTCGTCTTAGACGTCATCCCCTAGGACGTCGTCCTTGAGATCGTTTGAGAAATCGTCCTTGAGATCGCCGTAAAGGTCGTCCTAGAGGTAGCTCTAGACGTCGTCCTAAAGGTCGTCCTCGATGTCGTCCTAGAGCTCGTTCTAGATGTCGTCTTAGACGTCATCCCCTAGGACGTCGTCCTTGAGATCGTTTGAGAAATCGTCCTTGAGATCGCCGTAAAGGTCGTCCTAGAGGTAGCTCTAGACGTCGTCCTAAAGGTCGTCCTCGATGTCGTCCTAGAGCTCGTTCTAGATGTCGTCTTAGACGTCATCCCCTAGGACGTCGTCCTTGAGATCGTTTGAGAAATCGTCCTTGAGATCGCCGTAAAGGTCGTCCTAGAGGTAGCTCTAGACGTCGTCCTAAAGGTCGTCCTCGATGTCGTCCTAGAGCTCGTTCTAGATGTCGTCTTAGACGTCATCCCCTAGGACGTCGTCCTTGAGATCGTTTGAGAAATCGTCCTTGAGATCGCCGTAAAGGTCGTCCTAGAGGTAGCTCTAGACGTCGTCCTAAAGGTCGTCCTCGATGTCGTCCTAGAGCTCGTTCTAGATGTCGTCTTAGACGTCATCCCCTAGGACGTCGTCCTTGAGATCGTTTGAGAAATCGTCCTTGAGATCGCCGTAAAGGTCGTCCTAGAGGTAGCTCTAGACGTCGTCCTAAAGGTCGTCCTCGATGTCGTCCTAGAGCTCGTTCTAGATGTCGTCTTAGACGTCATCCCCTAGGACGTCGTCCTTGAGATCGTTTGAGAAATCGTCCTTGAGATCGCCGTAAAGGTCGTCCTAGAGGTAGCTCTAGACGTCGTCCTAAAGGTTGTCCTCGATGTCGTCCTAGAGCTCGTTCTAGATGTCGTCTTAGACGTCATCCCCTAGGACGTCGTCCTTGAGATCGTTTGAGAAATCGTCCTTGAGATCGCCGTAAAGGTCGTCCTAGAGGTAGCTCTAGACGTCGTCCTAAAGGTCGTCCTCGATGTCGTCCTAGAGCTCGTTCTAGATGTCGTCTTAGACGTCATCCCCTAGGACGTCGTCCTTGAGATCGTTTGAGAAATCGTCCTTGAGATCGCCGTAAAGGTCGTCCTAGAGGTAGCTCTAGACGTCGTCCTAAAGGTCGTCCTCGATGTCGTCCTAGAGCTCGTTCTAGATGTCGTCTTAGACGTCATCCCCTAGGACGTCGTCCTTGAGATCGTTTGAGAAATCGTCCTTGAGATCGCCGTAAAGGTCGTCCTAGAGGTAGCTCTAGACGTCGTCCTAAAGGTCGTCCTCGATGTCGTCCTAGAGCTCGTTCTAGATGTCGTCTTAGACGTCATCCCCTAGGACGTCGTCCTTGAGATCGTTTGAGAAATCGTCCTTGAGATCGCCGTAAAGGTCGTCCTAGAGGTAGCTCTAGACGTCGTCCTAAAGGTCGTCCTAGAGGTCGTCCTTGAGATTGCCCTAGACGCGGGTCTAGACGTCGTCCTCTAACACGTTGTCCTCGACGTCGTCCTAGAAGTCGTTATTGAGATCGCCACAAAGGTCGTCCTAGCGGTCGTCCTAGACGTCGCCTTTTACGTCGTCCTGGCAAGCAGATAAACCCGCGCCGCGCATATAGACCTTTGTCCGGAAGTGCTCTTTTTAGCCTCGACCGCAAGGAGCAAAAGCGAACAATAATCTCGAAACCAGACGCTCACGGGGAGGGGGGGCTGCGTCGGCCTGCGCCGCCGCTTCCCGTTGAGGGCTTCTTCGCTGGTGTGCCGACTGCCGTTTTGCCGGCATCGGTCCTGTTTACCGCGGTATGTGAGTATAGTGCCCGTAATGTGAGAGCCGTGTGTCCATACGCCACTTTGCCGCTGTTGGTTTCCATCTAGCCGAGCCAGAAAACATCTCGCGACGAGTTGACCGCGCCGCGAGTGACGAAGAAGAAGCAAACATGGCGACGGTTTGTGCGATTGCTTTGGTGGCTCCGGTGTTGAGTGTCTTCAACGTCCTCGTGAGAAGGTTCCCCTCCCCTTCGAAGTTATTGCAAGCACCACGAAAGATGTGGAATCATCGTCTCAACTACAAATAAGCAGGCCTTCACGAGCAACAACGGTGCCGAGCAGGCGCTCGGCACAGTTGTGTCAGGCTCACGCAGCCAGCGGCACAGTTGTGTTGGTTGTGTCGTCAGATGTTCAACAACGCCGAGGTATTTTCATTTATCATTTGGAATGGCTTCAAGAGTGGGAAATTAATCTATTTCGCGGATTGTTAACGCCGAGGCGAGTGCCCTCCGTTGCAGTGCCGTCGTCGCGCAAAGTGCAGAAAAAACCGGGTGGCGATGGCGGCGGTGCTCTTTGATCTTGCGCCGTCGGGTTCGTGAAGTCCGGAGTAAACGTACGTACGTGCGTCTGCTGGATCGGTGTTTTGGACTTCCTCAAAACTCTTTCTCACGCGCATTTTCCTTGTGAAGCTTAATAGCTCATTACACCTCATCGTCGACTGCGCTCATTTGACTACGACGGACGAGCCTGCGTGATGTGAATTTCACTGCCTAAGATCCTTGGTGCGCTGTAACGAGGGCTAATAAAATATCACCGCGAACTTCTGAACAAACGAGTCGAAGTTTCGTCTGCTATCATAACTGATCGCCTGTCACAATATTAATCAGTAGCGTTCCTAGACTCCGCCCCCACAGGCACCGTGCTTCGTTGCCCGATAGTAAGTGTCTCCTGGTGCCTCGTAGAATTCCAGCTCCCACTTCAAGTAAGTACCATCCTTTAGAACTGGCAATTAATAGTTTCGAACCCAGACGCTCGCAGTGTGTGTGTGTGTGTGGGGGGGGGGGGGGGGGGGGGGGACGCGTGCTAACATACTCGGAGCCCTCGTTTACGCCGCTTCGCAGCGGCACACAAGGCGCCACATTACAAAAGAAAGCTAATCCTAGCTGTCTATGTAACTAGACCCATTCGCCATTCGCTAGTCATTCGATAAAACGTCGTGGTCTCGTTTTCATTCGCTAAAACGGCGTTCGATCAAGTGAACGCCTCCCACTTATTTCGGCTCGGCAGAGCCGCGCTGCCGCAGAAAGGCAAGCAGATCGCGAAAATCGGTCTCAAACGTGCCACGAATGTAATGTCGTATACAAGTAGCCAACAATCAAGCATTTGAAAGCTACAAGAAAGCGGTACCGAAATATTTACTACGCTATGAACCCGGACTGAAACGCGGATGTCAAGGGTCAGCAGACACCGAGAACATTTAAGACAAGAAAGGTTTTCTCTTGTTTTCTTGATCGAGATGGGTTCTCGAATGTTCACGACATCTTATCTGTTGAAGAACGGGTCGCGGAGGCTTTTGGTGAAGACATCGTTCACGATGTGCCGGTGCATTCGGACAGCCTGCCGCATCCAGCTCCTCAAAGCAACGCCGCCAACGCAGCCCCCCCCCCCCCTCCTGCCTGCCAGTTCTCTCCGCGTGGTGGCGCGAGCGTAGATAAACATGGCGGCGCCCTGGAATTGGCGCGGACACTGGTCTATACGGAGCGGCAGTACGCAAACATTCGTATTTGCGGCCAAGCTGCGAAGCAATTATCGGCTCGAGTTGAGCTAGTTGGTGCTTACATAGCAATGACGGTGGTGAAACAGCTTGAACATTAAACGACTACGCAGAGAAACGATTATACGGAGACTAAGCAATCACTCAATTTCGAAGTGGGGCGCTGAAGTCGCGCTAACGTTCATGATTGCGCCGTAAACCATTCATAAAATAAAGTTTTACTGAAAATATCTGTCGTATTTACAGTGAGCTCTGTCCTGAGTCTCATGAGGAACCCTATCGCAATTCATTGACAACCACCAATAGGGGTTTCTGCAGGCAATTTTTCCTGGGCGTTCCGGCGGCGACAGACGTTCTGGATTGGAAGAATTATTTGTCTAATAAGTTTAGGCCCAGTTATAATATATCCATAAATGCCGATAGTGTAGAGAATAGTGTATTGAAACAGAAAGGGCAAAAATAACTATAGTCAGTGGAAAGACGTATTATCTTGACTCGAAAATTACAGTCTAAAAAAATATGTTCTTTAAACGTTCTTTCACGCCCCAAGAAACCTCCCAGCGCGTGAAGAACGGTTTCGCCTCAAGTATTATCGCTCCTTGCGCACAAGAAAGGCAAATGGGCGATGAAGAACTCTTTCGCATAAAAAAAGGAGCCTAAAGGGAACCCCTTATACGTTTTCCAGGAAGAACCCTTTAACGGGTGCTTAAAATGATTTTTTAGGGTACAAAATATGGACAAACCGAAGAACCCCTACGAGGTTTTTTTACTACCATACTTTTTTTAGAGTGTAATACAAGCTCACTCATAAGGTTCTCATGGTGACTACTACAAACAGAAACACACTACCATCATGACTTCAAGGCACTCATTCGAAAACTGCTTCCTACACAACCATCACAATCCCCCCCCCCCCCCCCCCCAAAAAAAAAACAAAAAAAAACACTAAATCTGCAGGATTTACTGCTGCACGCTCATGCCTAAATAAAGCTTCATGTACGTAATAGCACGAACAAGAAATCACGTGCATAGCGCATCACTTATTGGGAAGAAAGCCATCCATTAATTTTTTTTTTTTTTTTACTTTTCTTTTGAGTTGGGTCCTCCCGAATAAGACGAAAAGAATGAGCTTCCTTTAAAAATTGTATACCTAGCACGACAGCTTTATTATCGCCGCCGCCTCCCCTTCCCAGAAGAAAATGTTTGGTTTGCCCTCTATGGCTCAAAGCTCGCTCAATTTCCGGTCTTATCCGCTGTTTGGACAGTACAAGAAGGAACAAGACAAAAGAAAAGAGGCAACAGGAGCTTACAAACGACAGCTGCCGGCTGGACGGCTTGCACATGGCCTGTGATTATAAGCTTTTTGCTTGGAGTCCTTTTATGTTTTTCTAATTTCTGAAATGATATCATGAGGCTATACAAAGTGCTCCTAGCTTCGAAACAAAACTAATTGGGTTAGCGTGCTTTGATCGGACAGAAGCTAAGAATGCGCCAAATAAAGATCACGTGCTTCAACTTGTCATGGCACTGAAGCCCTCCACGGACCAACCAGGAAAGTAATTAGACGTTACTTGTTTAAACAGTGGGAGATCAGTCTAACGTAAACATACCGACATTGTTACTCGCTGTAGATGAGAAATTAAGTCAGTGCAGTACAACTGCTAGCTTGGGATTTTAACGTGCATCACTCAGTTGTGATACACGACCGCGCGCCGATACGATGCTTATCTAGATGGAAACGGGCAGGGGTGGAGATTGAACCCAGGATCCCTGGGTTCTGCAGCGCGAGCTTTCGCTCCACTATTAAAAATGAAAAAGAATGCAAAGACAAGGCGTCATTTTTTTTAATTTTTCAGCATGAAATACAGCCAAAACGCCAACATTTGTCAGCTCTCGCTACACGCCCTCCGAGCTGGCGTACGCTAGCCCAATCGGCCACCGATCCCCCTGCCAACCAGAAAAGGCAGTGGCCATGACGAGTGCTTTCAAATATACCTGTGAAAGAAAGTCGTTGGCGTCTGGAGCGCGAGGGCTGGTCCCGGCACTTGATTGCTGAAGCTGCTCGTATCAAGATTTTTTTTTTTTTTTTTGCGTCTGACTGTTTTGTCTTTTTTGCGGGCGAGCAGTGTGCACCGACCCCACCAGACGTCAGCACGACGTGCCTCTCGTTAGCGGACTATTTGCGCATTGCGGAGGCACACTGGCTGGCAGTAATGAGGCTGTGGGAGGAGTCTCGGGCCCATAGTTAAAGGGGTCGTGCAACGATATTGGGTCGGTATGTTTCTCACTTTACACAAGCTTTGTTGGCACTAGTGAGAACCAAGTATACGCTCCGCGCGGTACTGTAAGGGGCGATTCGAAACACGCGCGTAGCGCCACTAGCCAAGGAGGTAGCGTTCTACCATGAGTCGCATTCAGCAGCCGGCGGCGTCGTTTCGCGTGCGAACCTGCGGCAGGCTTGTACGATACATATTAGAAGTAATCAAATTACTTGTAAGCGATTACTTTATGGCGTTGTGGAGTAATTTTGTGATCAGTTGATTACATATTTAGAAAGTAATCACAAGAGTAATCTGATTACTTTGAAAGTACTAAAATTACTTGAAACCGTTACTACTTCCCCGCCCCCTTCTAATTGCGTCCTTTGTTTCAACAAGTTTTCCAGCAAAGAATCCTCGAACCAAACCTCCGCCAGGAGCACGGTTTACGAAAAATTCGTGAATTACGGAGATAAGCAGTTTATATTAGGTGATCATAATTCAGTAATAAAAAGTACAAAAGGTCCAGCGTTTTCAAACGGACAGAAAAAATCTGTTGTCTTAAAGATTTGAAGAAATTGAAAAAGAAAAACGGTTTCTTTTCTAAGTAACGGACAGTTGCATTTCTTCTCAAGTGATCGAGTAATTCAATTAAAAATTACTTTTTAAGCGTCAGTCCTTGTAATTGTAATCGATTACTTTTCTCGAGTAAGGTATACAAGACTGGCCTGTGGCGGCGACAGCGCGCACGGACCTAACTTCAGTTCTTTGAGCCGACACGACGGTGACGTTGCATGCTGGGACAGACACGCAAAAGCTGATTTATAGCTGTTCTCCACTTCCTATATATCCCTCAAAATAAATTAAACTTTCAATAAATTACGATGCAAGTTCGCTTGCCACGGGAAACCTTTCCGACTTCTAAAAGGTGCAAACATTTGAAGGAAAAGTTAGGGCGCAAACAAGCTGGTGAAGGTTGTGTTGCGTTGTGTTGTCCTTTTTTCCCCCAGTGTCGGGGTTTTGTCTAAAATGCAAACACTGAATTTTTTGTTTTGTTTTTACTAACTCGCATGACGCAGTAATATCCTGAAATTAATCTACTACTAATCCAATGAGCTCAACATGAAGAATAAGAATCAAGATGATATAAATCATGACGGAAATCAGACAAAGTTCTTCTCAATGATTTTCTCACAAGAACAGATTTTTCACAAAAAAAACCCCAAAAAACCCCTCCACAATACTAATATGAGAAGCACGTTTTTATTTATCATTTGTTGGCAATTTAGTGTTGTTAATTTGCCTTTATACTGTTTTTAATTTTAAAAATCAAGCAAACAAATGATGTGTAGCAGACTAACACGAGAAAAATGCGATGCTCTTCTGTGCTAACCGGAGAGTTGAACTTAGTTTTTCTCGTACACTTCTTTAGTAAGTTGCTAAATTGCGTGGTATCGTAGATGCTTGAGGCGCCGCCATGTTCGTCGGCGTTCAAGGAGCCCTGCAAGGACTTTTTTACTGGTTTTTAATTTGCACCGAACCTGAGCGCACTGAACGTAGTAACTTAATGAAACTTTTCTTTTCTCGAATTCTGCTTTATTTTAAAGGTTATAGGCAAATTAAAATGACAAAAACAAGCAAGAAATCACCTCCGTCATGACGTCCTTGGCTGCTTGAGTGGCCGTGAACTAGAGGAGGGGTAGTGAGCTCAGCGAGCGCTCACGGCTGCCGCACTCCGTGTCGACGGCTCGAGAGGGCACCGCTAAAGCATGTTTTGGCTAGGCTGTATGAAGCGGGCAGCAAGGACGACTCGCATTGCATTTGCTGCGCGATTAAACGCTAATTCGGCATGACACTTCATTGGCCACAAACGACAGCAAACACGGGGTAAAGACCAGTTCAGAACGGGAGCCACTTCGCGCTGCCATACCGCCAAAGGGCCAAACCGGAAGCCAAACCTGCTCGCCGAAGGCCTTCGGAACGCTCGAGTGCAGCGCCGCCGCTTACATCCGGGACCTTTCTACGCTCGCCAGTCGTTGGTGCCCGATCCCACTACACCTTTCTAGTATGCGCCGCCTTTTTTACCGCTTGGTGGCGGGTATGTCGACGGGTCATTTCTTGTTTCCGCACTTTCTGAACTGCATTTGTTTCTTTTGTGATATAAAATAGTGAACAAAAACTACTTTCATAAATAACTGAAACGGTTCGCGCCACTTATATCTTGTATTTTGACTAAAAAGAAGCTTTTAGCGGTTCTGACCAGAAGTAAGCCCAGGACCAAAGACGTCACATTTTGCACGCTTTCGGCAACGCGGGTCGCCCTCGTAGGTGGAGGAGGTTTCCGCGTCGTCCGGTTAAAATATGACGCACTGATATTTAGTTACTCTCTCTGTGCCCGCTGGCTTGCCCGAACCCCAAGAGACGTGGAAACCGCAAAAAAGGTAGACGTTTAATTATGATCGCAGGGCCCCTTTAAAGGGATACTACAACGAAAGTTCGGCGCTCATTTTTTGGTCTATATGTGTTCAAAAGAGCAGTATCACATGGAGCATACCAATGTCTTGATGAAAAAGTCTCGAAAAGGAATTTTAAAACGAATTAAACGATTAGCAAAGAGCACCTGGTGGATGTCGCTAACGCCTCGTTTGTAATGCTCGTCTAGGAACCTTGACAGCTAGTGACGGAGGTTGTCTCGTCTCCGGCCGCGACGAGAGAAGGGGGGAAGGAGGAACTCCCCTCTTCCCGAGAATCCCTTTTGTGTGTCGCAGAAGTCGCTATTGTCCCCCTAGAAGATTATAGAAGATTAACCCGTCACTCAAAATTCGTACAAAAGCAGCCGCTTCGGTGGCTGGAACGACTAGGCCATCCTCTCGACGTCAGCCTCGCCGTAGCTTTGCTCGTCTTGAGACGACCTACGTCACGATTGCGTTGGACGTCACGTGCTCTAAGCTGGGCCTTCTCCGAGCGCTTGCCAGAGTGGGCCGTTTATAACGAAAAATACAGCCACCAGGATCAAAATACAAACGTGCGATTGTCATTTACGGAAATCGTGGATCATATTCAACCTATTTTTGAACACGACGGGAATATTTCAAATTTCGTTGAAGTATCCCTTTAAAGGGGCGGTGCAATGATTTTTTACACTGAAAGAATGTGCAGCTTGTAATTTGTATATTGTTTACTTCAGCATAAGTGAGAGAAAAAGTGCCACCATACCCCGAAATTCCTCTATTTCGCTGCGTAATCGCAAAATAAAAAACGCTTTTTTCCCCAACCTGCGGCCACATGGTGGCCGCAAATGGAACCTGTGGTGTGACGTCATTCGGAGTGGTTTTTGTAAGTGATAGTGTTAGGCAATTGTAAGCTTGATTTAAGGTTAAGTTTAAAAAATCTTGTTGTTTAGGCATGCAGAAACGCTTCAAAAGCCTAATATTGCCGCTAAAAGATTTGTGGCGCCATCTACCGCAAGTCAACAAAACCTGCCGTCGCCGTCATCCGTCGACGCCCGAGGCGCCTACGGCGGCTACACGAGCAACCCGGACGTTTTGTCTTTCCCTCGCTCGACGGAGTGCTTTGGTCGTGGTCCGTAGTATCGTGGTATCGTTATTGTTCCTGGTGTCTCGACCTCGACTGACCGCCACGTCGACTGCCCGCCGCACAAGTCCAACTGACTTACTATACGCAAGCATCTTGTGCTCGACATCGCTCAGGCCGTCCGCCCATGCCGCCATGTTGGTCGGGAATCGACGGGAGAGCGGGAGAGCGGCGTGCCTGGCGAGCCAGCGAGCCAAGGAGGTTAGAAGTGCTAGGAGGGGGCACGTTGCAATATTGGTGAAGCCTAGTCATAAAAAGTTTAAACGATTTTGTGCCCAGCGTGACCGCAGATCTCTCTGGCGATTGGTGCGCGTGACATGTCACGTGTGAGATAGATGGTTGATTGTAGAAGGGCTCCTTGCAGGCTTGCGCGCGCTCCGTTCGGTAGGTTTTATCAGAGCGAAGGCTAGACTGTGGTGTATTCTAGTACCCCGTAGCAAGACGAAGGCTAGCTACGGTCACGTGATGTGGTCACGTTGGCATGGTAAGTGAGGAGAGTAAGCAGAAAATGAGAAAGAGGCGAGGCGTCAAGGGAGCATGGCTTGTGGAGGCTACGCGGCCGACGTCATGCCCTCTCCTACCCTTCTATCCTCCTTGCGGCGAGCGCTGGGAAACGGAAGCCAGAAGCACCCAACCGGAAACCAACGCCACTCCGAATGACGTCGCAGGCGAAGCTGGTGCCGCTTTAATGTTGAGTTGAGGAGTGCCAGAGATACCAATTTCTTTTATTTTTTTTAATGAAAACTAGGGCAAGCAGGAAAGAATAGTTTTCGGTCCTTCGTTTTATATGTGGCCGGGATCAATTCCCGCAATTAATTAGCCAAAGTCCGCAAACTGTTGCACCGCCCCTTTAAAAAGAGCGGAAGCGACCGAGCGCGCGCCACCGTGTTCCTTTTACCGGCGCGGGGCCTGCAGCGCCATGGGATGGCGTTCTTTGAAACTATGCCGCGCGCCAGCCAATGGGAGCCTATCCATCAAATCGCTGCTGCAGACTACAGGCATCGCTCCATTTGGACAAGGGAGTTTAGATGCGGTTTGGCGCGGCTTCATAAGCTGATAACGCCGGTTCGCTCCATGGGACCAGTTAATGCTTTCGCATTAAAACTCCACGAGATAGTAATCACAAACGGTGAGACGACGACGGTGGTTGTGACGCGGGAGACAGCGGTAGCGGCGGGACGAACGGACGGCACCCCTGAAGCGCGCTGCGCAGGCGCGTTAAGCCAATAACGATAGACACCGCTGAGCGCCGAGAGGAAACGTTGTTGACGTCAGCCTTTATGGTTGTCCAGAGAAGTAAAACAAAAAGGCAATGGTGATGACGTTTAGCTCAATGTTGCCTACGCCAACGCCGTAGCCGATTTCGGCAAATTGTTGCGTCGCAAAGTTTGCGGGACCGTTTAAGAAACATTTAGACAGAACTAGGTCGTAATATTTGAAATGTGGTCTTCCTAGGTGATACTAAAAAAAGCTGCATTGTTGTTTGTTTTTTTTGTTTTTTTTTTTAAACAGAAATTAAGCGGAGTTGCCTTTTAACCACGCCTTGTACTTTCGAATAAAGCAAACCATGCCGACATGTTTTTTTTTTTTTTTACTGACAGCCTGTTTCGACATCTGTGAATGCAGGAATGGACAGTATTTCAAATACAAGTATTTAAAATACGTATTTCAAATACTTTGTGTATTTTGCATTTGTATTTAATTACAAATTGGTTAATGTATTTGACTTGTGTATTTGAATACTAAAACATGGGTATTTCAAATACAATAGACCCTTTCCGAAATTCAGTCTGGCCACTTTGATCGCTATCATCATCTGTGGAAAGGCATCTGTGCCATACCAATGGCGGCCTTCTAGTGACTCATAAAGGAAGACGTTGAAGATGCTTCTAAGCGAATGATGCGAGGCCTGTACATTCGGGGGGTCAGTACGACGCGACGTAGGAACGGACCACAAGAGCTGCGTAAGCGTTTATTTGTAATAACTGAGATTCAGCCAATCTGCGGGCAGAACAAAATCGGCTTTAAAGCATTTTGTTGTACAGAATCTTCCCGAGGCATCTCAGTGGGTTGGAGCTTTGTTGTGAATGCAGGTTCTTGGTCACCATCAAACTGAAAGTGATCGAGAAAGAACTCGCACTGAAGAGTTCCTCGCGTGCCGTTGACTTGCAAAAGTGACGGTGCCAACACAAGTTCATTTCCGCCATTGATATGGCAAAACCTAAACTGCTTTATGAACCACCAGATGGCACTGAATTTCGGAAAGGGTCTATTGTAATTAAATACACTTTTGTGGGCGAAAATACATCCCTCAAATTTATTGTCATTGTCCAGACCAGGAAGAAAACTGCGTTCTGCACCGAATGCTGTGTCTCTCAATCAAGCACAAGCGTTTAGTGACTTTGTGATTACGGCGCTAGTCCAGGGCAAGAATAGTGACGAAATCGACGTTCACAGGCAGACTAACTAAAAAAGTGCCTGTGACAACTTGTGATGCTTTCCAGCCTGATTTTCATTCATATTTTTGCCTGGAACATTCTAAATGCGCGGGTCGTCCAGATTCTCGTAACTGGTGCGAGTTGCAACAATAAAAAACATCTCTAGCTAGTGCTGCACGTCTTGGTCGTATCGGTTCTTTGTTGCTCTATACCAAAATGTAATGGACAAAAAAAGCTGCTTGAAGCTCTGTACTTTTCTCACCTATTACGTCCAAGCTGATTACATTTTTTGTAATTATATTTCTATTCCGTTACTACAGCCTCGCACACTAACTCCCGAGTGTGTGATGCAAAATTAGAATGAGATACCCAGAAACCCGTTGCAGGCGCCCTGAAGTCGCTGACGCAAATTTTGAGGAATGTATTTGGAAAAGTATTTGGAGGAGACCAAATACATTTGGTTGTATTTGTATCTTGTACTTAAATGCTTTTTTGAAAATGTAATTAGATTTGTAATTAAATACATTTTGACGAAGTATTTTGTATTTGTATTTCGATACATATTTGTATGTATTTTGCCCATCCCTGTGTGAATGCATCCAGTATAGGCGTTGAGTTCCATATTCACAGCTGCAGTTTCATGTTTAGGGGTCTTGCTACTTGAGCGCTTCTCGCCGTTTTTGTTAGATTCACCTTGACACTACAAAATATCGGAAACCGACTTCTAACGCTTGGTGTTTTTATTGATTTCAGTAAAGCTTTTGATTGTATTAGTTACAAAACTTTGATTGCTAATCTCAATAAATATGGTGTTCGCGGCACCACAGATGCTTTTTTAAATATTACATAAATAATCGCCTGCAGCACGTAAATATTGACGATAAACATTCCTCGTTTTTGAACATTGTGTGTGGTGTTCCACAATGTAGCATACTTGGGCCTCTTTTATATAATGCTAATATAAATGATATTCTAAATATTCACAAACAAGCTCAGTTTATAACCTGACGACAGCAGCCTATTTTTTTTCTAACGGCGATGCTGATGCCCTTATTTAAATGGCAAATTTAGCCTCGAATAAAATTTTCTTTGTTGTCTGAAGTTAACGGATTAAAAATTGACATCTTAAATTCTAACGTGAACGACGCCCATTGTAGGTGCAGCAACATAATATGCTAAGGATCTCTTTTTCTGGGTACATATGTCTTGGAACTTTCACATAGATTACTTAATTAAAAAGCTCTTTCAAGTAGTTGATATGATTGCTAGGTGCCGCAACTTCTTGCCAGTTAAAATTAAACTTAAAATTTATTGTGCCGCGTTTAATTATCACTTAACCTACAGTCTCAGAAAAAAAAGGATAAATTCTTACAATCCTTCGTCGTCGTCGCACCGGCGGTACCAACTTTCACGAGCGGCTTGATAACCGAATAGTACAACTGATTCAAATAGATGATGCACCTGTTACTGACTAAAAAAAAAAGATGTGATCAAAATTTTCTTGGCCTTACTGCAAAACCTCATTATTTGTTTTTCTTGTGTAGACTTTGATACGTATTTTAGCTGTTTCATGAGGTATATCGCAACGTTATTGAGTCCCTCGTAAAAGTTGGGGCCGTCTGTTCGACGTAGTGCGCTCTACGTCGAACTAAAGCTTTGGGGTGCATTCTATGGGACAAAAGGGTGTAAGACGACACCCTTGTTTTAGAGTTTACTGCTGTAAAAGTAAACTTAAATAAAACTTTACTTGTTCAAAAGAAATCATCGCGTTATATAGCAAATGTTCCCTACGATTCTCATACACCACCTTTATTTTCTAGATGCATAGTTATTCGCATCGAAAACCTATATGAATATCGCCTACTTCCTTCCATTCGTTTCTGGTCTACAGCGTTTATAAATTATTTCTATTGCACCTCTGAAAGAGTAAAGTACGAGCGCATCATCGACACTCGTAGTCCGGAAGAAAAATGGCTGGTCCCCTCTATACCGAACATATTTTTTTAATCACTCGATTACAATGTTTAAAGGAGCTGTGCAACAATTTCAGTGATTTGCTTAAATAATTTGAGAGTTGGTGTCTCAACCTCTCTGAAGTAAAAAAAACAAAAACCGCCTTTGCCTGCATGGCCTAGTTTTTATTTTAAATATGGACAAAGATTGAGGTTTTCGGCACCTCTCAACTCCTTCGCCATTTTCCGAGTCACGTGCGCTGTGACGTGAATGGGGGACGCGCGGGGTTCCGGTAAAGCTCTCTCTCTAGAGCCATGAGTGAGCAGCGAGACCTCACCGGTTCGCGACTACGTGACTACGTGCTTGCGCAGCGTGATCAACATGGCGAAAGGAGGAAAGTCTCATCCGTCCGGCTCTGCTTCTGTTCGCGATAGTAGATAGAGCTGACGGTTTTGTTGACCTCGGATGGATAGCGCCACTAAAACTCCCGTATAATAAAAGTTTTGTCGATGATACCAGGTTTTTGGCACATTTATATTTATGTTCCGACGACAACATTTATAGAAAAATTACCTTTTCTCGAGCAGGTATTGGCACAACTGCCTATTTTTTTACAAGTCCCCTATTGACGACATGCCGCGTGGTTCTCATGGCCGCCGCTCGCGGCTGCAGGTCGGGAAATATTCTAATGTTTGCCTCGCGATTACGCGGCGGAATCGCAACATTTCGAAGGAAGGAGGTGTGTTTTCTGTCCTCTGTGACAAGATAAACAATGTCAAAAGCGGAAGATGCAAATTCTTTCAACGTTAAAACCGTTGCACAGCTCCTTTAAGCAAATCTAAATAAATGATATTTTAAGGAGAGGTATATATTTCTCAATTGGATAGCTGATTCTCGTTCACGTTTTATCTAGTTTTTCGTGCTTTGATGTTTTCGACGTATTCGTTTTATATTTTGTTGTTGTAGTGATGTTATATTGTATAATGTATGAGTTCATGCTTTTTTTGTGTGTGTTTTTCCTTTCTCGGGGCTGCTGCCCATGTAACGGCCGGCGGACGCCCGGACCTCTTCAAGCTGCTTTTAGCGGTTTTTGGTCTGGGAGACGCCTCCATTGTACGTCTGGAAAATATTGCTTTGAATTTGAAATTTGAAAAGCAATCGGGCAGAGAAACGCAGGATTAGAGCGCATTCCCTGCGCGTGATCACTGCTGAAAGGCAGAATCAATCCCGTGACGCTTTGGGCGCTGCTTGATCCATTGGATCGTCGGCTACGGTCGGACTTAGAGTGAGGCGGAGTTCATTTTGCAAAATAGTGCTTCAGTATTCAACGAGTTTCATTTTTGGGACATACGTCTCGCTCCGCGCTTGGAAGGGCACTGTTCAAAATGAGTCGTGAAATTTACGAGGAAAGTTTCAGCAGCTCTATTTCCAAACACTTCTCTTCAAAATCACGTACAATCATTTCATAAAATTATGAAGGAAAAGGTTGAAAAAAATGAGACACCGCATTCTTAATTTGGAATGGAATAATTTCCGAATCTTCTCTTGTGAAAATAATGTACTGCCGTTTTTCTAAATTGACTAGGGAAGTCGTCATTTTAATTTGCGGCTACGTACGTGAAAATAACGAGGAAATCTTTGGCAGCTCTATTTCCAAACATTCCTCGGGAAAATAACGTATTAGCGTTTTCTGAAACTGTGTGAGAAAAGCCACAAAAAAAAAGGTGCATTGCAATTTTTCAACTGAAAGTATGTATGTGTAGCATACAAACATTATCATCAGTGTTCTGCACGTAATTGATGAGACTGAAATTGGAATCCTACTTATCACTTTATTCAAGCTTCCGAGCCTGCCTCACTCTACACTCTCCTTTGTGATGGTGTGTCATTACATCCTGCGTAAAAAGAGAAGAGAAATCACACTATGCCACCCGATGATATAATATGACATAACTCGCTCAAAGGGCCACTATGTGAGGAATGCAAGAGAGTAACAACTTCATCCTGACACAAGGACGAGGAAAATCGGACAATAGCATTTCTGAAAGTGATATGTCAGACATTAGTGGTGTGCCCTCTTTGCATGCCCAGGGCTGTGCTACAGGTAATAATGTCTACTGCAGGGCACAACATTTATTACCTCATGCTTTAGGCACCATAACAAAAAAATGTGTGACAAAAAATAGCCTTTTTCAGATTCAAGGTTGCAGCTGCCACATTTGAAGCACATATGGATCACAGCGAAAACATCCGAGAGTGTTCATTTTTCAGGGCTGTGCTAATATTAATTTTTTTTTTATAGCAGTTAAGTATAATGCGGTATTCAATATTAATTTCATGATTAATTGTACTACTGTAAACGACTTAATTTTTGCGAGGGTTTAGTTTTTGCGAGTTTATCAAAATTGCTTAAAATTGGTTATGCAAATAAGTAACCCCATGGATACGAATACACTGAACATTACTCCTGATTACAAACTTTTGTACCCACAAAGTATTCCCAAAGCTGACACTTAACAAAATATATGAAATATTGAGCTTGCGAAAATGAAGTCGTTTACGCCATTCTAACCTTTCAAAGCGCTCTCAAAGTTACCATTGCGATGAATTTGCTTCCTTCAGTGCGCCTCTCCGCATGTGCAAGTGTGCTGCAGAGAAGCGAAACCCATAGAGCTGCAGACTCCTCAATCGCATTAATCGCGCTATCACCCCGGTCGCAAGAATCTCGCTTCGTCGCAGTGGAGACTCATTTGGTGGGAAATGCACACCTGCAGGGCGGAAAGCATCAGATGTATACAGGTAAAAAAAAAAAGAATCAAACATGGTTGGGTGAATGTCAATGCATCTGATGGATGTCGGTGCTTCCCTTGAAATCAAAAAAAAAAAAATAGAAAAAAAAACTGCAGCTATTTTGTTATCAAGAATATGCATTAGGCTGCAATGTCATGACAAGCTATGTCACGACATTGCAGCAACAGTTCTAATTGGAAATTTAAGGATGAGCATGGCGAGGGGACCATCAAATCCCATATTTACTTACAACCTCCCTATGGACCTTGACTTGATCACCAGCCAGAGCCCCTACATAATTTGGATCACAACTAACCGAGCTTTGGCAGTGGACAGGATGATAACGAGGTCGAGTGGATCTTGTGGGTTTCTTTTACGGAGATCCCTCTACTAATAATCCCGCCCGATCGGTATGCGCTCCGCCCGTCACCCAGGGAGTGACATACAGCAACGAGAAGACAGCGAATGGGTTTACTGTACCTCTCGGTTGCCCGTCGTCATGAGCCGGTAGTCCGGGCCTCCCGGCCCTTGTTGTCGCCCGTCAATCAGAGCTCACAGTCGGGGTCCGTGTCCAGGCCTGCGGATCGCCTTTTCCACGCCAGCGCTGCGTAGGCTGGCTGTCCCGGGCTATCAATGCCCGAGTCTCGCTGCGGAACCACCCCGGGATCGTCATAGCCCAGGTCATATGGCCCGGGCTCGCCGTTTCCACCGGTCTTGCTCTAGACCTCGCTGGCGGACCGCTCCGGGGTTCGTTATGGGCCAGGCCAGGCCTAGGCCAGGCAGCTTGGCTTCGACGTTCCTTGTCCAGCTACCAGCCTCACTCAGCTCGCACTGTCCTGCGCCAGCTCGTGACTTCTCCGCCGACCGCCTGTCACGTGCCCTCTGCCTCGTCTTTCACCCCCGGCTCCCACAATCTTTATTTAAAAAAGTGTATTTATTGCCCTCATGCTGATTATGTACGCTTGTAAATCAATATGCCCATGCAACATGCTGCTGACAAGCATAAATGAATGACAAGCTTTGCTTGTTGCCTCAATTACAACTGCGCAGCTTAAGCAGATCCTTGAGAATTTTAACAAAACATTTACTTTGGTAATCAAAATTATTCAACTCTATCTATATTTCAGTGGATGAAAATTTGCCTTTGATATTAGGTCTTTTTTGTACCCTAAATAAATTCACTATTTGTTCGTGGTCATGCTCTTTCACTGACATATTGCTATGTTTTGAAAACATATGTACTAAAGTAACCAAAGGAGCCTGCAGCTAAACAAGTGATACAAACACTGACAAGATGGCTGAGTCTAGCGTGACGGCACTAAGTAACAGGCTCGGAGAGAGGCGCAGAAACAACTGAAAAGATAATAAGCTCAAATCATTATACGCTTTAAGGCCGAATTCCATGATTCGCACATGCCCATTATTCTGAGTATGAAGCCAAAGGCAAACGAAGTAGCAGTCCGTTGATTTATTGCCGAAATAGAATACATTCTGAGTACCGAACTAGATGCTTGGCTTATGTTTGGAAGGTTGAAATAGAAATGAAATACTTAATTGGGTGAAAACAAAGCTTTGTAACTCATTTATGTGCATGATTACATTTTACAAGTCGTTTTACGTGTATATAAAGCATTATATTTCATTTGATTTCATTTATTCTGTCTCTCAGAGCCCGAAGGCATTACAGAGAGGAGTGGGGCACAGTAAATGGAGCAAAGCTAATAAGAATGAAAAGGCAAAAATTCACAAAATAACTACAAAACATCATTTAAAACGTTAGTAATGTCACAGTACATGGAATAAAACAAATATCATTGAAAAGGCAAAAAATACACAAATTACTACTAAACAGCATGCAACAGGTTAGTAATGGCAATCTTAAATTTATCTCAGGCAGTGATTGTGACAATGGCCGAGGGAAGGCGGTTCCAGTCAATCGAGGTTTGAGGCAAAAAAGAGGCATTAAAGTTGGGATCCCTCACTGGAACATGCGCTCCAGTGAGGGATCCCAACTTTTAATTGATGATCGGTGCGTGATGATATTGAAAGTGGTTCAGAAAATAGTGCTTGGCGGAGAGTAGGGCGAGAGTGCTAAATCTTATGGAACATGCATAGACGTTCTTTCAAAGAAGAGAAAGAGTGGGCAAGGATTGAGATGCTTTATTCATTAAAGTGGTGCTAGCTGTGCGGTGATAGTTAGAAAGTATAAAACGGGCGGAGCGGTTTTGAATGGATTCTAGGCTGATTCAAGGGTGATACCAGGGTTCCAAATTTAAGTGGCATATTTAAGTTTAGGGCGAATTAAGGTTTTATAAATTAGAACCTTTAATGTAAGAGGGTCAAAAAAAGTTTTTTTTGATGTATCCTAATAATTGATTAGCGTTTTTAGTGACATAGTCGTCGACATGAATATTTCAGGACAGATCATTTGAAATGTGAACACCAAGGAATTTATTCGCGACTCCAGCAAAACGGACGCCACCAAGCGGGAAAACCGGGAACCAGCCGGACCACGTACGTCGCTCCGCGCCCCTCCGCGTCTCCGGTGGCTTTCGCGGACAAGTGTTGTCGGCGCGGTGGCGAACAATGTGATTTGACGAGGGTCCGGAAATTTTTTTAAATTTGCCTGAGTGTTCATTAGTGTGGTGAAGCCTCAGTAGATTCTTCCATCACGTGTTTGAAAGCCCGTTTACTCCACAACACACGGTCGCGTGCTTTCGATTTCTTGGATGGGGAGGAATCACGGAAAAACATTTTGATTTCTTGTCTGTCTCGAATCACATTCAAAGTGACGACTGCTTGGTAACTGATGAGTGGTTTCTCTATAAGGATGTAGAACAGTGGACTGAGGACGACAGACGAGGCACTTCACTGGAGGGAACACCAATGTTGCAGTCAAGTGAATGGGAACGTTCGATAGCTGCTTTTCTTGAGTTTGGTTGTGTTCGGTTAGCTTCAAGTTTGAGCCACCCACGCCGGTCGGTGCGTTGGCTATTCATCTTGCCTGCTTTTCGCCGAAAACGTCTCTGAACCACACAGAAGGAGTTGGGCTGATTTCGCAATTACTTGATTCATGGAAACCTGCTCGCTGCAAATGATGAATGAGGGAAAATATCTGTTTTCAAAAGGTGGGGGACGAGTCTCGCAACGTTAGAAGCTGTCACGGCATTTTGATCTATCGCGCCTCCAATATTTATATTATACCCCCGTCGAAGCCAGCAGCAATATACGTCTACATTGCTCAAATTTTCCGGCCACAAAAAATACTAATTTTCTCCGTTCAGGATTCGAAGCAAAGGTCAATGCAGAGAGGTTCTGCGAGAATCTCCGATGAAGACTCTCTTCAGTTTGTCTCCGTGATGCCGGCTAGAACCATTTGGTTAAGTTTAAGTAGCATCTCTTTGTCTGTCAAATATACTTTTATTTAGCAGTTCACCTAATAGCTAGTCAATTAAGCTCATATTTCAACCCAAAGAATATACTAACATCGCTTTAGTGGGACCATAGTACGTAATATAATACATAACCCGCTCGTCAAAATGACTACTCGATTGCTACTAAAACCTGAATTGATATACGAGTATCAGCTGCTTAGTGGGGCGCCGGCGAATTAACGTGCTCTTTGGCTCAAGAAGCGCTTGCTTAATTTTCGTAATTTTCCTGCAGCCTGTATTGTTGACCGAGCAGACGACTGGAGCTGTTTCTTAAACGCGGATACGCACAAAAGCTCGATTTCGCGGACAGATAAGTCGCATGGTCGAGGCATGCGAGTTAGCTGAAAATTACTCGGTTGAACAATTCTGTAGTCATCGCCGTTTTCCTTAGATGATCAAAACTGATTAGTATATCACCGTCTCTCCGGAGCCCATAATTTCGGTTTTGAACGAAATCTCTGAAACGAAAGTTTGACTTGAAAAGAAAAGAAAAAACACCGGGTAAACAAAACTATGCTTTGCAAGTTTATGTGCACCGGCTACACTTAACCGTCTCAGTTCAAATACCTATAAAATTGAGCATTAAACAAAAGAATATAAGCTAAATTGAACGCGCCACCTGTTCAGGCGGCCCGGCCGAGCCGACGCGACCTGGACTGAGCCGCCATGTTTGTTTGGTGGTGGCGCCCCCTATAGGTCGCTGGAGTCGCGAATAGGAGGACACAGGGAGGGTAGAGTTATTGATGGAGTAGGTAGGGCAAACGTAACTTGACAAGAGACACACATGGAGTTACAGTTAGATATATTAAGTTCCATAAACCAGTCGTTGCACCATTGAGTTACATCGTTAATATCGGTCCGAAGAGCAGAGATGTCGGAGTCGTTAAGATTTTTTTGTAAATAACACAGTCGTCAGCAAAAAGGCTAATAGAAGAGGAGGCATGGGTAGGGAGATCATTAATATAAATAAGAAATAGTAGTGGACCGAGTACAGAATGTTGTGGGACACCGGAGTTGACAGGCGAGTATGGAGAATTAGTTCCGTTGGCACGGACAAACTGAAGACGGTTAGTGAGAAAGGCGTCTATCCAAGCGAGAATGTGCGGGAACATGTTAAGGCTACTAAGTTTATGCAGAAGAAGGGCGTGAGGAACTTTGTCAAAAGCTTTGGAAAAATCAAGGAATATGCAGTCAGTTCTGTCAAGTGTGAGATAGAGATTATCTCACACTTGATCAAGATAGAGAATTATCTCACACCTGGTCAAGTGTGAGATAGAGATTACGAGTAAAGGTAAGAAGTTGGGTTTCGCACGAGTAAAACTTCTGAAAACCATGTTGTGATGTGTTAAGGAAAGAGTTAGAATCCAGAAAGTTAGCAAGTTGAGAGTAAATTATGTGTTCAAGAATTTTGCATGGTATGCTCGTTATGGAGATGGGGCGGTAGTTAGACGAATTTTGTTTATCGCCACCTTTGTGTACAGGAACCACCTTCCCCACCTTCCAATCCAACGGCAAGACAACATGACAGCATGATAGACAAACATCAGAAACAATCAATGAGTCGAATGAAAAAACAACAATAAAAAGTAGCTTAGTCATTGGTGACAAAAAACAATTCATCAACTTCAGCACTCGCAAATAAAGCGGTAGAAGCAATCGCCGTCACACTTGGTGGCAACTCATTCCACTCACTAACAGAACGAGGAAAAAATGAGTTTTTAAAAACATCTTTTCTGCAGCGGAACTCAAGGAGCAAATTCTCGTGCTTCTGCCTTGTAGCGCGACTCGCGTCAATAATCATCAAAATTTAAACCAGCGTTATTATGAATTATGTTATGCAAAAATGTCAAACGCTTTACTTTCCTTCGACATGATAATATAGACACTCCGGAGGTGGTATACAATGGTGACACGTGTGAATCTTTGCCGTATGAGTTGTAAATAAACCTAAGCGATTTCTTAAGGCCTTCCAATTGGTCAATAAGCGATTGCGAGTGCGGGTCCCATACAACGTCAGCATATTCCAGCAAAGGACGAATCAGCGATTTATAGGCCGTCAGCTTTGTCGCAGGAGTACAGTGACACAATTTCCCACGTAGCGACCACTATTTACTTGACGCTTTTGCGGCAGTCTGCACAATATGACTAGCCCAGCTTAAGTTGGACGGGATAGTAACACCTAGATACTTGTATTTATTAACTACTTCTAAGGCATTTGAATGAATAGAATAAGAAAAAAAGATAGGCACCTTCTTCAGTGTAATTGACATCTGCACACATTTCTTGACATTCAAATTCATTTGCCATTTTTGACACCATAATGAAACCATTTGAATACTCTCCTCTAAGCATTTTTGGTTAGATACACAAGATATATTTGAAAACAATACAGAATCATCAGCAAAAAAACGGCACTGTACCGAGGGCTTATCAACTCGCAGGTCATTGATAAAAACCAAAAAGAGCAATGGTCTGAGTACCGAGCCCTGGGGCACTCCAAAAAGAACAGGTAACTCTATTGATTCAGCATTGCCTACGCACACAAACTGTTCACGATTTGTAAGGTACGAGTCTATCACCCTCAGTAAGCGATCATTGCCCAACACTTGCTTCAATTTGTGCAGTAACTTCCGATGCGAAACCCTGTCGAACACCTTCGCAAAATCTAAGAAGACAGTATCGACTTGACCATTGTTATCAATCACTGAACCAAACTTGTGGACCGTATGAAGCAGCTGTGTCACTGTCGAAAAGCCTCTTCGGAACCCATGTTGATAATCTACTAAGAAAGTTTCAGATTCTAGAAAAGTTACAATTTGCTTAAATATGAAGTGTTCGAGAACCTTGCTACATGTACTCAACAATGACACTGGTCTGTAATTAAAAACACTTTTTTTCTCTCCACTTTTATATATAGGGACAACTTGTGGGAGCCGAGAGTGAACGACGAGGCAGAGAGCAAGGGACAGGCGGCCGGCGGAGAAGGCACGTGCTGGCGCGAGACAGTGTGAGCTGAGCAAGGCTGGTAGCTGGACAAGAACGACGGAGCCGGGGCTGCCTGGCCTGGCCCATTGAACCCTGGAGCGGTCCACCAGCGGGGTCTGGAGCAAGACCGGTGGAAACGGCAAGCCCGGGCCATATGACCTGGGCTATGACGATTCCGGGGTGGTTCCGCAGCGAGACTCGGGCATTGATAGCCCGGGACAGCCAGCCTACGCAGCGCTGGCGTGGGAAAGGCGATCCGCAGGCCTGGACACGGACCCCGACTGTGGGCTTTGATCGACGAGCGACAACAAGGGCCGGCGGGCCCGGACTACCGGCTCTCGACGACGGGCAACCGAGATGTACAGTAAACCATTTCGCTGTCTTCTCGTTGCAGTGTGTAACTCCCTGGGTGACGGGCGGAGCGCATACCGATCGGGCGGCGATGATTAGTAGAGGGATCTCCGTAAAGAACCCCACATTAAAATGGCGCATCCAACGTGGGGCCCGTTCGGTATGCCTCTGCTTCTAGCCGTCCCCAGAGAGTCACAGGGATTCGTTGAGCGGGTTGTTCACTAGCGCTAACGATGCCCGTTGAGACAAAGTATATTGGAATTATGGTGACTTGTCTCAACAGCAGAGCTCAGCAGGTGTCTCCTCGAATCGAGTACTTAAAGGTGTCGAAGGACGAGGTTGCGGACGCGCTTTCTCGGGTACTCCAGAATAGTGGTTGGCAGAAGGTGACGCAACCGGGGGGAACACGAGGAGCGCGGTTAAGCCGTAAGAAAGTCGTCTTCGGAGGCAGAGGAGAGGCACGGCAGGTTCGCTGGAAGGCGGGATAGCGACTGGCAGGAGGGAAAACAGCCAGGACTCATTGCATATTTAGGATTTACGCTTGGAGTGATGCGGTGAGCCAGTAAGCGCTTGTCGAGGCCCGGGGTGCAGATGGGTTTTTGTCAGTGGGTGTCGGAAAGATTGCGGGATTGCAGTCGACACCGGGAACACTGGCGGACGAGATTGTCAGCGGGTGTTGGGCAAGCTGGCGTAAATTGCAGTTGACACCGGGAACGCTGGCAGGCGAGTTAAGGAGCAGTATGATTAGTAACCGCTGGGCCAAGATGGCTAGTTGCTTCGCGCCACTCCAACAACCGAAGAAAGGCAGAGGGACGACTCTCCCTTGGGGGAGGTCGTTCCGGGAAAGCCATGAAGTGTTTATAGGATACTTTTTCGGCTTCACTCTGGCCGGTCGTGGTAGTGCCAGCAAGACTTTTAATAAGTTATGTCGCGTCACGACCTGGTCGGGGATGAGGAGGTAGATATTTGGGTGGCTTGCAGCTGTCCAGCTTGCCTTGAGTCATGAACGGTTAAAGTGGGCTTGCTCGCTGAGCTTCCGCTCCCTCCGAGGACCGAGCAGTCCCTAGAGCTCGTATATGTGGACGGAACGGGACGCTGACGCTTACATTGAGTACCACATGGTATATGTAGCCGTTTTGGAGCGCGGGTATGGAATATGGCCGTCCCGCCACAGGCTTTGGATCCCTTCGCTTGCGCAAAAGATGGACTAGGTTTACTCCATCGTTACCTGTTCAGAAGGAAACTCACGCGTTGAGCAATGCAGCTAGTGGTTTTGCCGCATCGCTTGCTCCGAGGTGAGAAGGGCACCCGAGGTATAAAGACGCGAGCGTCGTGTCTTACTTCTAGGCTTACTCGGCGAGATACAAACGAGGAGGCTTGCCCGGTTCACATCGCTGACTTGAAAGGATACTACCGTTGTCGCGATGGGGAAGACGTATAACATGAGGTTGCGGTAGGACACAAGAAATCCCCTGTTCTTGGCGACCCAGGAGCGAGCTCTGGAATGCAGACTTGCTGAGTTAGCCGCATGGTACACAAACCCGTCGGCAAGCTATTTGGCGGAGGAGGCTATGGCCACTGCCACAGTCTGCGGCAGAGTACTTGTTCTTTGTGTGTTGTTTTAACACTTCGTTCTGCGCAGAATAGCTTCTTGGAAAGACGGCCGTAGACGGCGTAACCCAGGAAGCCCACCGGGAGGGAAGACGGGCTCATTCGTTTTCCCAAGTGCTCAGGGTGGCTGACAGTTGTTCGGCCTGACGAACGGTTCAGGCGGGCAGTTCTAAGCCCGCTGTGACCTCTAAGCGGAACGGGGCAAGTCCGTCTGCGTCGGCCGGACCAGCTTAAAGCAAGCCCCCTGCTGCATCGCGGTGAGTGGGGCAGCTAGCGACAGACAGGTCGGCATTGTCTGCCGGCTTCGCTAGCCACCACCACCTACGCCGCTTTCGAACGCTACAACGTGGCCACTTCGGAGACAACAACAGCGGCCGCCCATGAAGCCCAGCGGCTCCCTGAGGCCCATGAAGTCCCCCGAAGTCCGGGCCTTGAGGGGGGGAGAGTGTGGGAGCCGAGAGTGAACGACGAGGCAGAGAGCAAGTGACTGGCGGCCGGCGGAGAAGGCACGTGCTGGCGCGAGACAGTGTGAGCTGAGCAAGGCTGGTAGCTGGACAAGAACGACGGAGCCGGGGCTGCCTGGTTTGGCCCATTGAACCCTGGAGCGGTCCACCAGCGAGGTCTGGAGCAAGACCGGTGGAAATGGCAAGCCCGGGCCATATGACCTGGGCTATGACGATTCCGGGGTGGTTCCGCAGCGAGACTCGGGCATTGATAGCCCGGGACAGCCAGCCTACGCAGCGCTGGCGTGGGAAAGGCGATCCGCAGGCCTGGACACGGACCCCGACTGTGAGCTTTGATCGACGGGCGACAACAGGGGTCGGGGGGCCCGGACTACCGGCTCTCGACGGCGGGCAACCGAGAGGTACACTAAACCCATTCGCTGTCTTCTCGTTGCTGTATGTCACTCCCTGGGTGACGGGCGGAGCGCATACCGATCGGGCGGTGATTATTAGTAGAGGGACTTCCATAAAGAACCCCACAAACTTTGGCTACTTTCCAATCTTGAGGCACGTCACAAGTTTTTAAACTGCAAGAGTAAATCACGTAAAGAAACTTGGAACACCATTCAGCGTACCCTCGTAAGAAAGCGTTAGGAATTCCATCTAGGCCACTCGACTTTCTAGTGTCTAATTGCAAAAGACTGTTAAAAATACCTTCAGTAGAAACCACCAAATCACTGATTCCACAACTGTCATGATTAAATGAAGGCAACATGCAGTTATCAACGGTGAAGACAGAAGAGAAAAAATAATTAAGCTCACTTGCTATGCTCGCTTCATCGGCAAATGTCTGCCCGCTATTAATAAGCTCCTTAATCATCACCTTTTTTCTTTTTTTTTTTTGTCAAATGAGCCCAGAACTTTCTCGGATTTTCTACGAGAAAGTTGTGCATCGTGACATTACAGTAACGATATTTAGATGTGCGCACAAGGGTTCGTAGCTCTTGGCGAAGAGGAGGAAGCATAAATTTTAAACTTGGTTGGAACCTATCTACTCGATTTATCTTTCGCTTTAAATGTAAAATATCGCGCGTCACCCATGAATTGTGCCTCTTCCTTTTTGTCGGTCGCTCTGGAATAAACTTATCAACACATGTAAGGATGACTTGCTTAAAAAAGAGCCAAAGCTTATCTACTGAGTCCGGGTTCGCATCGTAAAAAGCAAGAAATCTGTCTAGAGCCACTTCCAAGAAGTCTATAATATCGATATCATTCGCCCTGTTGAAATCAATATAAGATTTTGCTTTGGTTTCATTGTGTGCATGCTGCGGTGCAGATAGGTCACATACAACTATTGCATGGTCAGATATGCCATCCGCGATTGATACGTCAAGAATACTTCATGTAACGACCTCAGATAAAAACACGAGATCAAGCAAGGATTCCCTATCATTTGACACACGTGTGGGACACTTGACCACTTGACCTAAATTATTACTAAAAGCAATATCAACAAGAAGCCTAGACTGATTACATATCCCATTGGGCATCACGCAATTCCAATTTATATCTGGCAAACTAAAATCACCGGCCATAACTATACGTGAAAATTGCTTGGTTTTAGTAAGAAGAAACTCAGATAAACTCTGTAGGACATCAATGCTGGCCTGAGGACATCTATATACTGCTCCTACAAGCATTGATTGGCAACCAAAACGTATAGAGGCCCAGACCTCTATACGTTTTGGTGAAGTGACTGAGAAAAAATCTTGGACAGGATAATGCTGGAATACATTTTAGTGTTTTTCAAAAATTTTGTTTTAATGTTATCAGTACCTACCGCAGAAGACAATTTTAGGTTATCAATAATTTTATCAATTCTTTCACTATCTACAACAACAGGATACATAGGCAAAAAATCAGAGGCGGTAAATACAGGGAAACTGGAACTAACTGGAATAAAGAAAGATTTAGAAAACAGTTCAATTAAAACGAAATAACACTGATCATTGAATAATTCATCTCCGTCAGCATCCCTAAGCGTTATATCGGAAGAAAAAGAAGAATTAATAATCTTCCATAATTGACGCAGGTTATTTGACAACAAGGAGGGATTTTGCATCTAGAAGTGTTTTTTATACACACCTGCTGCAGTACGGTACGCTGACCATCGCTGTTTGTTGTCCGATAGCTTTGCAGCACGAAATATTGTTGTTTTTTCTTGTTTGCTAGCCTTTTTAAAAACACGTTATACCAAGGCGATTCAGGAGAGGACGAGATAGTGCGAAGTGGCACGTGCGCTTTCATGAGGTACGCAACTTCTTTTTTAAATAAACACCAATTATTCTCAACTGAGTGCTCATCAAAACAATGCAAGTAAAAATCAAGAAAAAGGCAAAGGCTCCTATTAATGGAATCAAAATCAGGTCGTACATAATCATAAATTCGTTTAATTTCGTTCGACCTAAAGAATGTAGGTAGATCTAAGTAAAAATGCGACAAGGAATGATCACTAAGACCTGGCAAATGAGTTAACGAAGAGATGAGCTCAGGCAATGATAAGATGAGGTCTCAAACAGAACAGGTCGAAGCAGCAACACGCGTAGGTTGGTTAACCATTTGTGACAAATTAAAATCAATACACAAGTTCACGAATTCCTTACACTCAGACGAGAAGGAACTAAGATGAGTAGAAACATCTGACCAAACTATGAAAGGATAATTAAAATCGCCCAAAAGAATGACTGGAGCATATGGAAAGCGAACAATGACTGTGTTGATTGCATCGTGAAGTTTAGAAGCAAGGTGTCACTTCTATTCTGAGGGCGATAACACGTGCCTAAAATGTATTTCTTGGTTTTTAGGTTGAGACCGACCCACATTAGCTACAATTCAGATACCACGTTGATATGAAATGACGGTATATTTTCCGATACCGCGATCAATAGGCGCCCACCGCTTCTTTCAGCCCTGTCATGATGGTATATATGAAAATATTTTTGACAATTTAAAATCTCGCTGTTACATATCTTGCCGGATAACCAGGTTTCAGTAAGAACAACAACGTCAGCATTAGAAGAATCAGTAATAGAATATAAGCCATTCTTTTGTTCATGACGCTTCTAATGTTAGTAAAAATAACAGGAATAATATTATTAGACGTGATAACATCACGGCTTCCACCCCTCGCTGAATGTTATTGCGGAGTTTGACTGGGATTAGAGGCATTATGTGGAAGAAAATTAAAGTGTGGTAGAGAAGTTGAACGAGAGTTGGAAGCTCCGGTATTATGTTCAAATGAAGTGTGCTCTGGCTTCCGGGAGTTCCAATTCAATAGCAGAGTCAGAGGTAGGTACATAGACATAGCATTTGTTCCGAGTGAGTAACGTGTCGAACGCAGTTTAAAAGGCTGTCCCCCTGTTTTCCGAAACTGGAGCAGTTTACGCCGAGCGAGACAAACCGATGGGATAAAAGCTTCACTTACTGAGAAGTTGGTGCCCTTAAATTTATAGGCATTTGAAAGCACCGCCTCTTTATCTTCGTAAGAGGCCATTTTAACAATAATTGGGCCAGGCACGTAGCCAAGGGGGGGGGGGGGGGGAGGGGGGGCATGGGGTCGGCCCCCAACCCCGAGATCTTCCAATTTTGCCGGGACCTCCACTCCCCCCCCCCCCCCTCATACAGCATTTTGTCGTAAGCGCCCCCCCCCCCCCCCCCCCCCCCCCCCCAAAACAAAATCTTGCGTGCCTGATTGGGAGACACCGTTGCTGATTGAACTGGCCAAGGCGATGAGCTCGTTCGATACACGGCGCGGGAAGTTTTAAAACTAATCTTTCGAGGCATACATCAAGGACAGCCTTTTCATTTGTACCCAAGTCTCTATCTCTCAGTATCGCGGAAGCCAAAGAAAGGAAGGTTAGCCCGGCGCGCTCGGCTTTCAGCGTCATCACAGCGTGTTCTGAGCTGAGATATCTCGGCGGCGGCAGACTCCATCAAGTGAGCAGAACTGACGCTGCTGTTTACGCAGGTTGATTTTGTAGCCGAGAGGTCATTTTCTAACAGGTTGATCCGTATTATGAGCGCATTTAGTGATTCTTCGGTGCCGCTTTGTTTTATATTCAAGTCTCTAACTTCCTGAAGGATGTTATTTTGGCCTGCCTGAAGTGTCGTTAGAATATCAAGAACTTTATTTAGTAAAGCTTCTTGCTCTTTGAACATTGGCCCAGGGTTAGACTCAATATCCCCACCGAGGAGTAAGAGCACCCTGAGTCGAACACTGTCGACATACGTAGAAATAGATGCACAGGCAATTTTGTACAGGTCTATACATTCGAGGTACAGCTCAAAGCATGCCTTGGGGCCCGGCAGCACAAAACAACACCAGTCATTGCCTTTGAATTCAAGATATTTAAGTATACCAACCTGAAATGAGACGACGAAAAATTTAGGCATCTCGATGGAGCAGTTGTTGCCAGGCAACCCCCCCCCCCCCCTCCCCGGGGTTCTTCGTCATCTCGAAGAAAAAACGTAAGCAATCGACGCGAGAAACAAATGATTAAAACAGCGGTGGGTGGTCGCGCCTGCTGGGCGCTTCCAAAGTGGGGTTTATCTCCGTCAAGGTCACGGTACGTCTTCCCGACAGGGACGGAGCCAGGAGTTTCGAAGTGAAGATACAGTGGGGAGGCGCACCAAATATCAGGGTCCTCGACTGCAGGCACACTTCCAAACAAGGCCAGCACGTCGAGCACGGGGGGAAAATAGCTTCATCATATCTAGTCCCCTTTCTCTCTCTCTCTCTCTCTCTCTGTCTCCCTCTCTCTCTTTGGGGGTTGTCTTCGAAAAATTTGTGCCCTGAAAGCTCCCAAACGCAGACGTCAAGCAGCCTTCCTCAAGGGTAGCGGATTATCCTTCCTCTCTAGCGGCCGCCTTTTCATCACTTTTCGTTTGATGGTCTCTTCGTGGTTCTGGGCTTGTCTTTTGGCATGTCTTTTTTGGCTTGCTTAGAGATACTGTCGCCCACACGCCCACAGGCTCACTAAAGGTATCTTATTGGCACGGTGTGCTCATTGCCAAGGGAAGTGCGGAGGGGACGTATCGGGAGGAGACGTTCCTGGGGGGGGGGGGGGGGGGGGGGGGGGATGCAGCTTGTACAACCAGGAGACCAATTGCTTTTCTTCTCAACTGACAGAGGAAGCAAATGCTCTGGGTACAGTGTAGTCTGGGTCTGAGTTTCTCCTGAAGAGGCTATGGACTTCCCCACGACCTTCGCTTAAACATAAGCCCGCTTTCGCCCTCGCCTCTATCCCTCACTGAGGATCAGCGCCGCAGCGCGGAATACAGAAAGAAGCCGACGAGCGCCAGAAGGGGGAGATGTTTCCTCTAATGGGCTTCATACTGCCTGCGGTACGACTTCTCGGGGCGGGAAGCTAATAAAAGATAAACGGTACGAGCACTCTAAAGGCTGGAGGCTGCTTACACGGGGTCCTCAAGCCGACGCCGTAGGCATTTATTTGTATACAATGCCGTTTCAACTTAGGGTGGCGGGACATATTTTAGGAAAGGCGCCCGCTACCCCTTGTCTCCCCTTGGCGCCGTCTTTTCCAGTTAAACGCGGCTTCTGTGGATTGACGGGAGAGCTTTCGCGCGGCTTTGCAGGAGCGAATATATGTGTGTCGAAGGGACTTGGGGAAAACGAGGCCCTTTCAAAGATGCGGCTATACATACATTAAATAGGCAGTGCCTGTGCCCGTTCGAGTGAACAAAGACTCCCAAACATCCATGCTCCAGTCGTGATCGGCCTTTAGCCCAGTTGAGATTCGCCGACCTTACAACCGCTCTGCCCTATCATATCTCTGCACCTGTCCTCTCGACCCTGACGAATGAGCTAACTACCCGGAAACAAGTAAGTGTTTCTTTGATACAGAAAATATCCAGACGAAGTGCAATTGAATATAATTTGGAAGGATCCATTGCTGGTTCAAAAGTTCAAAAGTTATAGTTGCCGAACTGCAACATGCTTGCAAAAATATTCAACAATAATTCACTTTCGTTCTCTCGAGTTGCATCCAGAACACGTGAAAACACGAGTTTGGGTTGGCAATGCCGCATGTGCTGAGCTCTGGACATTCCAAATATACGGCGAACAACCGACGAACTTGCATGGCAGCGTTCGTTTCGCTCGCTGCGTCAACAGTGTTCTGACACCGCGAGCAGCGTCGAAGCCGCCGGGCCATTTTTGTCGCTTGTTTGCAACGTACTCGCTCCGCTGATTTAAGCCGCTCTTCCCATTGCCGCAGCATTTGAGAACTAGCTCCAACCAGAATGTCTGCCAAGGCAAGGTCCTTAAGCTGCCCTAAATCGACTGCTCACGTAGTGTCGGTCTGAAACCCAAGTTTCAGAAAGGATAGTGTCACCAAAATTTTCGAGATACTTACCTCTAGCATGGTCACCCGAAAGGTTTTAGTTCAAAGAGTTCATCCCCGACAGGTAAACCGATACAAAAGCTCTCAAGAATCTATATTATGTTATCACAGTTTAGTAAAAACGATAACTCCACAAAAAATATAAACAATCCCCCCCCCCCCCCCGCCCCCGCCGTTTTACACCGAGGAACCGCCCCCCCCCCCCCTAAAATGGAGGTCTGGATCCGCCCCTGAAAGCACCGAGCTCGCTTCTATAGGGTTTGGTGCGCTCAACGATCCCCCACTGGAACAAGCGCACCATCCAAAGCACCGAGCTCGCTTTTATAGCGTTTGGGGCGCTCAAACCTTTGAAAACACAATTATAATCAATTCTATTATTTCAATTATTTTTATAAAGTTCGCCTATGCGTTTTTTCTTTTTTTTTTTTTTTTTTTACTTTTACGTTTACGTGTTATTTTCTTAGTTATATACACCTTTGCAAGTGGGATCCCGGCTCAACCTCGAACCGCGCGCCAAGGTGAGGCGGACCTACCCTCCAGCCAGGACGTTTGCTGGTTGTGGTACAATGTTGCCAAGCGTCTCTCGCCGAAGCGTGCACCACTGAGCGCAGAAAGAAATTAAAAAAAAATAATTATAAAACGTACACGTGTCGTCTTCGACCGCGAAAGAGCACGGACAATTAAATAGAATGCCTAAACCGGTAACAAATCAAAAAATTTCAAAAATATCTAAAGTCTCAAGGCGCTCCTTCAGAATGCGCCACAAGTCGCATGGCCTTTGCATCAACGATGGCTGCGCTCGCGGCAGCTCTGGCTTCCACAACATGCAGGAACAGAGGCTGCGATCGTTATAAAGAAAGCTCTAACCCTTAAAGGTGTCCCGTCCTACAATATGTGATGCTACGATACTGTGTGGATACCTCCTCCTGCGTTCCGAGAAAGTAAGTGTGCCGCTAACGTTAGCCATCGGCGATGCAGCAAACGGCACCATCTTATCATCGCGCACCCCAATGACGTGCCCCTGGCGCACCCCAGCATGGCGGAAACGGTACGGGGCGCCAGCATCGCTCAAAATGGCAGCGCACAGGAGCCTTTTTTGCAAACGTGCATATTACTTTTTCAGAAGTCTGACAACTATAGACTGTTTCATTATAAGTGGGAGCCACATAATCAAAGATGTAGACAAAAAATAAAAATAAAAATGAACGCGAACACACATTAAAACTGCGATGTAACGGCGCATTCAAAATTAGTCGTTAGTTTTTTAGAGAGCAGCTATTTCGTAGGACGACATTGTTACCCGATGAAGGTTATAAAAAGTGCAGTGCAACTGTTAGCTCGGGGTCTTTAACCTGCATTACGCAGTATATGTGATACACGATCGCACGACGGTAGGATGCAGATGGGCGACTGAACCCAGGGTCCCTGCTAAAGCCCCTTGATAAAGGCGTTTTTTATAAGTACCGCCAACCATTATTGTGAAAACGCGCAAGACACGTGCCACGAGCGGGCGCTCCGCCGCCATTCACATTCAAGGGCCAGTCATTATATACCCGTGCCCACGGTGCCCGTGCCACACGGGCAACTCGTATTCCATTTACAACGAATGACATTTGAAAGATCGGACAATCAGCGCGCGACACTCCCAGCGTGGGGCGTTCTACGCGCGACAGATCGCGAGCCGATTCGTTGATCACATGAATGTCATTCGTTGTAAATGACATTCGAATGTATTAGTGCTGCGTCGCCATTTGTGTCCAAGGGCCGGTCGAGACACGGGCCTCGTGCACTGGCACCTTTGAGGTTATTTGAAAGACCAACACAAATACATCGAGGGGATTTAGTCCCTGCACGCTCTGCAGCTCCGTGCTTTGAACGGAGCTCGCACTCAAGCATTTCTCCACGTGCTCTCATCTGCGGTGCCACAACACACTCGGCCAACGATCCCCCACCGCACTTGATTTATCCTGTGAGCTAGACCAAATGAGCTACACTTAGAGTGTTGGCAATTTTTCCCCCGATATTGTTTTTGGCGCCGCCATGTTGGTGGCTAGTAACAAATCAAATGCAACTGCCGGTCGTCATGATTCAAAAGTGCGACTTCCTCAGCGATAGTTTCGGTGTCAGGAAGCTTACGTAATATTGCTTTGCTTTGTCGCCAACTGTTTAAACATTTGTGGAGGACGGAAAAGCGTTTCCTGTGATTTCAGATAAAGCTTCAGATAACTGACAACCATCATTTTAAGCATCCATATTTCTATGAAGCGTAGCTTATTTAGTGGGTCTAGTTTAGCCCAACGGCATAGGCACAGAAAGAGAACGAACAGCTTAACCTTGGCGCCTTGGTGCCTTGGCGAACCCCAAACCTTCAAGCTACGGTGCTTGCGATGTTGAGAAGACCGCGTCGTCCCCCCCTTGTATATATCATCTCATAATCATCATCACCAGACGTGGCACCGCGGGCCTCCATGGTACGGGCTGTCGCCTTTCCGCGGTGCCACGGCTCTCCTGAGCCAATAAAGATTACGATTACGATTACGATTAACTTCGCGCTCTTGGCGCTGCTTCAGTGGCTTCATTAGCCCGTGGCGTTGGTTGCGCACCGAACTAAGGTAAAGCAAAGCAAATATTCAGATCTTAGGGTTTCACAAGCCAAACCACCAAAAAGCACTTAACACGCCCAAATAAAAAAAAATTATTGCGGGTTTATTTTGACTAGCCGTAGATCTTTTGAAGTGCAACCGAAATCTCAGATTGGCCTCCGTCGGATTGCGGGCACCTCGGCCGATATTTAAACCCGACAAATATAGATTCATAGTCCAGCGCGTTGGCTGAGAGGAACTGAGACGTTTTCATGTCATTGCCACTTAAGAGCCACCGAGGTGGTTTCTGAAACAAAATATAGTCGAACCATTCCGATAAGCATAGTTTGATATCGTAAATGATTTATGCAAGTGATAAAAACATTAAAATGTTTTCGCATACGTGGCGGAATCTGAAATGGCAGAATGCATTTCATGGCGCCCATTTCATTTGGATTGCGTCGGGCATGTGTACCGACGCACAGTAGAACGCGCGCAAAAGTAGCTGTGGTGCACCCGCAGCCTCGCACTTGTTGTTCTCACATCTCTGGCTCGCTCACTGCGGGCATCCAGGCATCTGACACCCTGACATCTGGCGCTTTTTCTGTCTTTCACGTGGCGTTCCAAGCGGCACACAATGGAAAATGCACATCAAGCTGTTCTTGAACACGTGTCGCCATCTGTACTTTACATTAAAGGGGCCCTGCAATCATATTTAAGGCTTCGGTCCCACGGCAGCCATCTTGAACAAAGCGTTAGTTCAACCAATAGATGGCGACACGCACCCGTGGGGTGTAAAGCCCCTTGATAAAAGCGTTTTTTTTACAAGTACCGCCAACAATCGTTGTGGAAGCGCGCGAGACACGTGCCATGAGCGGGTGCTCCGCCGCCATTCGCTTCCAAGGCCCGCTCATTTCAGTGCTGCGCCGCCATTTGCTTCCAAGGGCCTCTCGAGACATGGGCCTCGTGCACTCGCGCATTTGACGCTACTTGCAAGACAAACGCAAACACATCGAGGGGCTTTAGTGGGGTGGCCGAAACATTGGTTCACGGAGGGATGGCTCGAGCACCATCACGTACCCCTCGTGGCCTTGCTCGCGCCGCTGCCAGCTGTGCTCACCTGGTTCAAGTAGCGTGGCCTAGCAAACTCCTCTGTGCGAAAATGTCAGGCTGGGTATAAATGTGGTTCGGCGGTTGTCACGGGTTTTCGCAATAAATCTTACCAAGAAGGAATCACTTGTTGATTGACGTATCAATATTATATCATTGAAAACTTCTTCTGCAGGAATGCACGCTCAGTAGACTCAATCTTCCAAAATACCAGTGGAAGCGGACGTCAAGTAAACTGCTCCGCGATTTAGGGTACTTACCTCACCATTATAATGACGACTGAAAAGTAACATCACAAAATATTGTTTCACGGGATCCGGAAGATGTTGTAAAGGTTGTTACATAATAGGGTTCCCAGAAAACAAACGCCGTTCCAATATTTTTGGAAGTACCGACACACATAATGCTGTAAGTACAGCTTAGGAGGATTATGATGAAAACCATCAGAATAAATAGGAAGACGTTTATTTGCAATGAAGAGGCTATGAATGAACGGCGTTTAGCGACGGCAAGTTATGAGCGTTCGGTAATTTGTAAGTTCACGTGATTCCTAACTATGGACATGCGGACAATGAAGATCTGTTCTGTCCGGCGATGGAGTATATAGCGGTGATGACCTGATATCGGACGACTCGTGGCAGACGAACAAGCAAGTTTCTTCTCAGAGAATGGTAAGCGTCCAGTATGAAGCACAGCACGTGGCTACCGACGTTGTCGACTTTTCGAACACTGCTGGCACCTGGACTAACTTTGTGGAAAGACTCGAAGTCTTCCTCAAGTCCAGCGCCATCATAAAAAGTAATTGAAAACGATTCATTATTCAGTCGGTGGGTGGCGAAGCGTATCCGCATTTGCGGAGTCATTGTCAATGCGTACTCTAAGCGGTTGGAAGTTTACACGATGCCTGCCACGACGTCCAAAGGCGTCATTGTCGTTCTACGCTCTGTTTTTCCTACTTTTGCCCTACCGAAAATACTTTTCTCTGATAAAGCGCCAAATCTTGCTTCAAATAAAATAAACAAGTTTTTGAAAAAAAAGAAGAAAACCGGCATCAGGCATCACCTTAGTGCACCATACCATCCTCCAACTAACGGGCAAGCAGAACAGATGGTGTGCGAAACGAAGAAAGCCCTCTTGAAGCTTACGGAAGAAGCGGTTCAGTGAAGAATCGCCAGGTTCTTGTTCCAGCAACACGCGATGGTCTCATCTTACACGGTAAAAACACCCGCCGAATCAATGTTCGGCGGACGAAGAGCCACACCCCTCGATCTCATGATACTATGGCCTACGAACGAAGATCGAGAGATTCCCAAATCGGGGGTAATGGCAGTTTATTAGGTCGGACAACTCGTCTACCTGAAGAATTTCAGCGGAAGTCGGGCCTTCCATGTAAAACTTGAGTAGAAAATGCTCTTTGTTGGTTGACCAGAAGGTGTCATCCCTCTGAATACGTTGGATATCAATGCCCTTCATTGTAAATATAAAGAAATCACAAACCCTCTTTGTGTATTGTGTAACTGCCCTTGTATTTGGTAGTAGAAGCTATAGTGGTGATTTGGACCTTTCACGCCAGGCTCATTTTTCTTATTTTTCGCCTCATACTCCTTTGCGGTTTCAGCAGCCTTCAAGAATCTTTTGGAACGGGGACACTTTACGTCAACGAAGCCATTTGTTCCAAGCAGTCAATCAGGGAGTGCTGCTAGAAATCCGTCTCTCATATTAACAAATAAGCCGCACTTGCACAGTGCAGTTTTCCTGTTCCACATACAGTTGTAAAGCAGCATCGTCATTGATTCTACCATATTCTATTGCGGGTGAAGAAAGGTCTTTAGGTACACGATACTTGAAGCAAGTCTAGCAATGTACGTTGTGGTTCGACACCCACTAATGTCGTCGTCCTTATAGAGCCTCATCATTTAATTATTACCTCGTCACCTCATATTGCTCTTCATCAACAGTAAGTGCAATAGGCTACCGCTTTATTACAATCCAAGAATTAAAAAATTTAGTCGTTCAGTCCTTCAATATGTTTATCGTTTATATAATGTTATTACGTTACATTACCTCGAGACAATCGACGCCCATCGTCGATCTTCAAATACTTCTACCTGTATATAAATTAGACGCACAAGGGGGGGGGGGGGGGATCGGTGGCCGAGTGCATGGTCTATACTCTGTTTCGCTTTATGATGTACCGCAGTAGAAGGTACAAGCGCGAGGTCCTTGCTCCTCGGCGGCACAAGCTCTCCAACGCTATGAGCTCGCGCTTCTAGCCTTCTCTGCGGTACAACATAAGGTGAAACGGAGTATAGATGCTTTACACAAGCGCCAAATTACAGCCGCCATTGCTGACCTTCTCTTGTCTTACCGAGATGCCGAGCAACTTAAACGGTAGTTGACGATACTCTACAAAGGCCGATGCCTTAGAAAAGGACACAGTTAAATCTAATATGGCAATTACCTGGCCTGCTATGGTAATGATGAAGTGAAATAAACGGAATAAGAGGAAACAAAAACTGAAGGTCAGTTATGGCGGCGTCCATGCACAGCTGCTGCAAAGCGTCTATACACTCCGTGCGACGCGACTGGCGCGCCGCCGCGCGGCAGGTACCGAAGGTAGGCAGTGAGAACCCCAGAGAAAACGAAACCGAAACCACGCCGCGTACGTTGGTACGCTTTGAAGTCGGAGTGGTGCGGTTGCGCTGGGTTCACAGCATGAAGTGCTGCCTGTGCTGCGTCATTAAGTGCTTCAATAGTTATGCGTCGTATTTCGTGCAGACAAAGTTTCACAGTTTTTCACCTCGCCGATGTTTTGTGGACAGCGACAACGATGGAGCCGTGCCGTACGACGCGAGAAATTTGGGCTCCCGATCATGTCTGCCGCTGTGTCGGCAAGGCTGACATATTCTACACTGCCGCTTTGCGCTCTGCGTTTGTTTCCGTACCATCTACATGTGTCAGCGCCGATGGGACGAACTGAAATGCCATCCCATACTCGCGGGTATGCAGTGCCAATTTCGTTGGAGGAATGCTCTCCAAAGAAGTTTCGTCCCCATCGTACGTGTCGATCATATTTCTGGACAAGTATGGCACGCAATCTGTACTTCATGAAGAAAGATTCGAACGGTAAAAAGTGACAAATATAAATCTAAAGAAAACAACAATGAAACTCGGAATCACTGGAGAATCGACGTTTGAGTCTGGAAGTTTATGTGGTGTGCTTTCTTTCTTGATCAGCCTCCTTTTGGATATGGAAACGCTGACAACCCGAGTTCTGTAGACAACAATTTTTTTTCTCGGCTTTAAAGCCACCAATCGCAAAGTGGTTCGAACTGGAAGTACCGTCCACTGGTCCCTTCCTACCTGTAAATTGTACATCTCCCACGATGAGTGGTATTATCTGACAGCCCTTGACGGTCAAAGCCAGTTCCCATTAAGTTACGCCGCCCAAACTAAATTTCCACCTGGTTTCGCTATGCCAACTCTTTTTTGTTATAATAAGTGTTGTGCCAAGTGACGGTCCTGTCAAAGTACCTGTGCGCTGAAAATTAGCACCTCGCACAACAGGTTATTACACAACAGCTGACTGCAAAAGCCCTTGGCGGCCAAACCGTGTGTTGGCCGACAACTTTGTTTTCTCGGCTTTGGAACCACCTTTCGTAAAGTTGTTTCAATTGGAAGTACTGTGCACTAGCCCCTTCCTACCTCTAAAGTCTCCACCTCCCCCGACCAGCGGTATTCTCTTGACAGCCTTTTCATGGTCAAAACCGGTTCCATTGAGTTACGCCGCCCAAACCAAATTTTCACCTGGTTTCCCTATGCCGCCTTTTTTTTTTTTTTTATAATAAGTGCTGTGTAATGTTACTGTCAAGTCCGAGAACCTGTGAGTCCAAATCTGCACTTCGCACAGCCCGGTTATAACACAACATTTTTGGGTCCAATATTGGATACCCCGTACAGCTTTATTTCTTTATTCGTTAGAAACATAACTTTCACACCTGCTGTTTTAAAGAAACTTGGCACTCTTCGCGCACAAACTTAGTGAACATCTCACTCGCCTCCAAATATCATCGTTCCAGCAGTCCTAGGTTTACAGCGACGAGCGAAATAAATTTCCCACTCAGAGCAATTATGGTGGCGGCCGTCTCGTTTTTTGGAAAATTGCTCCAACTCCTTTTTCGGCCGCAACTAGAGAAATTACCCCTAATAACGACTCAAACTCAATATATAAGAAGTGGAGAACAGCTAAATGCCCTTCTGCCCCAGCACTCATGCAACGTCACCCTCAACTTGTCGGCTCAAAAAGCAAAAGTTTCGTCCGTGCGCGCTTCCGCCGCCACAGCTTGGCATGCGAAAAGGCGCCGCAGGCTGCTGAACGCGCCTCGCAGTCGAACGCCAGCTCCTCCGTTAGCGGCGCTGCGCGCGTTTTTCAAAGCGCCCCCTATAGTTCCCGCACGGAGTGCATAGCGCACGCCAGCTCGGAGCACGTGGAGCGAAAGCTCGCACTGCAGAACCCTCCCCGCCCCTGCCCGTTTTGATCTGGAAGAGCATCGTACCGGCGTGCGGTCGTGTATCACTACGGCGTGGTGCACGTTAAACACCCCAGGTTTGCGGTTGTACCGCACTGGCTAAATTCTTCATCTACAGCTGAGACACCAGACGCCCACTAAGGCAGACTAACTTCCGGTTGTATAAACATACCCACAACAATTAGCAATTAGACGCACAATCACAAAGAACACAGCATGCAGCCTCTTTTCTTTGGATCGTATTTTTTTAAACCAGCGCAAGCTCGCGCATTCTCTCTTTTGAGACGGTTAGAACGGTCGCACATAAAACCCACGTTTCTCCTACCCACCCGCTTCCTCCTCTCATTATGTGTATTTGGTTATAACTAAATAAGCTATAATAATGGTGTATTATTCATATTTACTTTCAGTTTCAGTCAGGGAAAAGGAGTTTCACGGGAACTATAGAGCCAATAAATGAGCTGCGCTTAGAGTATCGGCACTCTCTTCCCCGACAGTATTGTGAACGCCGCCATTTTCGTGCTTGAGCAGAGCATGCGCAACTGACGATCGTCATGATTCAAAAGTGCGACATCCTCAGCATTAGATTCGGTGTTAGGAAGCTCATGTAATGTTGCTTTGCTTTGTCGCAAACTGTTTAAAGTGGAGGACGGAAAAGCGTTTCTTGTGATTTCAGATAAAGCTCCAAATAACTGGCGACCATGATTTTAAGCCACAATATGGCAGGTGTCACTACTCTGAAGCGTAGCTTATTTAATGACACTATTCATGCTCTTGTTCAAGAGGCTTGTAATACCTGGAGGGGCCATAACGTAAGCCCCGTGGATTCCACAAGCCACTACGTTTTGACACCTGCCTCTTCCTCATTGTTCCCGCTTGTGCCAGTTAATTATCTACGGTTCAGAGTAACGACACTTGGCCATATTGTGGCTTAAAATCATGGTGGCCAGTTATCTGAAGCTTCATCTAAAATCACAGGAAACGCTTTTCCATCCCTCACAAATGTTTAAACAACCCGCAACATAGCATTGCAATATTGCATCAGCTTCCTAGCACCGCATCTAATGCTGAGGAAGTCGTACTTTTGGATCATGATGATCGGCAGTTGCGTTTTCTCTGAGAAAGACCCAAAATGGCGGCGCCCAAAACAATTTTGGGCAACGGAGTGCCGATACTTTAGAGCTCATTTAGTGACTCTAGGCATGAAGTGAACACAGCTGTATTCTTTTCTTCTTCGTCTTTATTGTTTATTGATTTCAATCATATCGAATGACGAACACATCATATCACGCTACGCTTGTGTAATTATTTGTATTAGATTTATTAACCTGACCCAGTACTTAAACCATTCATTTATCGATAGTAAATCTTCCAATATATTTATTAAATGTGAAGGTAAAAAGACACGGAGATTGATGATGATACAGACGCCAACGCCGCCCTCGGAATTTTTTTTAACATTAAAATCAGCAGTTTGTCTGCCATCCGCCAGGTAGCGCAACAAAACACCCAAACAGTTTTTAATTGTTTTTAAAATTAGCTAAACTCTACACCCATTAAAAAAACAAAGCAAGATCATTCTGAGAATCTAATACATCGCAATGTATATCTATTCCAAACAATAAATGTTATTAGATGCCAATAAATCTGTTTGATGTCCAAAAAAGGTATGCGTCAAAAACAGGTAAGTTTGAAGGGCTCCTGGAGCGTTATGACTTTGAAAATGAAAAAAAGCCATCGTCCACCTCTTGGGCAACCATTGTAGATCGAAATGGTATAAAAGATTTTATCGTAGTTTAATTATTTCCTCAGCGGCATTTGAAGTACCATGACTCGAAGCACAAAAAAGTGCTACGTTTGATATAAAATATCTAAACAAAACAATTTTACACAACATTAAATTTTTTTCTGCATATTACCAATTATAAGCACTACATCTGTAGCTGATTTCATTGTCCTAGCTCTTGTCATTAAAAAAATATTTGTGCTGAAAAATGTCAATTTTAGGCCAATATTTGGAGGGATGAAAAAAACAAAGTAGTGCAAATACCAAAAAAGTGTATCGTTACGTTCTGCTCCGACATCATCTTAACAAAACTGCTATATTGGAACCGTGTTATCTTTGATGGATCGTTCATAAAACATGAACTAGCGGAGCAAGTTAGGGTCCGCGCCATCATATTCGCAACGCTACAAATGCGCATGAACAGTAAACACCAACACACACATAATATCAAATGAAAGAGGATTGCATTGCCTTTCGAATGACATCAATCCCACAAAACAGTATTTAAAAGGAGATGAGTAATGACCAGCCAAAAAGTACCTAAACTGTCACATTCAGTGGGACCGTGGCCTTAAGCGTCTACCTTTTTTGCAGTTTCCACGTCTCTTCGGGTTGGGGCAAGCCAGCGGGCACAGAGAGAGTAACTAAATATCAGAGCGTCATATTTTAACCGGACGACGCGGAAACCTCCTCCACCGACGAGAGCGACCCGCGGTACCGAAAGCGCGCAAAATGTGACGTCTTTGGTCCTGGGCTTGTCACTGGTCAAAGCCTCTAAGAGCTTTTTTTTAGTCGAGATACAAAATATAAGTGTCGCGAACCGTTTCAATTATGTATGAAAGTAGTTTTTGTTCACTATTTTAGATCAGAAAAGAAACAAATGCAGTTTAGAAAGTACGGAAACGAGGAATGACCAGTCGACATACCCGCCACCAAGCGGCGGAAAAAAACGGCGCATACTAGAAAAGGCTATTTAGACATGAGGAAGATGCATAGAAAGGGGGGACGGACAACGAAGACTTCCAACTAGCAACAACATTTATTGACCCGAAGTTTGCATATATAGGTGAAGGAGGGGAGGGTGAAAGACGCTACACTGGAAAGTGGGAAAGCGATGGGAGAGGGTGTAGAGCCAGGGAAATGAGGGACGATCCCGTGGGGTAGACATCTAATCGCTTGGAGCCGCGGAAACGAGGGACGTCAGCTCTGGCCCCAGGAAGTTTATCTCCCTCCTGGATAAGCCTATGGACGGGGAATCCGAAGTTGTTGTAACTGTGGTGCATGGCGAAGGCCTCCATGGTCTCTCGTCCGTATCTTGAGGCATGACCTCCAATCCTGGTGGTCGAGGGAAGGTCGGCCGAACAGGGTTTGCTGCACTCAGAGGTGTGTTTGGCAATCGGGTGGTAACAAACCTCCGAAGTGTCGGAAGCGGCTTTCTTGATCTCGTTTGCATGTTCCCTCACCCGATCGTTTAGGCATCGGCCCGTCTGTCCGATGTATTTAGCACCGCAGGACATGGGAATCGAATACACGCACTCTTTGCAGCAGAGATCATGGAGGCCTTCGCCATGCACCACAGTCACAACAACTTCGGATCCCCGTCCATAGGCTTATCCAGGAGGGAGATAAACTTCCTGGGGCCAGAGCTGACGTCCCTTGTTTCCGCGGCTCCAAGCGATTAGATGTCTACCCCACGGGATCGTCCCTCATTTCCCTGGCTCTACACCCTCTCCCATCGCTTTCCCACTTTCCAATGTAGCGTCTTTCACCCTCCCCTCCTTCACCTATATATGCAAACTTCGGGTCAATAGATGTTCTTGCTAGTTGGAAGTCTTCGTTGTCCGTCCCCCCTTTCTATGTATCTTCCTCATGTCTAATTACCGTTACCAACACGCTCGTTTTGCACTTAGAAAAGGCTAGTGGGATGAGGCTAGGACAAACGAGGAGCGTAGAAAGGTCCCGGATGTACACGGCGGCGCTGTGGTCGTATACCGGCTCAAGAATCCGACCGGTTCCGAGCATTCCGAAGGCCTTCGGCGCGGGCCCTGTTAGCGATTTGGCCATTTGGCGGTGCGTCAGCGCGAAGTGGCTCCCGTTCTGAACTGATATTTACCCCGTGTTTGCTGTCGTTTGTGGCCAATGAAATGTTATGTCGAATTAGTGTTTAGTCGCGCTGCAAATGCAATACGAGCTGCCCTGGCCGCCCGCTTCATACAGCCTATCCAACACGTGCTTTAGTGGCGCCCTCTCGAGCCGTCGACACGGAGTGCGGCAGCCGTGTGCGCTCGATGAGCTCACTACTCCTCCTCTAGTTCAAGGCCACTCAAGGCAGGACCTACGACGTCATGAAGGAGGTCATTTCTTGCTTGTTTTTGTAATTCTAATTTGCCTATAACTTTTAAAATAAAGCGAAATTTGAGAAAAGAAAAGTTGGATTAAGTTACTACGTTCAGTACGCTCAGGTTCAGTGCAAATTAAAAACCAGTCATAAAGTCATTGCAGGGTCCCTTTAAGAAACTACAATTCGCCGTGACTGAATGGGAAAAGTTGAGAGGTCTTATAACATTTTTAACGTGTAATATATCGATATGGAAGATCTGGAAAATGTAATATCGAAGGATGCTTCATAATTTAATGTCTCGTTATTTTGATTAGTTGACGTGATTCCGTTTTCATAGCGCCATAAAATATTACAATTTTAAACTTTATTTTTTATTTTAAAATATACATTATCTGTACAGTTTGTTCCTTACTTTTTTTATTTTATTACATCTAACCGAACGCTCACGTAAAATATCGTGGACGATGGGACGTTATAACTCGGGAAATAATATTTTCAATATTAGAGACTGTGGTCTATTAAAAGCCAAATAATTAACCAACTAAAAATAATCGTGATATCAAGACATTAAAGCATTTTTGGGAAACTGTTCTTTAATTTGACACTAACTTTATAATTGTAAGATACATAGAAAAAAGTTATAAGCCGTCGGAAAAGCACCAAAACGTCATGCACGGTGGGGTTGCACCTTAAGCTGAGACGTCAAGCTCCACCTTCACGCGAGCTTTCTGCCCTTGCTGACGCAAGCGTGCATGGCAGGCACGCGCAGCCAGAGCACCGAGGAATCCAGCGAGCTAGCGCTGAAGGCGGAGCTCCTAGTCTCAGCTAAAGGGTGAGCAGAGAAACAGTGTCCGCGTGTAACGCCGAGTGCAATGATTGATCCTCCCTGTGCAACAGCGCAGTTGTTTTACCGCCGAACCTGGGCGAAATTAACGATGGACGTAATCCAACGCGTCTGGTATTCGCAAATATGCTCGCAATTTGGGCTCGAAACCACTTCGTAGTTCTCCAAGTGGTTCAGCATAATTGTTTCAGTCGCTGTGTGCTACAAGAAAGAAATTCGCGTCACAGTATTAAGCGAAAACGGCATGAAACAGCCACCCAATCGCGTGTGCGTTCAAACCGAAACCAACCAACTTGAAGCAACCTCATGGTGGCGAGTTCGCCAGCGCCCTCTACCCGACGGTCAGGCAACTACTCTGCCCGGCGGCGGTAACTTTTCCCTAAAGCCCGCTTCAGACGGAGCAATTTCACCCAGCAACTTGACGTCGCAACACCAGCAACACGGGCCGTCCGCGTTCACACGCAGCAACCGAATTGCTACGACTTGCTATCATCATCATTCACTTTGAATTTTCTTGCAATATTTAGACATCCAGCTACGCGCTAAAAACGTGTTTTGATGTATTTGAATGGCGTTGAGAATACTAACTCATCTTTCTGAAAATGTTTATTTCAAAAAAAGATCGATTTCAAACCAGAACCAAGTCTTTAGCTGTCATCATCACCACCACGGGGGTGTCCCGTGAAAATATCGCGTCCCTGATTGGCTGCTGCCCCTTCGAACGGCTCTGAGTTGTTCGAGTTGCTCGTCCGTTTCGAGCCGGATCCGATCGTGTCGATCTAGGGAAAGCTGGGGAACAACCCGCCAGCAACCTCAAAATTGCTGGGAAAATTGCCCCGTCTCTGAGGCGGGCAACAATAATAAATAAACAAAACAATACGCGCGCCGTCGTCATAGCAACGGCTAGGTTATGGGGGAAAGCGTTGTCCCTCCTCTACCTTTCTCTCACCCTCGGCGCCAAAAGGATGCAAGTTCGTCCGGAGTTCGGAGCAGCCTCAGAACTCCGAACGAATTTGCATCCTATTGTAGCAACACCCCCTATAAACTAAGGCCGTAGCGCTCTTCTCGTGACGTCGCAAAGGAAGGCCATCGGGGGCGCGCGTCGAAGCGAAGGCAACGCGCGTGGATCGACCGTCGTAACGCGCTTTTTGTCACATACGCGTGTCTTATTAGCTAAAATGAAAGCTGCACATAGCAATGGGGCTAGAAAACATTTTATTACACGGGCAAAATATTACACCTCTAGATAATCGGTACGAAATGGCACGAGGTATGCGTGTAAGACGTCTATAGAAAAATGTGATTGTTTTAACTGAAAAACATTGAGTTACGCAATTACCCCTGTAAAAATGCATATCTTATACAGAAATACTTCGACAAAATGGCGAGACGCACAGTGATTAGTCACAGCAGAACATATCACAGTTAAAAATAATGTAGACGTAGTCAACGTGGACACGGCTAGACAAGTGTCACTTACGATCATGTAAGCGATGTTATCGCGTGCAGTCACTGAATTCTTGCATTATACCCCGGCCACATGGCAAAATTAATGTAATTTTGATCGAATGACATTATGGGATCGATAAATCAGCTTGCGATGCTCGTATAATCACTCAAGACCGCGAGCTGATTACATCCCGTAGCATTTAATGAAAATATATTAACTTTTCCGTGTGGCAGGGGTACTAAACTGACCGTTTAAAGTCAACTAATTTACTTTTCCCTATGGGCTCTAGCTGCCTTAGAACAAAATATAACTTATTTTGTATGCAATAATACTATTACCTTAATACAGTAAAGATTCTAGAAACCCATAAGCAAAAACAACGCACTTCCAATAATCACACAAATTTGTTATTCACCTTCCAGTAAAAACTAGCATATTACCACGCATATTTATAATGTCGACGCAAATACAAAAGAATAACGACGAAGAACGAAATCCCATTATATCACAAAATTAAAAAAAAAAACAAAAAAACATCGCCTTTACTTGCGTCCCACATGACCAAGAAAGCCCGTAAATAAGTTGCTTCTCACCAGTCTATCGTCAATCGTATCCATACGTCCCGCGATATCCACCACGAAAACATTTGAACACGAACTCCAAGAAGTCTCTCTCTGTCGAGAGAGAGAGGTTTATCGATAATCGGCCAGTATCATCGTTGACTAGTTGTCACACATGTCACTCAAACAGTAGCAAGACTTGTTCCGCGAATCCACGTAAATGCCGTAGTATCAAGCGAACACAAAAAAAAGAACTACCTGAGACTGCGGTGACGACAGAGAAACGACGGGAAGGAAAGAAGTCTTAAAAGAACCACACACGACAGCACCGGCTGCAGTGTCGGACAAAAGGCTTAAGACCCATCTCTTGCTCGTGTGCGCTCCCTGCGGCGGTGACTGGATTTTTTGGTTCCCTTCCCTGAAATGTCTCAGCGTTGCTTTTCAGACAGTCAGCAGCTCACACAGAATGTAAATTTACCGGAATCGAAGCACGTATGAGCGAAGATGTCGCATCGGAGCCGGTTCATTCGAAAAGTGTGGGGAGCTGCGGGACTGCACGTAGTCCAGCGGTTACGAGGATAATCATAAATATAAATTTGGCACTTTGAACCTCGGTAACGCGTTGTATATTACGTTTATATTGTCTACATAATAAATTGTACAAGACTGCGCTTTTAAAACGTGTGTTAATGTCGGATAAACGCGCATGAACACCATCGCGCCGCTCGACAAGAAACTTTTTTCACGTCGATACCAGATATTTTCTCACGTAATTGCGCCATGGCCAGTGGCATACCAAAATTTTCTTGAGCGGGGGGGGGGGGGGGGGCAAACCAGACCCCCCCCCCTCCCCCAGGGCCGGGGGGCGGTGCCCTTGGCATCTTTTGGGCGCCGCCGGCCAGTGTTTGCCCTGCCCAGTGGCGGCTGTTTCGGGGGGTAGGGGGGGGGGGGCAGTGCCCCCCTTGACCCCCCCCCCCCCCCCGGTTGGTACGCCCATGGCCATGGCCTTACTTCTCCGACTTTGTGACGTACCACTCGGAGCGCTACGGCCTTCTTTCTAAGAGGTGTGTATTGTCGCCGATGTATAGAGAAGAGAGAACTGCTCCCATTTGCCGCCGTCTCGTTCTTCTACAAAACAATGTTATGGCAATTTTTTTTTTTAGAAAAAACAAAGAGTGTTTGCCTTTTTCTGCGAATGTCCGACGCTTCCGAAACGATTGCACTTGACTTTGCGTCGTTCGATTGAGATTTGCTCGGCAACAGTGCATGTTCAGTGACAGCCACTTCTCATTAGATCGTCAATCAATCAATGCAAAGTGCGCCCAGCCGCTGGTGTTTCGCAACTCCACCGATTTTTTGGTAAACTTCGATTTGGCTGGAAATTTCTAGACCGCATCAATAGCCCTTTCTCAACTGATAACCAAAATATTTTATAAAAATAAAAATTTTCCGTGAAGCTATTGAATTTTCAAGTAACGCCGGCCGGGAAGGTTCCAGGAGGCGACTCTTAGCTGGCAACGATGAAAAATCCCTACTTTTCCCTGCCCGCGTAGGTCACGGGTGGGCAGGCGGACGAGCGACTCGAAATGCGGTGAAGATAAGGAATAACTGAAACTTTCTTTTTTTTTTTCTTTTCTAACTGGTTCTTCCAACATGAAATTGGAACTAATCTTTACGATTTTTATTAAACTTTCGAATCCTGATGAAATAATAATCTTAATTCATCTTCCTTATTTCGTTATCTTGACCGCATTTTACAGGGACTTAAAAAAGTCGCGTCCGGATCAAATCAAATCAAATCAAAAGCTTTATTTTCCAGAAACACTGGAAGGAGTCCCAGACAAAAAGCTGTCTCAACAGCTTGACTGGGTCTCCTGAAAGACAACATTCACCTCAGATATGAGGTGAATGTTGTGTTCTCAGCCATAAACAAACTAAGTAGATTATGTTCCGCTGTATATACGTGTACGCAGGGACGGAAACACAAAATCATAATATAACGTATGTAAGGTAAAGCATGGGAAAAACTTTGTGTCGTTCGTAAAAGGCGTGGTTTATTGCATTCCCTTTTCTTGTAGGCGCTCTTATATCGGGCAGATTGGCCGGTGCTTACACATCCGCCTCAGAGAGCACCACAGCTCCTTGAAAGGCACCGCGTATTCACATCATTGCCGAGAATATGCGGGTGCGAACCACGCTTAGAAGACACCATTATACTATTTCTTTCTTCTTTCGGTGGATGGAACACCATGACCAAACATGTCGAGAGATGGTTGAACCGTACAACATCACGAAGAACAACAGTTCGTGTGTGAGCCAACCTTCTGTGACTCTAATCCCCAGCGAGGTGAACTTTCTGGATTTAGGGTAAAAGCTTCTGAGGAAAGAAAGAAGAAAAGAACAGCTACAATCAGATGAAAAAAGAAGGTGACATACTCCACGAGGCGCCCAACAAGCGCGCGAAAATTTGACTCCATGTTTTTCATTGCATAGTCTTTCCTCCTTATGTTTTATTAACAAACCAGTTGATAGTCAGTGCCCGTCTTGTATTCTCTTCGCCTTTTGTCCTCGTCCCAGTCGCGCTGTTTTTCAACGTGAACTCTTACGAACTTGCCCAGTTACCTATCTTTATCAGCAACAGTAATATGTATCCAGAAGCTCTTAATAGGATACAAACGGATCAGAGATGGCGCTCAAATAGCCGACCGGAAATCGCTTGAAGTTTCCGCCGGTTGGCTTCACTCATTCAAAATGGCCAAAAAGAAGCGGCGTTTGAAAGTTCGGCAAGCTTCGACAGATGTTCCTGTCGTCAAGTTTTCCCACGGATCGCTGAAATCGGGCCAGCGGCTACAAACCGATGTCTACGAACACAAGGAAACCATCGCAGGACGAGCCCGAACCCGCAGAATCCTTGCCTCCGAATCCGACGGTGTTCAGTACGTAGGCGAAAACTTCGGAGAACACTCTGTTCGCGCCAATGCGCTCTGCAAGCACTTCATTGGCGTCGAAGACGTTCCATCGGGAAAGGTGCGACTTTATCTTGTCAACTTATAACAATGAGACCTTACTTCGCACCGCGTCGACGAAAACGTCCACAGCCGACACGACAACGACGACCTACCGCGTTCGGAAGCAAACGAAAAAGACAAGCCGTCGAGAGTCGGCAACATCTGATCGTCGACGAATCTACACTGCAGTCGGCAGCAACGTCGACTATGGCCGAAATCAAAGTCGCCGCAGCTGGCCAAAACATCCTCACACACGCCCACAACCACCGCAGACGCTATCTTAGAGTTCATCCCTCCCCAGAACGAGGACGCCACAATTCCTCAAGAGGTGTACAGACTCGAAGATGTCATTCCACCAGTGCAGAACGGGTACCTAGACGAGCTCGCGGAGCCGTTCCTAACCGCAGACGCCGACGACGTCGTCAAGTGGCGCTCCGAAGCGGAGTACCCAGACTACGTCCTTCAGCGTTTGGGCCGCCTGTCCAGGGACCCTCTGAACAGGGTTCTAGAAGCCCGGATGCTCATCTACTACCACATGCTCATCCAGTCTGTCTATGCTAGATCGCAAACTCAACGATGAAGTTAACTCAATCGGTCGCTGATTGGCTGCCCTTTTGGTCACGTGATGTGACGTTGCGATTGAGTTTTTCCCTACGGATTCCGATGAAGTTCGAGCTATGCTGTTGAAATAATGAAGTTCGCGGTGACGTCAAAATGTCGTCACGATTGAGTTTGGCGATGGAGATAACTTTGTAGTAGTCGGGCAGCAAAAGTTGCCAAAGTCAATGAAGATGGCGACGTTCAAGCTCGCGGACGGGGCGGACCAAAGCGGACTATCGCTACGTTTTTATGTGTTCGCCGTTCAAGGTTCGTCAGGGACGTAATCGGGGAATACTGCCCGACACTCGCTGGTGCTGACATTTGCCGTGGAAGCTTCGGCGGCGTCGCGAGGGGCCCCATATGGTGACCGCCGAGCAGCAAGTGCTCTCTTTGAGCGTTGCTGGCGGCACATTTTGCTGCGACGAAGACGTCACCGTGCGTCGGTGTGCTGCGAGTCGTATTCTTTGGATGCTACAGAGGCGATAATCGATAACCCGGGGCTGAAGGTGGGTGGGCTTCGCGCGCCAAGTGAAGACGGAAAGACGACGACCAAGAAGTTCAGCGATGCGAATTCAGCGGTGTTGTCGGTAAGTGGCTCAATACACATTTTCTCAATGCGCTTGCACGAGAGCTCTCGGTAGAAAACGGGTGCCTCGTTCACAGTGATGAGTGTCGTGTGAGATAGTCGCACGGATTCAAGCTTACTCGTGATTGCATGTGTATCATCCAAATGTCTCGGGCCTCAACATCTGGAAATTGTTCTGCTGCAGCACGTTGTGTACGTTTTCATTTTACGATTGCAGGTTCAAACTGGTACAGTATCTTGTTCTTTGCTTGTGTTGTCTGAAACGTTTCTGCTGCTTTTCTGCCACACCGGGTAGGTCGCCTCGTCAAGCTGCAAGCGATGCAGCTTGACGTTTGACATTATATGCCCCATATCCCTCCTTTGTATATAAAGGAAAATAAAGAGATTATAAACTCAATTGACACTTCTTTGCTCTGAAGGCATAATTGTGGGTATTGTGCAAGACAAGTGGAATATCTCCACTTTTTTTTTCAACTTTTTTATTATTACATTTTCAGCCTTTTTGGGATGCTATGCAACTACTACCTCCAAGTAGAGGCTGCATTAGCATGTAGAATTTCTATCTAGTCTTGATGTGCTTTTGGACAACTGAAAAGGTTATGAAACATTCATGTCAGATACTACCTCACTGTTGTGTGCAGGTGACAGCGACAAAACCCTGAAGCCATGCTTGCACACCAATTCCTCGCAACCCCAATGAATGCTCTGCTGTTCTGAGGCCAAGCTTAACAAAAAGCATTGCTTAGGATTCTGTTGTAGAGCAGTGAATGGGATGCTGAAAAGCAGGTTCCGGTGGTTGCAAAGGTGCTAGGCACAGCAACATCATTTGACTTTCTGCACAATGCGGGCTTGTATAGCTCTATTTTGGGGCCTCTCCCTTAAGCCCCAAGAGTCCGACCCCGAGGACGGTGTAAGCTTCAACAGTAGAGGACACGCTGTGCAGTGCTGAAAATCTGAGAGGTGGCCACCCCTGTAAGTATATGCTGCCTACCAGGGTCTCCCTGCTCAAACTTGAAGCCTGGCAGCTGTTGAGGCTACTACGAGCTTTGTCTCTCGTCACATCTGTGAAATATACTTGTGTGTATCCGCTTGCAATGTTTTGTCATACTTTGTAACTTGCCAAATCAAGTAGACACGGTAAGTCCCTTTGGCTGCAGAGTGGTCTACCTTAAAGACAGTTCAAGCGGAGTTTTGGTATGGCACCTAAAAATGGAAGTTTGTAATAAGGTGATGTTTCTGAAAAAGCTTTTTAACACAATGTTTTTGGCAGGTTAACCTTGCAAAAATGCAAACCGCATAAGTGAAACGTCGAGGCATTAGAATAGAGAATAAAAGAGGGCCTCCTCATGGGTGGCATCTTGTTTCCCATTGACTGCATAGGCATTCTGGCTCTAACAGTACATTGTTGCAAGCATAGAGGAAGAAAAGGTGAAGAATTAACTGTGGTTGCTGGTATCTGGACGATTGAACTTGCACCGCCTTGTCACCGTTAATTGTGAAATTTCTGGTTCCCTGTATATGAAATATACATCGACATCTGAAGTCGAGATACGAGTCCCGGCACATAAACAATTGCACCGAGATTTCCTGACCCAAAATTTGTATTCGATGAATGACAATTTTGTCGGGTATGACCAAGGTAGTGCTGCAAACCTTTTTTCCATGCTATACTGAAATCATGACAGACGCAAAATGGTGCCTAGGGAGCATGTTTAATTGTGCATGGAAATTCTGCACCCCCATGAGGGGCAGCACGAGTGTGGTCAGTGAAGACGACTGCTGGCTATCTGCAGCTGCTTGTCCCTCCACAGCCTGCAAACAAAGTACACGAAAAGGGTGAATGTTTTTAAAAACAAGCATTTTTAAAGACTATGTTACAGAAATTGCATAAAACAAGAGAATCCCAGGGGTGTGGTGAGCAGTAGTGTATGGCATACCACTGCTTTTATCTTCTTTTAGAACTCTGATGCAGTGCTGGAAATATCAAGAATGCGAGACTCCTGAAAGACATTTTGTTTATGCGGGCACCTTCCTAACCAAGGAACTGCTCAGACCAGCAAGCTCATGCTGTGGGTCTTCCAGTACAACACACAACCTATGAAGCAAGCAGCCTTGAGCAATGTGCACCTAGCATGATCCAATTGCTTTGCAGCAGACAGGCCTGCTCTGTCCATCACATGAAAAATGGAAAGCGAAAAGTTGGAAATCACTCACTTTGAAACACAATACAAGGTCCGAAAATGAAAAGGGGCGAAAACAGAAGAGTCCTGCATTCACTTTCCTTTATGCTATAACTGTCTGTCATAACTGATTCCCAATGACAAGTTAACTGTTGTTCCCGTCAATGTTTTTCGTGCTGTGGAAGTCCAGCTCTTCCGCATTGCATTGAGCAAACAACAAAGACTGTGAGCCCAAGCTGCTCAGGGTGTAACTCAATAAAGCAAGGACGAAGAAACTTGGCCTGGAATAATTCATTAGTGCCATATGACACAGGTTTTCTTTTGACGGTTCTCCAAAGAATGCTTGCCAGCCAATTTTAGACCTTGACTGCACTTCTCTACATCTAGGGCACTCATGCTGTAATGTTGGGTGCCCAGCAGCATGTGCAATGCAACCAGCTGCTCCCGCTGAGTGGGCAAGAGGTCCTAAACAGTGCAGCTGGGGGCAGTTCAGGCCCTCACCATCCAGGGTGGCAGTGTACAGCTGCAGCTGAAAAAGGTTAGCACAAGTGACCGATGACCGGAGCAGCAAAATTGCGACAGGCAGCGCTATTGTTCCCGAGCGCGTCGATAGCAAGTGCCAGTCATGTTCCATGTCTCAACGTTGGTGGCTGCCAGAAAATTGAGGGATAAGATAGCTTTCGGAATGCAAGCTTTAGGATGGGCTGCTTTGTGCCGGCCACCACCGTGTGTCGCGATTCTGCTGCTCCGGTCGTTGGTCGCTTGTGCTTATCTTTTTCCGATGCAGCTCTACCTGATGACTGGTGCACAGCTGACATGACACAGTTTGAGTAGCATGCATACATGGTTTGCAGGTAATGTCATGTCAGTATAAAAGACAAGACCTTTGAGTATTTCCAAGGGCACCGTGTTGGTGACCACCACTTGGTACATGTCAGATGTGGTTAATGGCAGAGGCTGCTCATATTGCCATGCACGTCTCCGAGCAAGCTTGCCCGTGGCCGAATGGTTATTGTGCTTAGCTTGCACACAAAGGGCTGAGGTATGATGCCTGGCCGCACATGCACCTTTTTGTTGTTTCTGTAAATGTTGCATTCTGGTTTAATTCAAGAATCCCATTGCTTGTTCAAAGTCAGAATGTTCTACGCACCGAACTTTCTATGCCGATTGTTCCAGAAGTCCACGCATGTACATGAGGGGCTCTGCGTGGCGATACAGAGAGAGTCTCGCTCTTGCGCTCGATCGTGCTACTCCGCCGACCTTCGATGCCTGTGATGCTACCTCTTTGTATTTTTGTTTTCGGCATAAGTTTGCCAAATTAAACGTTTAGTTTCTGTTCATTCGTCACCTGACCATCTGACATTCGTGAAATTTTGGTGGATGTGCGGGACATTAACAAAAAGGTGCATGCGCGGCCAGAAATCGAACCTTGGCCCTTTGTGTGGGAACCAAGTACGAGAACCATTCGGCCACGGGCGCGCTTGCTCGGAGACGTGCGGGGAAATATGTGTTAGTGCAGGCACTTGGGCTAAGCCTAGGCAGAAGTTTAAACCGTCAAGTGATGATGACAAAGTTTGTCCGTGTTTGTCCAGTTCAGTACGCAGAAAATATTGCTCTGTGTGGTGGCGAGAACCATCTGCTACTTACTCTCAACTGTGGCAGATCGTGATATCTAGCCAAAGGTGGAGGACGTGAATACCTGAGTGCAAAAAATGAAGAGAAGTATACAAAACTGCACGCCGATGATTTTGCCGAGTTCGACAGGCAATGCCCAGCCAGGTGCGTCCTGCTTCCACAGCCCTTTGCAGCAAATATTTTTAGAAGTGGACCTTTTATATAAATAGCAGACACCGGTTTTGGAATTGGTGAGCCAGTTTTGTCTTAGTGTCATTCCCTTGTCAATTTCAGGGCAGTGGGTAGATGTGGTGCTGCCGGGAATGTTCGGTGGAAGCAGGTTGCTGTTGGGAAACAGGACCGGAGGCACCGCCTTTTTCCTGACACAGTCTCATTAATTGGATCTGTGTCTTGTCCGACACAAAACTCAAGTAACTATGTGTGGATTGTCTCTGCACCATGTGTACACTTAAGTTTTTGTAAGTCTTGCTGAGATGTCACCTTGCTAGAAACATCAACACGGTTGGACCTACGGTCACCTTGGGAGCTACCGACCAGGCACAATATGTTAATGACAGCATCTTCTACATAGTTATGCACAGTGCAGGTCATGTTCACATTTTTGTGCAATTGCTGAGATGGGTACAAAAGCTGTCACTTTGGGCCACTGGAGCCAGCGCAGTTCACCATGATCACAGTGTAGCAAAGCTGCAACCCCACGACATCAATGGCCACCAGCATGAGGCTACCGACGGCACTCATGCATAATACATGTCCTGACAAAGGCGCAAACCACGTATTATGGAGATGAATCCAGACTGTTTTTTATACCTACCATTTGGTAGTGGTGGAGCTGCCATCTGTGCTGGGTCCTCACTAGCACCTTTGGCCACAGCAGATGAGTCCTGCATCATCCAATCAAACACGAGTTAACGCACAACAAATTGGCAGCCTTTCTGGTTCCGCGTTGATGTAATGCCCATTGCCTACACTTTAGAATTCAGGTATCGGAGTGCCTCATGCACAGCTCTAGAGAAATTAACTCGTCAGCTTGAGCGCTACGATCCGAGCTTTCAAAGAAACATCACGAGGCAGCACACTCGTGCAAAGTCAATAAGACCAAAAACAACACAGTGTCTGTTTACTACAAGTAGCAAGTTTTAGGAGACCGTTACCGTGTTCTGCGGTGGCCACGGTACGGCTGGTAAGGCTTTAAGCGCGCTGAAAAGCATGCTTCAAAGTTACAGCGCGAGCTCCCAGTAGCAATTTCGCTGCGCACGGCAGCGGTACGCTAAAACCGCCCATTGAGATGCCATGCACTTACTTACCGACACTGCAGCCGAGATGCCGTGTGGCGACGGACGAGGCGCGTCCGCACTTTACGTACGACATCCACCGTCGGCCATGACGATTCATCACGATCGCGATGCAGCTCACGCATTGCGATCATCTAAATTGTTTCACTTACGTAGAAAGACATGATTCATGCGACCTGGACTTGACACCGGTAATTATATTTAGATTGTACCGCATTATACATTTTCAGAAGTTAAAAATGTTGCTTTTACGAGACCTTTCGATGCGGCGTTGCGCATTTCCCTCTAGGGACATATTTTGGGGACAAATCCCGATGAAGTTTCAACTCAATCGCCACTCTCCGTCGACGTCATCAACGCGCCGCGATGAAGTTCCCTGCCAGTTGAGTTCGCCGCCGATTGAGATTAGGCTCCTCCCACCGGCGACGTCACGATGAAGTTTCTTCATCGCTTTTTCCAGCATAGACAGACAGGTCTCAAGACTGAGGTACACCGACCTGAAACGCAAAGACCCTCTGCCGAACATCGACGCTCCGACGCACCTCTGAAGCACATCCTCCTAGACACCTTCACCCTGACTTCGAAGAATGAGAGGGGCATGACGTCGCGGACATTTCCCGAGAGGATGAATCCTAGCCTACATCCTGGTCCTCGTTCTGATTCTTGAGGACTACAAGTACGATTTCAGGCTGGTCCAGCCGGACGCCAAGGCGGCCAACATGCGGATGACGACGCTGAGCTACGCCTTGGGTTGTCACGTCGGCTCGCACAAGCTACCTGGGTCTCACGTCACCACAAAGTTCTTAAAACTCAAGTTGCCTCTGGTTATGTTGCCCAGCCAGCAACATAAAAATAATCGAGCGCTAACGTGAACAATAAAATACAACTCATATTGGGCATCAATAGTTTGTTGGATAACTACTTGCCGGACCAGCCCAATGTCGACAAGACCATGTAATCAAAAAATAAAGTTCTTTTTTTTTTATATGGGGGGGGGGGGGGGGTTGTTTAGATATGACTTTAAGCTCGAAACGTTGCCCAGATCTATTTTGTTGACCCAGTATTTTCTATGCCACCAAAAACTAAACTTTTGATTATAAATAATGCAATTAAATGCAAAGCTGCAAGCGAGCTGGACAAGAATGATGAAAATAATCCCTGGAGAAGGGGAACAATGGGGACAAACACAAATCTCCAAACACAGCTATGTGGCTGGTGCGCGACCGAAAAAATCCGCCTGGTCCGGGGATCGAACCCGGGACCTCTCCATTTCCAGTGGAGTGCTCTGCCAACTAAACTAACCAGATTTTTTTTTTATTATTATTTATTGCCTGCTTTGACATTTACAAAAAAAAAACCTTACAGCAGAACTGCTAAAACACGTCTTTTACTCTATGTCAAACGTGGTTACATAAAAATCCCCTCAAACACACAAGTTCATCAAGGATGGGCAACCAGTCGGGGGGTTCCGGTTGTGCCCTAAAAACTGCTCTAATGTGCGACACACTTTCAATAAAATGTTCTTTGGCAGTGCGGAGATTCAGGTCTTCGTGGCGTACTGCCATTCTGGTCTTCCAGAGGCTGTGCAGACCAAGAACCATAAACATGTCATACGGAACACTGCCTTCGTTTTCCACAGATAGGAAACGAATGCCTTGGGGAGTTATTGGTAGCTCTTTTTTTTAAGTACGTTGAAGTATATCCCACTGGAAAACCGCGTCCCAGCAATCTATGAAGACATGTTCTATGGTTTATGGTTTCTTACAAAGAATACAATTTATGGACCAGGGTACATCTATCCCCTTCCTCTCCAGTCAGGTCTTCACAGGCAGTGCACCGCAATGCAGCTTAAAGAAAAAGGACTTCACTGTTTATATTATTGGCATCCGTTTTACACGTTTCAGCACATCTAGGCCAGGTCCTCACTGTAAATTGACCTATAAAGAGGTACTGGCACTAACACATCGATTAAATCATGGTACAATTTTTTAGGTGTAACCGAGCTAAGGTATTCTATTGAAAATCTAACCTTCAATATTCTAAGAGAGAGTACAACCTCCCGCATATAGCCTAGCACCCCGGCGCACATACGGTCACTGGACGATACGACCGCACTCGGGTAAAACACTTCGCATACGCGCCTGCATCACTGTGCGCAAAAAAGGATCATTCTGATCTCTCAAGAAAATAAACCTAGACACAATTTGTCGTATAAACAGATGGGATAAACTTAGCCCGCCACTTCTGACTGGTCTAAACGAATTTGTGCGAGTGGTACGTTCCCAACTTGAGCCCCAGATAAAAACGGCAAACACACTATGTAACCTTTGCACATTGAGACGCGGCATGAACAGGAACTGTAATATGTACCAGACTTTCGCTATTAGGAAAATATTGCATACTGTGGCGCGGGCGAAACTTGACAGATCTCTTCCTTTCCAACTTTCAGCTTTGGCCCTCACCTTTTCTGTTTCTTCATTCCAATATTCCGTACTGTCCCGATAGTGCTCGAGAGGAACCCCGAGATTCTTTGTAGGTAAAGTAGTCCATCAAACATTCACAAAAACTTCCGGCACTGAGACCCAATTGCCGTGCCCAAAACCCTACGCACTTATCCCAATTGATTAAACTTCCTGTTTCTTTGCAGTAGTCAGTCGCGATATTAGCTACCTCACGGATACCTTTTTGATCAACAGAGAAAACTGCGATATCATCCGCATACGCAAGTACTTTTACTTCAGCTGTCTCCAGCTTAAAACCACGGATTCCTGCACTGCGGATCAGTCTCAAACAAAAGGTTTCCAAATATATTGCAAAGAGTAACGGCGAATATGGGCAACCTTGCCTAACAGAAGAGCGGACTGCAATACATTGACTAACATTCCTATTTACTATTATAGACGTAACACAATTTGCATAAGCCATTTTTAAACCCTCCAAAATAATTGAACCTACATTCACATATTCCAAAATACTGAACAAAATTTGGTGTGACACTCGGTCGAATGCCTTTTCAGGTCGAGCTGAAGCATTGCAACTCGACCTGCAAAGGCGTCGCAGCATTCAAGAACACTCCTAGCGACGTGTACATTGGTGCAAATAGTGCGGCCTTTTATGTCGCACGTCCTGGTGCGGCCCCACAATATCTTCAATAACACATTGTAGACGTCGAGCCAAAACGTTCATATATATTTTATAATCTACATTGGTTAATGTAGTTGGTCTGTATGATGCCACGGACAAATGTTTCACCGGGTCATCGGACTTTGGAATAAAAACCATGTGCGTTCAAGAAAATGATGACGGCAGCTTATTCTTTACATAAGCCTCGGACAGTGCCTCGCGAAGCGCCCTTACAGCATCTCCCTTGAACGCTTTATAAAATTCTGCATTGAAACCGTTCGGTCCCGGCGTCTTGCCAGCATTCAGCTCTTCGATAGCCTTTTCAAGCTCTTCGGCGCTAATCGGCCCTTCTAAGCTTTCGCGAACCTGCTCTTCTAGCTTAGGCATCATCGACGAAAATTCGCGTTCGAATCCGTTCTCTATCGGCGTTCTTTGCCCCAGAAGATCATGATAAAACTCAACAAAGGCCTTCTCTGTCAATGTTTTATCGCTTGTATTTACGCCATTATACTGTATTTCTTTTATCTCTTTACGCAATACGTATCGTTTTTCATCGCTTAACGCTCGCTTAGTCGGCGTTTCACTAGACCAAAGTTTTTCACTTCGTGCTCGAACGATTGCTCCTCTATATCTTTCAGCGTCGACCGCTTCTAGCTGATTTTTTATTTCTCTTATTTCCTGCCCAAACTTGCCGGGGTTCGCGCTTTCTTCAATTACGAGAGCCTGCAACTTTCGGCGCAGGTTATTTACTTTCTTATTTTTCTGATAATTAATGCAGCTACTTCGTTCCTATCGCATTTATTTTAACTTCCTCCTTAAACCTTTCACATTTCACATTCCACTTTGTTTGCTCATCCACGAAAAACTTTCTGAATGATTCCCTCACTTTCTCTACAAACTCGGTATCTTTTATTAAACTATATAATTAAGCTTCCACAACGCCCAATTTCATTTTGGCATTTTCGCTTTGTTACCCAAGGTGAAAATAACTAACGAGTGATCGCTAAATGACACTGGTTCAACTGTATAGTTGTGACATAACGGAACTATGTCGAGCGAAATATACGCCCTGTCCAGTCTCGCGTGACTATGGCCCTGAAAATTCATAAATTGCACATTACCCTTAGATCCGAACGCTGCCACGCCCTCTAGAGACTTTTCTGCGATTAACACATTTAAAAAAGAGGCGCTCTGGTCACGAAGACGTGCTAGATTTGCTCGATCCTCTGGGGCACATACGCAGTTAAAATCGCCTAGTAAAATAGTAACTTTATCACTTTCAATATACGTGCTTATCTGTTCAAAGAACTCTTTACGTTCACTCTCGCGATTCGGTGCATAGATGCAGATCACTCTCCACTCTAGGTTCGAGAAAGAAAAATCACATAATACAAACCGACCTGCACCACAGACCACCACAGCTTTCTCAACAATACCTATAGACTGACGAATAAAGAGACAACAACCCCCCGACATCCTGCCCGAGTGAGCCACACAAACGTTAAAAAGAGAAAGAAACGGTTTCACTATGCGGTCAGTCTGTTCCCGACTTTCGACTTTAGTTTCCTGGACAGCAACTATATCCAGCTCTTTCTCCGAAAACAGTCTACTTAGCTGGTACTGTCGCCTGGATGCAGCAAGCCCGCGAACATGTATAGTCGCCACATTTAGGGCTCTATCAAGGTTCACGCCCATTCCAGGAATACGAGAACAGGAATTCCACATGGTGCTTACCAAGCCTTCTATTTGTCGCCTGACCCGCGGGATACCTTCACGGGGGTGGCTTGGACGGCCTTCTGTTGTCATCGGGAACGTTCGGTTTCACTATAATCCCCGACCTTCTAGCAGGCACCGTCTTGGAAGGCGGCTCCCCCTGGCCTGTCCCGTCTTGGTCCACACCACCGTTCTCCCGCGACCTTTTCATGGTGGTGGCACTTGGCATTCCCTCCTCCTCCATGGGTTCGCTGCCATCCTTCTCCTTGTTGACTCCTTCGTACTCGTTGAATGTCGCCGGGCTCGGCACGGTCTTCTAATCCGACGAAGCAGCCTGCTGGTCTGCAGGCCGCTCTGCGTTTGCAGCGGATACTTCACCGTTCACACTCGACTCAGACTTGCCCTCGGGTGCAGACTCGGGCTTCGCCGACGGCAAGGTGTTGGCGGTCGAGCCCTTAACGGCGTCCTCGGCGTCAGCCTCGTCCATGCGCAGCTCCGAAATCTCGTCGCTACCCGCGGGGGTCGCTGCTGCTGCGTACGTACGCTCGCAGTAGGCGCCGTCGTGGCCGACCCGCCGAGAGACGTTGCACTTGGGGGCTCGGCAATCCTTTCGGATGTGCCCTTTCTTCCCGCACCTCAGACAGAGTGGAGCCCTGCCCGGGACCACGACGAGAACAGTCTCACCGGCGACACGAAGTTGGTGCGACATGTTATCGCAGGTAACACCCGCCCCTTAGCCGAAGGACTGCCGTGCGCGTCGTAGTGCCTAGGTTCATGCAGCCGTCGACGCGCCATCTCTCTCTGGTCACCTCTAAAACATTTCCGTACGGTGCCAGGGCTGCTTTCACGTCGTCGTCGGCGACGCCGAAGAGCAGCCAGTGCAGTTTGACGCGAACGTCCTGGTGCTCGGGGTCGATGACAATGCACCGGCGGTCCTTCACCGCGATTTCGGGCGTGGCGAGCATCTTCCTTTTGCCCCCGGCGCTCTTGAACGTTACCGCCCAGACGTGGTTCATTTGCTACGCATCGATGGCGGCAACCTCTTGGAGCAGACGCAGACGACCCAGCTCGTCCCCGAATTCTTCGACGCGGTAGGGCCGCCCCTTCACATCGGCGTGCAAAAAGACAGTGTTTAAAACTACAGACCCGTTTGGCAGTGCAGGCAAAACGACTGAATAATCCTGAGTCACTTCAGCTGACCTGATACCGCGGCCCATCGGGGCCGCTGAAGCCGCTCCAACGGAGCTCGCCATTCCGCGTCCGCACTCTACGGTGGCCGGAAGTGGAATCAACTGAGCTAACCAGCGGTTAGACGTCAGGGAGCAAACGGGTTTTATCAGCTGCCATCAGTATAACACCAACAAGGGTGAAACTTGCAGTTTTAAAGTTATAATTATAATGCAATTAAATGCAAAGGGGCAGGCGAGCTGGACAAGAATGACGAAAATAATCCCCGGAGAAGGGGAACAAGAGGGACAAAGGACAAACATAAATCTCCAAACACAGCTAGGTGACTGGTGTGCGACCGAAAAAATCCGCCTGGTCCAGGTATCGAACCCGGGACCTCTCCATTTTCAGTGGAGCGCTCTGCCAGCTAGGCTGATCAGGGGTTAGAGGTCAGTAGAGCAAACGAGCTTTATCAGCTGTCACGAATCTAACACCAACAGGGGTGAAACTTGCAGTTTTAAAGTTATAATTATAATGCAATTAAATGTGAAGGTGCAAGCGAGCTGGACAAGCATGACGAAAATAATCCCTGGAGAAGTGGAACAAGAGGGACAAAGGACAAACATAAATCTCCAAACACAGCTAGGTGACTGGTGTGCGACCGAAAAAATCCGCCTGGTCGGGGTATCGAACCCGGGACCTCTCCATTTTCAGTGAAGTGCTCTGCCAGCTAAGCTAACGCGTTTTATCAGCTGTCACGAATCTAACACCAACAGGGGTGAAACTTGCAGTTTTAAGGTTATAATTATAATGCAATTAAATGTAAAGGTGCAAGCGAGCTGGACAAGAATGACGAAAATAATCCCTGGAGAAGGGGAACAAGAGGGACAAAGGACAAACATAAATCTCCAAACACAGCTAGGTGACTGGTGTGCGACCGAAAAAATCCGCCTGGTCGGGGTATCGAACCCGGGACCTCTCCATTTTCAGTGAAGCGCTCTGCCAACTGAGCTAACGCGTTTTATTAGCTGTCACGAATCTAACACCAACAGGATGAAACTTGCAGTTTTAAAGTTATAATTATAATGCAATTAAATGTAAAGGTGCAAGCGAGCTGGACAAGAATGACGAAAATAGGCCCTGGAGAAGGGGAACAAGAGGGACAAAGGACAAACGTAAATCTCCAAACACAGCTAGGTGACTGGTGTGCGACCGAAAAAATCCGCCTGGTCGGGGTATCGAACCCGGGACCTCTCCATTTTCAGTGAAGCGCTCTGCCAGCTAAGCTAACGCGTTTTATCAGCTGTCACGAATCTAACACCAACAGGGGTGAAACTTGCAGTTTTAAGGTTATAATTATAATGCAATTAAATGTAAAGGTGCAAGCGAGCTGGACAAGAATGACGAAAATAATCCCTGGAGAAGGGGAACAAGAGGGACAAAGGACAAACGTAAATCTCCAAACACAGCTAGGTGACTGGTGTGCGACCGAAAAAATCCGCCTGGTCGGGGTATCGAACCCGGGACCTCTCCATTTTCAGTGAAGCGCTCTGCCAGCTAAGCTAACGCGTTTTATCAGCTGTCACGAATCTAACACCAACCGGGGTGAAACTTGCAGTTTTAAGGTTATAATTATAATGCAATTAAATGTAAAGGTGCAAGCGAGCTGGACAAGAATGACGAAAATAATCCCTGGAGAAGGGGAACAAGAGGGACCAAGGACAAACATAAATCTCCAAACACAGCTAGGTGACTGGTGTGCGACCGAAAAAATCCGCCTGGTCGGGGTATCGAACCCGGGACCTCTCCATTTTCAGTGAAGCGCTCTGCCAACTGAGCTAACGCGTTTTATCAGCTGTCACGAATCTAACACCAACCGGGGTGAAACTTGCAGTTTTAAGGTTATAATTATAATGCAATTAAATGTAAAGGTGCAAGCGAGCTGGACAAGAATGACGAAAATAATCCCTGGAGAAGGGGAACAAGAGGGACAAAGGACAAACGTAAATCTCCAAACACAGCTAGGTGACTGGTGTGCGACCGAAAAAATCCGCCTGGTCGGGGTATCGAACCCGGGACCTCTCCATTTTCAGTGAAGCGCTCTGCCAGCTAAGCTAACGCGTTTTATCAGCTGTCACGAATCTAACACCAACCGGGGTGAAACTTGCAGTTTTAAGGTTATAATTATAATGCAATTAAATGTAAAGGTGCAAGCGAGCTGGACAAGAATGACGAAAATAATCCCTGGAGAAGGGGAACAAGAGGGACAAAGGACAAACGTAAATCTCCAAACACAGCTAGGTGACTGGTGTGCGACCGAAAAAATCCGCCTGGTCGGGGTATCGAACCCGGGACCTCTCCATTTTCAGTGAAGCGCTCTGCCAACTGAGCTAACGCGTTTTATCAGCTGTCACGAATCTAACACCAACAGGGGTGAAACTTGCAGTTTTAAAGTTATAATTATAATGCAATTAAATGTAAAGGTGCAAGCGAGCTGGACAAGAAGGACGAAAATAATCCCTGGAGAAGGGGAACAAGAGGAACAAAGGACAAACATAAATCTCCAAACACAGCTAGGTGACTGGTGTGCGACCGAAAAAATCCGCCTGGTCCAGGTATCGAACCCGGGACCTCTCCATTTTCAGTGAAGCGCTCTGCCAGCTAGGCTAATGCGTTTTATCAGCTGTCACGAATCTAACACCAACAGGGGTGAAACTTGCAGTTTTAAAGTTATAATTATAATGCAATTAAATGTAAAGGTGCAAGCGAGCTGGACAAGAATGACGAAAATAATCCCTGGAGAAGGGGAACAAGACGGACAAAGGACAAACATAAATCTCCAAACACAGCTAGGTGACTGGTGTGCGACCGAAAAAATCCGCCTGGTCCAGGTATCGAACCCAGGACCTCTCCATTCTCAGTGAAGCGCTCTGCCAACTGAGCTAACGTGTTTTATCAGCTGTCACGAATCTAACACCAACAGGGGTGAAACTTGCAGTTTTAAAGTTATAATTATAATGCAATTAAATGTAAAGGTGCAAGCGAGCTGGACAAGAATGACGAAAATAATCCCTGGAGAAGGGGAACAAGAGGGACCAAGGACAAACATAAATCTCCAAACACAGCTAGGTGACTGGTGTGCGACCGAAAAAATCCGCCTGGTCGGGGTATCGAACCCGGGACCTCTCCATTTTCAGTGAAGCGCTCTGCCAGCTAAGCTAACGCGTTTTATCAGCTGTCACGAATCTAACACCAACAGGGGTGAAACTTGCAGTTTTAAGGTTATAATTATAATGCAATTAAATGTAAAGGTGCAAGCGAGCTGGACAAGAATGACGAAAATAATCCCTGGAGAAGGGGAACAAGAGGGACAAAGGACAAACATAAATCTCCAAACACAGCTAGGTGACTGGTGTGCGACCGAAAAAATCCGCCTGGTCGGGGTATCGAACCCGGGACCTCTCCATTTTCAGTGAAGCGCTCTGCCAACTGAGCTAACGCGTTTTATTAGCTGTCACGAATCTAACACCAACAGGATGAAACTTGCAGTTTTAAAGTTATAATTATAATGCAATTAAATGTAAAGGTGCAAGCGAGCTGGACAAGAATGACGAAAATAGGCCCTGGAGAAGGGGAACAAGAGGGACAAAGGACAAACGTAAATCTCCAAACACAGCTAGGTGACTGGTGTGCGACCGAAAAAATCCGCCTGGTCGGGGTATCGAACCCGGGACCTCTCCATTTTCAGTGAAGCGCTCTGCCAGCTAAGCTAACGCGTTTTATCAGCTGTCACGAATCTAACACCAACAGGGGTGAAACTTGCAGTTTTAAGGTTATAATTATAATGCAATTAAATGTAAAGGTGCAAGCGAGCTGGACAAGAAGGACGAAAATAATCCCTGGAGAAGGGGAACAAGAGGGACAAAGGACAAACATAAATCTCCAAACACAGCTAGGCGACTGGTGTGCGACCGAAAAAATCCGCCTGGTCGGGGTATCGAACCCGGGACCTCTCCATTTTCAGTGAAGCGCTCTGCCAGCTAAGCTAACGCGTTTTATCAGCTGTCACGAATCTAACACCAACAGGGGTGAAACTTGCAGTATTAAGGTTATAATTATAATGCAATTAAATGTAAAGGTGCAAGCGAGCTGGACAAGAATGACGAAAATAATCCCTGGAGAAGGGGAACAAGAGGGACAAAGGACAAACGTAAATCTCCAAACACAGCTAGGTGACTGGTGTGCGACCGAAAAAATCCGCCTGGTCGGGGTATCGAACCCGGGACCTCTCCATTTTCAGTGAAGCGCTCTGCCAGCTAAGCTAACGCGTTTTATCAGCTGTCACGAATCTAACACCAACCGGGGTGAAACTTGCAGTTTTAAGGTTATAATTATAATGCAATTAAATGTAAAGGTGCAAGCGAGCTGGACAAGAATGACGAAAATAATCCCTGGAGAAGGGGAACAAGAGGGACCAAGGACAAACATAAATCTCCAAACACAGCTAGGTGACTGGTGTGCGACCGAAAAAATCCGCCTGGTCGGGGTATCGAACCCGGGACCTCTCCATTTTCAGTGAAGCGCTCTGCCAACTGAGCTAACGCGTTTTATCAGCTGTCACGAATCTAACACCAACCGGGGTGAAACTTGCAGTTTTAAGGTTATAATTATAATGCAATTAAATGTAAAGGTGCAAGCGAGCTGGACAAGAATGACGAAAATAATCCCTGGAGAAGGGGAACAAGAGGGACAAAGGACAAACGTAAATCTCCAAACACAGCTAGGTGACTGGTGTGCGACCGAAAAAATCCGCCTGGTCGGGGTATCGAACCCGGGACCTCTCCATTTTCAGTGAAGCGCTCTGCCAGCTAAGCTAACGCGTTTTATCAGCTGTCACGAATCTAACACCAACCGGGGTGAAACTTGCAGTTTTAAGGTTATAATTATAATGCAATTAAATGTAAAGGTGCAAGCGAGCTGGACAAGAATGACGAAAATAATCCCTGGAGAAGGGGAACAAGAGGGACAAAGGACAAACGTAAATCTCCAAACACAGCTAGGTGACTGGTGTGCGACCGAAAAAATCCGCCTGGTCGGGGTATCGAACCCGGGACCTCTCCATTTTCAGTGAAGCGCTCTGCCAACTGAGCTAACGCGTTTTATCAGCTGTCACGAATCTAACACCAACAGGGGTGAAACTTGCAGTTTTAAAGTTATAATTATAATGCAATTAAATGTAAAGGTGCAAGCGAGCTGGACAAGAAGGACGAAAATAATCCCTGGAGAAGGGGAACAAGAGGAACAAAGGACAAACATAAATCTCCAAACACAGCTAGGTGACTGGTGTGCGACCGAAAAAATCCGCCTGGTCCAGGTATCGAACCCGGGACCTCTCCATTTTCAGTGAAGCGCTCTGCCAGCTAGGCTAATGCGTTTTATCAGCTGTCACGAATCTAACACCAACAGGGGTGAAACTTGCAGTTTTAAAGTTATAATTATAATGCAATTAAATGTAAAGGTGCAAGCGAGCTGGACAAGAATGACGAAAATAATCCCTGGAGAAGGGGAACAAGACGGACAAAGGACAAACATAAATCTCCAAACACAGCTAGGTGACTGGTGTGCGACCGAAAAAATCCGCCTGGTCCAGGTATCGAACCCAGGACCTCTCCATTCTCAGTGAAGCGCTCTGCCAACTGAGCTAACGTGTTTTATCAGCTGTCACGAATCTAACACCAACAGGGGTGAAACTTGCAGTTTTAAAGTTATAATTATAATGCAATTAAATGTAAAGGTGCAAGCGAGCTGGACAAGAATGACGAAAATAATCCCTGGAGAAGGGGAACAAGAGGGACCAAGGACAAACATAAATCTCCAAACACAGCTAGGTGACTGGTGTGCGACCGAAAAAATCCGCCTGGTCGGGGTATCGAACCCGGGACCTCTCCATTTTCAGTGAAGCGCTCTGCCAACTGAGCTAACGCGTTTTATCAGCTGTCACGAATCTAACACCAACAGGGGTGAAACTTGCAGTTTTAAAGTTATAATTATAATGCAATTAAATGTAAAGGTGCAAGCGAGCTGGACAAGAATGACGAAAATAATCCCTGGAGAAGGGGAACAAGAGGGACAAAGGACAAACGTAAATCTCCAAACACAGCTAGGTGACTGGTGTGCGACCGAAAAAATCCGCCTGGTCCAGGTATCGAACCCGGGACCTCTCCATTTTCAGTGAAGCGCTCTGCCAGCTAGGCTAATGCGTTTTATCAGCTGTCACGAATCTAACACCAACAGGGGTGAAACTTGCAGTTTTAAAGTCATAATTATAATGCAATTAAATGTAAAGGTGCAAGCGAGCTGGACAAGAATGACGAAAATAATCCCTGGAGAAGGGGAACAAGAGGGACAAAGGACAAACGTAAATCTCCAAACACAGCTAGGTGACTGGTGTGCGACCGAAAAAATCCGCCTGGTCGGGGTATCGAACCCGGGACCTCTCCATTTTCAGTGAAGCGCTCTGCCAGCTAAGCTAACGCGTTTTATCAGCTGTCACGAATCTAACACCAACCGGGGTGAAACTTGCAGTTTTAAGGTTATAATTATAATGCAATTAAATGTAAAGGTGCAAGCGAGCTGGACAAGAATGACGAAAATAATCCCTTTAGAAGGGGAACAAGAGGGACCAAGGACAAACATAAATCTCCAAACACAGCTAGGTGACTGGTGTGCGACCGAAAAAATCCGCCTGGTCGGGGTATCGAACCCGGGACCTCTCCATTTTCAGTGAAGCGCTCTGCCAACTGAGCTAACGCGTTTTATCAGCTGTCACGAATCTAACACCAACCGGAGTGAAACTTGCAGTTTTAAGGTTATAATTATAATGCAATTAAATGTAAAGGTGCAAGCGAGCTGGACAAGAATGACGAAAATAATCCCTGGAGAAGGGGAACAAAAGGGACCAAGGACAAACATAAATCTCCAAACACAGCTAGGTGACTGGTGTGCGACCGAAAAAATCCGCCTGGTCGGGGTATCGAACCCGGGACCTCTCCATTTTCAGTGAAGCGCTCTGCCAGCTAAGCTAACGCGTTTTATCAGCTGTCACGAATCTAACACCAACAGGGGTGAAACTTGCAGTTTTAAAGTTATAATTATAATGCAATTAAATGTAAAGGTGCAAGCGAGCTGGACAAGAATGACGAAAATAATCCCTGGAGAAGGGGAACAAGAGGGACCAAGGACAAACATAAATCTCCAAACACAGCTAGGTGACTGGTGTGCGACCGAAAAAATCCGCCTGGTCGGGGTATCGAACCCGGGACCTCTCCATTTTCAGTGAAGCGCTCTGCCAACTGAGCTAACGCGTTTTATCAGCTGTCACGAATCTAACACCAACCGGGGTGAAACTTGCAGTTTTAAGGTTATAATTATAATGCAATTAAATGTGAAGGTGCAAGCGAGCTGGACAAGAATGACGAAAATAATCCCTGGAGAAGGGGAACAAGAGGGACAAAGGACAAACGTAAATCTCCAAACACAGCTAGGTGACTGGTGTGCGACCGAAAAAATCCGCCTGGTCCAGGTATCGAACCCGGGACCTCTCCATTTTCAGTGAAGCGCTCTGCCAGCTAGGCTAATGCGTTTTATCAGCTGTCACGAATCTAACACCAACAGGGGTGAAACTTGCAGTTTTAAAGTTATAATTATAATGCAATTAAATGTAAAGGTGCAAGCGAGCTGGACAAGAATGACGAAAATAATCCCTGGAGAAGGGGAACAAGACGGACAAAGGACAAACATAAATCTCCAAACACAGCTAGGTGACTGGTGTGCGACCGAAAAAATCCGCCTGGTCGGGGTATCGAACCCGGGACCTCTCCATTTTCAGTGAAGCGCTCTGCCAACTGAGCTAACGCGTTTTATCAGCTGTCACGAATCTAACACCAACAGGGGTGAAACTTGCAGTTTTAAAGTTATAATTAGAATGCAATTAAATGTAAAGGTGCAAGCGAGCTGGACAAGAATGACGAAAATAATCCCTGGAGAAGGGGAACAAGAGGGACAAAGGACAAACGTAAATCTCCAAACACAGCTAGGTGACTGGTGTGCGACCGAAAAAATCCGCCTGGTCGGGGTATCGAACCCGGGACCTCTCCATTTTCAGTGAAGCGCTCTGCCAACTGAGCTAACGCGTTTTATCAGCTGTCACGAATCTAACACCAACAGGGGTGAAACTTGCAGTTTTAAAGTTATAATTATAATGCAATTAAATGTAAAGGTGCAAGCGAGCTGGACAAGAATGACGAAAATAATCCCTGGAGAAGGGGAACAAGAGGGACCAAGGACAAACATAAATCTCCAAACACAGCTAGGTGACTGGTGTGCGACCGAAAAAATCCGCCTGGTCCAGGTATCGAACCCGGGACCTCTCCATTTTCAGTGAAGCGCTCTGCCAGCTAGGCTAATGCGTTTTATCAGCTGTCACGAATCTAACACCAACAGGGGTGAAACTTGCAGTTTTAAAGTTATAATTATAATGCAATTAAATGTAAAGGTGCAAGCGAGCTGGACAAGAATGACGAAAATAATCCCTGGAGGAGGGGAACAAGAGGGACAAAGGACAAACGTAAATCTCCAAACACAGCTAGGTGACTGGTGTGCGACCGAAAAAATCCGCCTGGTCGGGGTATCGAACCCGGGACCTCTCCATTTTCAGTGAAGCGCTCTGCCAGCTAAGCTAACGCGTTTTATCAGCTGTCACGAATCTAACACCAACCGGGGTGAAACTTGCAGTTTTAAGGTTATAATTATAATGCAATTAAATGTAAAGGTGCAAGCGAGCTGGACAGGAATGACGAAAATAATCCCTGGAGAAGGGGAACAAGAGGGACCAAGGACAAACATAAATCTCCAAACACAGCTAGGTGACTGGTGTGCGACCGAAAAAATCCGCCTGGTCGGGGTATCGAACCCGGGACCTCTCCATTTTCAGTGAAGCGCTCTGCCAACTGAGCTAACGCGTTTTATCAGCTGTCACGAATCTAACACCAACCGGGGTGAAACTTGCAGTTTTAAGGTTATAATTATAATGCAATTAAATGTAAAGGTGCAAGCGAGCTGGACAAGAATGACGAAAATAATCCCTGGAGAAGGGGAACAAGAGGGACAAAGGACAAACGTAAATCTCCAAACACAGCTAGGTGACTGGTGTGCGACCGAAAAAATCCGCCTGGTCGGGGTATCGAACCCGGGACCTCTCCATTTTCAGTGAAGCGCTCTGCCAGCTAAGCTAACGCGTTTTATCAGCTGTCACGAATCTAACACCAACCGGGGTGAAACTTGCAGTTTTAAGGTTATAATTATAATGCAATTAAATGTAAAGGTGCAAGCGAGCTGGACAAGAATGACGAAAATAATCCCTGGAGAAGGGGAACAAGAGGGACAAAGGACAAACGTAAATCTCCAAACACAGCTAGGTGACTGGTGTGCGACCGAAAAACTCCGCCTGGTCGGGGTATCGAACCCGGGACCTCTCCATTTTCAGTGAAGCGCTCTGCCAACTGAGCTAACGCGTTTTATCAGCTGTCACGAATCTAACACCAACAGGGGTGAAACTTGCAGTTTTAAAGTTATAATTATAATGCAATTAAATGTAAAGGTGCAAGCGAGCTGGACAAGAAGGACGAAAATAATCCCTGGAGAAGGGGAACAAGAGGAACAAAGGACAAACATAAATCTCCAAACACAGCTAGGTGACTGGTGTGCGACCGAAAAAATCCGCCTGGTCCAGGTATCGAACCCGGGACCTCTCCATTTTCAGTGAAGCGCTCTGCCAGCTAGGCTAATGCGTTTTATCAGCTGTCACGAATCTAACACCAACAGGGGTGAAACTTGCAGTTTTAAAGTTATAATTATAATGCAATTAAATGTAAAGGTGCAAGCGAGCTGGACAAGAATGACGAAAATAATCCCTGGAGAAGGGGAACAAGACGGACAAAGGACAAACATAAATCTCCAAACACAGCTAGGTGACTGGTGTGCGACCGAAAAAATCCGCCTGGTCCAGGTATCGAACCCAGGACCTCTCCATTCTCAGTGAAGCGCTCTGCCAACTGAGCTAACGTGTTTTATCAGCTGTCACGAATCTAACACCAACAGGGGTGAAACTTGCAGTTTTAAAGTTATAATTAAAATGCAATTAAATGTAAAGGTGCAAGCGAGCTGGACAAGAATGACGAAAATAATCCCTGGAGAAGGGGAACAAGACGGACAAAGGACAAACATAAATCTCCAAACACAGCTAGGTGACTGGTGTGCGACCGAAAAAATCCGCCTGGTCGGGGTATCGAACCCGGGACCTCTCCATTTTCAGTGAAGCGCTCTGCCAGCTAGGCTAATGCGTTTTATCAGCTGTCACGAATCTAACACCAACAGGGGTGAAACTTGCAGTTTTAAAGTTATAATTATAATGCAATTAAATGTAAAGGTGCAAGCGAGCTGGACAAGAATGACGAAAATAATCCCTGGAGAAGGGGAACAAGACGGACAAAGGACAAACATAAATCTCCAAACACAGCTAGGTGACTGGTGTGCGACCGAAAAAATCCGTCTGGTCCAGGTATCGAACCCGGGACCTCTCCATTTTCAGTGAAGCGCTCTGCCAACTGAGCTAACGTGTTTTTTTTTCTTTATTCAGCCATTTAAAACAATAAAAACGACTACCCATAGCTAACGTGTTTTATCAGCTGTCACGAATCTAACACCAACAGGGGTGAAACTTGCAGTTTTAAAGTTATAATTATATTGCAGTTAAATGTAAAGGTGCAAGCGAGCTGGACAAGAATGACGAAAATAATCCCTGGAGAAGGGGAACAAGAGGGACAAAGGACAAACATAAATCTCCAAACACAGCTAGGTGACTGGTGTGCGACCGAAAAAATCCGCCTGGTCCAGGTATCGAACCCGGGACCTCTCCATTTTCAGTGAAGCGCTCTGCCAACTGAGCTAACGTGTTTTATCAGCTGTCACGAATCTAACACCAACAGGGGTGAAACTTGCAGTTTTAAAGTTATAATTATATTGCAATTAAATGTAAAGGTGCAAGCGAGCTGGACAAGAATGACGAAAATAATCCCTGGAGAAGGGGAACAAGAGGGACAAAGGACAAACATAAATCTCCAAACACAGCTAGGTGACTGGTCTGCGACCGAAAAAATCCGCCTGGTCCAGGTATCGAACCCGGGACCTCTCCATTTTCAGTGGAGCGCTCTGCCAGCTAAGCTAATCAGGGGTTAGAGGTCAGTAGAGCAAACGAGCTTTAGCTGTCACGAATCTAACACCAACAGGGGTGAAACTTGCAGTTTTAAAGTTATAATTATAATGCAATTAAATGTAAAGGTGCAAGCGAGCTGGACAAGAATGACGAAAATAATCCCCGGAGAAGGAGAACAAGAGGGACAAAGGACAAACATAAATCTCCAAACACAGCTAGGTGACTGGTGTGCGACCGAAAAAATCCGCCTGGTCGGGGTATCGAACCCGGGACCTCTCCATTTTCAGTGAAGCGCTCTGCCAGCTAAGCTAACGCGTTTTATCAGCTGTCACGAATCTAACACCAACAGGGGTGAAACTTGCAGTTTTAAGGTTATAATTATAATGCAATTAAATGTAAAGGTGCAAGCGAGCTGGACAAGAATGACGAAAATAATCCCTGGAGAAGGGGAACAAGAGGGACAAAGGACAAACATAAATCTCCAAACACAGCTAGGTGACTGGTGTGCGACCGAAAAAATCCGCCTGGTCCAGGTATCGAACCCGGGACCTCTCCATTTTCAGTGAAGCGCTCTGCCAACTGAGCGAACGTGTTTTATCAGCTGTCACGAATCTAACACTAACAGGGGTGAAACTTGCAGTTTTAAAGTTATAATTATAATGCAAATAAATGTAAAGGTGCAAGCGAGCTGGACAAGAATGACGAAAATAATCCCTGGAGAAGGGGAACATGAGGGACAAAGGACAAACATAAATCTCCAAACACAGCTAGGTGACTGGTGTGCGACCGAAAAAATCCGCCTGGTCCAAATATCGAACCCGGGACCTCTCCATTTTCAGTGAAGCGCTCTGCCAACTGAGCTAACGTGTTTTATCAGCTCTCAAGAATCTAACACCAACAGGGGTGAAACTTGCAGTTTTAAAGTTATAATTATAATGCAATTAAATGTAAAGGTGCAAGCGAGCTGGACAAGAATGACGAAAATAATCCCTGGAGAAGGGGAACGAGAGGGACAAAGGACAAACATAAATCTCCAAACACAGCTAGGTGACTGGTGTGCGACCGAAAAAATCCGCCTGGTCCAGGTATCGAACCCGGGACCTCTCCATTTTCAGTGAAGCGCTCAGCCAACTGAGCTAACGTGTTTTATCAGCTGTCACGAATCTAACACCAACAGGGGTGAAACTTGTAGTTTTAAAGATATAATTATAATGCAATTAAATGTAAAGATGCAAGCGAGCTGGACAAGAATGACGAAAATAATCCCTGGAGAAGGGGAACATGAGGGACAAAGGACAAACATAAATCTCCAAACACAGCTAGGTGACTGGTGTGCGACCGAAAAAAATCCGCCTGGTCGGGGTATCGAACCCGGGACCTCTCCATTTTCAGTGAAGCGCTCTGCCAGCTAAGCTAACGCGTTTTATCAGCTGTCACGAATCTAACACCAACAGGGGTGAAACTTGCAGTTTTAAAGTTATAATTATGATGCAGTTAAATGTAAAGGTGCAAGCGAGCTGGACAAGAATGACGAAAAGAATCCCTAGAGAAGGGGAACATGAGGGACAAAGGACAAACATAAATCTCCAAACACAGCTAGGTGACTGGTGTGCGACCGAAAAAATCCGCCTGGTCGCGGAATCGAACCCGGGACCCCTCCATTTTCAGTGAAGCGCTCTGCCAACTAAGCTAATCAGGGGTTAGATGTCAGTAGAGCAAACGAGCTTTATCAGCTGCAACTAGTCTAACACCAACAAGGGTGAAACATGCAGTTCTAAAGTTATAATTATAATGCAATCAAATATAAAGGTGCAAGCGAGCTGGACAAGAATGACGAGAATAATCCCTGGAGAAGGGGAACATGAGGGACAAAGGACAAACATAAATCTCCAAACGCAGCTAGGTGACTGGTGTGCGACCGAAAAAATCCGCCTGGTCGGGGTATCAAACCCGGGACCTCTCCATTTTCAGTGAAGCGCTCTGCCAGCTAAGCTAACGCGTTTTATCAGCTGTCACGAATCTAACACCAACAGGGGTGAAACTTGCAGTTTTAAAGTTATAATTATATTGCAGTTAAATGTAAAGGTGCAAGCGAGCTGGACAAGAATGACGAAAATAATCCCTGGAGAAGGGGAACAAGAGGGACAAAGGACAAACATAAATCTCCAAACACAGCTAGGTGACTGGTGTGCGACCGAAAAAATCCGCCTGGTCCAGGTATCGAACCCGGGACCTCTCCATTTTCAGTGAAGCGCTCTGCCAACTGAGCTAACGTGTTTTATCAGCTGTCACGAATCTAACACCAACAGGGGTGAAACTTGCAGTTTTAAAGTTATAATTATATTGCAATTAAATGTAAAGGTGCAAGCGAGCTGGACAAGAATGACGAAAATAATCCCTGGAGAAGGGGAACAAGAGGGACAAAGGACAAACATAAATCTCCAAACACAGCTAGGTGACTGGTCTGCGACCGAAAAAATCCGCCTGGTCCAGGTATCGAACCCGGGACCTCTCCATTTTCAGTGGAGCGCTCTGCCAGCTAAGCTAATCAGGGGTTAGAGGTCAGTAGAGCAAACGAGCTTTAGCTGTCACGAATCTAACACCAACAGGGGTGAAACTTGCAGTTTTAAAGTTATAATTATAATGCAATTAAATGTAAAGGTGCAAGCGAGCTGGACAAGAATGACGAAAATAATCCCCGGAGAAGGAGAACAAGAGGGACAAAGGACAAACATAAATCTCCAAACACAGCTAGGTGACTGGTGTGCGACCGAAAAAATCCGCCTGGTCGGGGTATCGAACCCGGGACCTCTCCATTTTCAGTGAAGCGCTCTGCCAGCTAAGCTAACGCGTTTTATCAGCTGTCACGAATCTAACACCAACAGGGGTGAAACTTGCAGTTTTAAGGTTATAATTATAATGCAATTAAATGTAAAGGTGCAAGCGAGCTGGACAAGAATGACGAAAATAATCCCTGGAGAAGGGGAACAAGAGGGACAAAGGACAAACATAAATCTCCAAACACAGCTAGGTGACTGGTGTGCGACCGAAAAAATCCGCCTGGTCCAGGTGTCGAACCCGGGACCTCTCCATTTTCAGTGAAGCGCTCTGCCAACTGAGCGAACGTGTTTTATCAGCTGTCACGAATCTAACACTAACAGGGGTGAAACTTGCAGTTTTAAAGTTATAATTATAATGCAAATAAATGTAAAGGTGCAAGCGAGCTGGACAAGAATGACGAAAATAATCCCTGGAGAAGGGGAACATGAGGGACAAAGGACAAACATAAATCTCCAAACACAGCTAGGTGACTGGTGTGCGACCGAAAAAATCCGCCTGGTCCAAATATCGAACCCGGGACCTCTCCATTTTCAGTGAAGCGCTCTACCAACTGAGCTAACGTGTTTTATCAGCTCTCAAGAATCTAACACCAACAGGGGTGAAACTTGCAGTTTTAAAGTTATAATTATAATGCAATTAAATGTAAAGGTGCAAGCGAGCTGGACAAGAATGACGAAAATAATCCCTGGAGAAGGGGAACGAGAGGGACAAAGGACAAACATAAATCTCCAAACACAGCTAGGTGACTGGTGTGCGACCGAAAAAATCCGCCTGGTCCAGGTATCGAACCCGGGACCTCTCCATTTTCAGTGAAGCGCTCAGCCAACTGAGCTAACGTGTTTTATCAGCTGTCACGAATCTAACACCAACAGGGGTGAAACTTGTAGTTTTAAAGATATAATTATAATGCAATTAAATGTAAAGATGCAAGCGAGCTGGACAAGAATGACGAAAATAATCCCTGGAGAAGGGGAACATGAGGGACAAAGGACAAACATAAATCTCCAAACACAGCTAGGTGACTGGTGTGCGACCGAAAAAAATCCGCCTGGTCGGGGTATCGAACCCGGGACCTCTCCATTTTCAGTGAAGCGCTCTGCCAGCTAAGCTAACGCGTTTTATCAGCTGTCACGAATCTAACACCAACAGGGGTGAAACTTGCAGTTTTAAAGTTATAATTATGATGCAGTTAAATGTAAAGGTGCAAGCGAGCTGGACAAGAATGACGAAAAGAATCCCTAGAGAAGGGGAACATGAGGGACAAAGGACAAACATAAATCTCCAAACACAGCTAGGTGACTGGTGTGCGACCGAAAAAATCCGCCTGGTCGCGGAATCGAACCCGGGACCCCTCCATTTTCAGTGAAGCGCTCTGCCAACTAAGCTAATCAGGGGTTAGATGTCAGTAGAGCAAACGAGCTTTATCAGCTGCAACTAGTCTAACACCAACAAGGGTGAAACATGCAGTTCTAAAGTTATAATTATAATGCAATCAAATATAAAGGTGCAAGCGAGCTGGACAAGAATGACGAGAATAATCCCTGGAGAAGGGGAACATGAGGGACAAAGGACAAACATAAATCTCCAAACGCAGCTAGGTGACTGGTGTGCGACCGAAAAAATCTGCCTGGTCCGGGTATCGAACCGGGGACCTCTCCGTTTTCAGTGGAGCGCTCTGCCAACTAAGCTAACCAGGGGTTAGAGGTCAGTAGAGCAAACGAGCTTTATCAGCTGTCACGAATCTAACACCAACAGGGGTGAAACTTGCAGTTTTAAAGTTATAATTATAATGCAATTAAATGTAAAGGTGCAAGCGAGCTGGACAAGAATGACGAAAATAATCCCTGGAGAAGGGGAACATGAGGGACAAAGGACAAACATAAATCTCCAAACGCAGCTAGGTGACTGGTGTGCGACCGAAAAAATCCGCCTGGTCGGGGTATCAAACCCGGGACCTCTCCATTTTCAGTGAAGCGCTCTGCCAGCTAAGCTAACGCGTTTTATCAGCTGTCACGAATCTAACACCAACAGGGGTGAAACTTGCAGTTTTAAAGTTATAATTATGATGCAGTTAAATGTAAAGGTGCAAGCGAGCTGGACAAGAATGACGAAAATAATCCCTGGAGAAGGGGAACAAGAGGGACAAAGGACAAACATAAATCTTCAAACACAGCTAGGTGACTGGTGTGCGACCGAAAAAATCTGCCTGGTCCGGGTATCGAACCGGGGACCTCTCCGTTTTCAGTGGAGCGCTCTGCCAACTAAGCTAACCAGGGGTTAGAGGTCAGTAGAGCAAACGAGCTTTATCAGCTGCCACGAGTCTAACACCAACAAGGATGAAACTTGCAGTTTTAAAGTTATAATTATAATGCAATTAAATGTAAAGGTGCAAGCGAGCTGGACAAGAATGACGAAGATAATCCCTGGAGAAGGGGAACATGAGGGACAAAGGACAAACATAAATCTCCAAACACAGCTAGGTGACTGGTGCGCGACCGAAAAAATCCGCCTGGTCGGGGTATCGAACCCGGGACCTCTCCATTTTCAGTGAAGCGCTCTGCCAGCTAAGCTAACGCGTTTTATCAGCTGTCACGAATCTAACACCAACAGGGGTGAAACTTGCAGTTTTAAGGTTATAATTATAATGCCGTTAAATGTAAAGGTGCAAGCGAGCTGGACAAGAATGACGAAAATAATCCATGGAGAAGGGGAACATGAGGGACAAAGGACAAACATAAATCTCCAAACACAGCTAGGGGACTGGTGTGCGACCGAAAAAATCCGCCTGGTCGGGGTATCGAACCCGGGACCTCTCCATTTTCAGTGAAGCGCTCTGCCAGCTAAGCTAACGCGTTTTATCAGCTGTCACGAATCTAACACCAACAAGGGTGAAACTTGCAGTTTTAAAGTTATAATTATGATGCAGTTAAATGTAAAGGTTCAAGCGAGCTGGACAAGAAGGACGAAAATAATCCCTGGAGAAGGGGAACATGAGGGACAAAGGACAAACATAAATCTCCAAACACAGCTAGGTGACTGGTGTGCGACCGAAAAAATCCGCCTGGTCGGGGTATCGAACCCGGGACCTCTCCATTTTCAGTGAAGCGCTCTGCCAGCTAAGCTAACGCGTTTTATCAGCTGTCACGAATCTAACACCAACAGGGGTGAAACTTGCAGTTTTAAAGTTATAATTATGATGCAGTTAAATGTAAAGGTGCAAGCGAGCTGGACAAGAATGACGAAAATAATCCCTGGAGAAGGGGAACATGAGGGATAAAGGACAAACATAAATCTCCAAACACAGCTAGGTGACTGGTGTGCGACCGAAAAAATCCGCCTGGTCGGGGTATCAAACCCGGGACCTCTCCATTTTCAGTGAAGCGCTCTGCCAGCTAAGCTAACGCGTTTTATCAGCTGTCACGAATCTAACACCAACAGGGGTGAAACTTGCAGTTTTAAAGTTATAATTATAATGCAATTAAATGTAAAGGTGCAAGCGAGCTGGACAAGAATGACGAAAATAATCCCTGGAGAAGGGGAACATGAGGGACAAAGGACAAACATAAATCTCCAAACACAGCTAGGTGACTGGTGTGCGACCGAAAAAATCCGCCTGGTCGGGGTCTCGAACCCGGGACCTCTCCATTTTCAGTGAAGCGCTCTGCCAGCTAAGCTAACGCGTTTTATCAGCTGTCACGAATCTAACACCAACAGGGGTGAAACTTGCAGTTTTAAAGTTATAATTATGATGCAGTTAAATGTAAAGGTGCAAGCGAGCTGGACAAGAATGACGAAAATAATCCCTGGAGAAGGGGAACATGAGGGATAAAGGACAAACATAAATCTCCAAACACAGCTAGGTGACTGGTGTGCGACCGAAAAAATCCGCCTGGTCGGGGTATCGAACCCGGGACCTCTCCATTTTCAGTGAAGCGCTCTGCCAGCTAAGCTAACGCGTTTTATCAGCTGTCACGAATCTAACACCAACAGGGGTGAAACTTGCAGTTTTAAAGTTATAATTATGATGCAGTTAAGGCTGCGGTACCACGGCGGCCATCTTGAACAAAACATTAGTTGAACCACCAGGGCGGCGTTGGCTGTCCGTATGAGCAAATGCTGCAAAACCTGCGCGCCAATTTCGAAACCCTTTTTCCCGTCGCTTGCGACCTTGAGTTTCCTTCTCCACTCTTACGCCCCTCCTTTCACGTGTTCACCCTCTGGCGCGTCGCGCCCACGTTCATTGTTGGGAGGACAACGTACCGGATAATCCCCAACTTGAGGCCCCCTGCCAAAATTGTCCGGCTGCCAAGTGATTTGAGCGAGATGGGGTTTTGAAGCGGTATGGAAAAGTGGGACCGTCAATTTTGAACTATGCCTTTTCGATACTGCATTAGTTGTGTACGGGGCTGGCCAAGGCACGGGCGCGAGGACGTAACTGTATACAATGCTTGGGTTGCAGGAGCACTCGCGCGTAGAAATGGTAGGACGCGCTTTCTGAAATCACACGCCTACATTCCGCAGCGTTGCAATCCTACGAGTAAAACAGAGTACATCTTCGGACAGTGCGTGAGTTGATGCCGGCCGTACGAAAGACACACCTCGCGCTTCCTGTCACTACTGCCTCTGCTTGCACGCGCTGCCGATTGGCGGTCCTTTCTTTATTTTGTTTCGTCGCTCTTTTGAAAATACTGAAACTAATATTTTCTCAGACCCTGCTCATCGTACCTCTGCACTACAGTTGTGTAAACACGTTGTGATGTAATTTGAGATATGGGACGGAGTGTCTACATTCTTATTTCGTGTGTAATGCCGGCATAATATTCCTTTGCTGCCAGAGGGTCAAAATAATGGTAGGGTCGGCAGCAAAAACTATTTCAATGACCGAATTATGATCAAACACCAGTAAGAACATAAAAAAGAAATCACATGGGGACAATAAAAATATTGCTACAAGAGGATGGTGCGTGGGGCACAAAAAATATTCGGAGTGACGTTGAGGGCACGCGACAAGCCAGATCTTTCCTGATGGCAGCCGTAAAAGTTGATCTGGTGCCTCGTTTTGATCGGCTTTGCACGGAAACTCGTAAACTACCAACTATCTTGTCAGTGGTGAACATAGTGAGCATGAACTGGATGATTTTTTTGTTGTTGTTTTTGTTTCTGTAGTGAGAGTATGGAAATATGAGACGTCCGCTGACGCTTGCGTCGGCTAGCGGAACCTCAATCGCCGATCGCGGCCGATGTCATGGGCGTATACAAATACATCAAGTCGTCTGGGCGGGAGCAGTTGAAGCGCCGCACTTTTTTGGCCGGTCAGTATAGAGACTCCGCGAATTCTGACTCGAGGCTACTCTGTGCGGAGGGAGCCGCTACTGAGCGCGACCAATCGGAAACCAAGGATGGCTGAAATTTCCTAATTGCCATGAGATTTGCAAATTCGTTCTTCCCGCCGTAGTAAATTCGTCCGAATCGCTATTCGATTTCCTAATCGATTATTTGGATGAAAAGATATATTTCGAAATTCGTACGTGGCTCACCAAATGGCAATAAAATTGGTATAGGATTTCAAACCTATATAGTGTCGCCCTAATTTACAAACTTGTTTCACTTGAAATTAGAGTACACGCGCAAGCGAGCTGGTGGAAGCCTATACTAAAAAGGCCAGAAACAAGAGAAACAAAAAATAAATAAATAAGAGCGGGATAAGCGCAACAGTCTCAAATCACAGCTGAAAATGGTTACTTGGTAAGTGGAAATGTCCAGACATTGTATTAGTAAAATGTATATATATATATATATATATATATATATATATATATATATATATATATATATATAAAAAGTCACAAATGCGTACTGTCGGAGTTATTAATTCGAAGTTCATTCCGACGTTTCGAGCGGGGACCGTTCTTCATTAGGTGATGAAGAGTCGTCCCCGCTCGAAACGTCGTAGTAAAGTTCGAATTAGTAACTCTGACAGTACGGATTTTTGCCTTTGTATATATATATATATATATATATATATATATATATAGAGAGAGAGAGAGAGAGAGAGAGAGATAGATAGATAGATATTTTTCACTATTTGCTGACGGCCGAAACTAACTATGCAACACAACAAGTAAAACCACAGAGCTGCCCCGCCTCATATCACCCTCAGTTGGAGCTCGACTGACACATTGCGCCGATCTAGCATCACCAACAGCTCAACACCTAAACGCCACGGCGTTCACTATCTTTGTTTGGGTGATTCCACCCACTAATGTAACAACTCATACAATGCGCCGTGATAAAGTGCTTTTTGTCTTTGTGTATGTGTTTTTGTGACAGCTAACCTCTGTTTGCGCTCTGACTAAGAATGAAACCATGTATACTAAAACGGGATACGGTCCATTCGTCACATGCGCACTCGTCACAGGACGATTGGTCACAGGACGATTCGTCACACAGGAACATTCGTCATAGGATGACTCGTCACGCGGCCAACCGGTCCTACAATAGTTCGTCCCCCCAAAATGTGTCGTTCAATTTGGTTCCAGCGGACGAAGTGGCTCACCTCATATTTTAGTATGTCTGTGGCTTCTGAAAGGCAAAGAATTTGTAACAAACGTTTTATCTTCTGGTTCGGTCCCGAACATTGAATGTTGGTTTGGCCTGACAAAGTGGGTCACCTCTTATCTTAGCATATGTCTTTCACTTCTCAAGGTCAAAGAATTTGTAGCAGACGTTTAGCTTCTGGGTCCGTCCCGAACGGTGAATGCGGAGGTCATATAAGAGCGACTATTTTTGAACTCGGACTACATTCAAAAGGATGGAGGTGATCGCAAAAGAGAGAGGTGGAGCCATGCAGGTGCACGAGGGGTGCTCGTACATATGCAGCAGAAAGAATTCCGATACTTACTGGTTTTCTCGAAGAGGTGTATGCAAGGCAAAGTAAAAACTGATTTGGCTGCCAGTCGGATTATTGCTCGTGCCAGCAACTTAGATCAGCCTGCTGAAAAGTCGCAATATTATGAAAGGAAAAGCGGATGAGTATTGTAAGATTAGTTTTTCTAACCACTAGTTTATGTCACATTGGGAAGTCGTGAAACTCCTCATCGGAGAATGTGGGCAGTTGTTCAAATTTACAATTTTCTATCGTCCCCTGCCCGATCGATGTGACCAGTTGCCCGCATTACGAGTCATCCTGTGACGAATGTTCCTATGTGACGAATCGTCCTATGACAAATCGTCCTGCGACGAGTGCGCATGTGACGAATCGTCCTCATCCCTACTAAAACATCGGTAGTGGTCTCTATTTTTAGCGACGCTCGCACACGTCTTGCCTTTGACGCAGTGGCATTCTCATCTCCCATACACGGACATTTGGACAAAATAGGTTGGTCGGCCTTCACTCATTAGCTGCGGAACGTTTTGACCGTGACGTATGTATGATTCAAAGAAGCACCGACAGGCGGGTGCCCCTTTGAAAACAAATCATGCTCGCGTAGAGATATTTAGCGGCTATAGTATAGTCCGTGGGTATTTATTTCTAGACCAACTCGTCGGCGTCAGTCGGTACAGGCGCTGGAGGCGTGATGAAAATGCTGGCAGATGTCGGCTTGACGAGCCCCACACTCTCCCCTTACACCAGATGGCAAATAAACCAACAACAATATTTGTCGACGGGCAATTGATTGAAGAGGCCAATCGGTAGTAGGATGACTCGACAAAGGGTAATTCATCAAAAATTCTAACTCGTTGAAAATTGTCTGTGAGGCCATTCAGTTTCCACATTGCACTCATCTTCTGTATTAGAACACATACACATGTTAGACATTTTAATATAAGCAAGTTTCGGGCACCGGATATTTTTTTGAAAAGCTGTTTCACCGAATTTCGCATCTCCCGGTTCGTCGAATTTTGATATGAAATCATAATATAACTATTATACTTGTCACTTCTTCAATTAGAAATGGTTACAGATAATTATAAAATAAAAGTAGGCTTTCGCAAAAATTATGTCGATTATAGGCTATGCCAACGTAGCCGAACAGTAAAAAAAAATGTTATGAGGGTGTTTTTGTTAGGGTTCAAAAAAGACAAAGGCGATTCTTCAAATGAGCATTGGTCACACAGGCCGACTGGTAACATAATTAAAATAAAAGCACCGACTTCACAGAACAGGAAAAAACAATTTCACTAGACGTTTCGCCTCCATGAATAAACGCCTCCATGAATAAACGCCTCCATGAATCATGAATAACCAACTCGCCCAAGCTGAAGTTCTGACCAGTTTCGCCTCCCTTGCGGGAGGCATCTTCAGTAGTCACACAACAATGCCTGTGTAAGCTTCGTGGAGAGGGCCGCGTTTTTTGTTACACACGGATGTGTGTGTCCCTGCGAACAAACCACGATTCTAGGATTTTCGGGACCCCCATCTGTCCTCCCTCGCCAAGGTCGTCGCGGCCGGGAAGTCAAAATAATGCCCTATTGTCTACACATAGTACACCAGTTCAGACTTCAGTCGGGTCGCGTGGGATGCGCACGTGACGTCACGCTTGTGTTTACAAAGCAAATGAAAAGTTCAACCTCAAGTCAACGCTATTTATCAAATATGTCCGTACTTCGTGGAGAGGGCCGCGGTTTTTCTTACACACGGATGTGTCTCTGAGAACAAACACGATTTTAGGAGATTTTCGGGACCCCCATCTTTGCCATAGGGTGACTCGTTTATCGGACTGTTCGTCGCAGCGAGAGTACAGGGAAGGATAATAATTCATACCCTATATCGTGCAGAAGAGAAGAATATAAAAAAAAAGAAAACGAAGCGAAAATTTCGATTTCCTTTCTTGTGGACAGGGCATTGTAGGTGAACGTGGCTTCCTTGTTTGATTCGCCAAAGTAGCAACAAAGCGACATTTTACGATCGAGCGAGCACCGTCGGAAACACTGCCCAAAATAATTTTATAGGGAGTTTCACGGCTTTCCACTGCGACATAAGCACGTGGATAGAAAAACAAATATTGACAACAATAATTGTCGAATATTTTTGGCACGCTCACACCTGGTTTTTCTTCATAATTTGATGACTCATATGTTGATTTTGTTTGCGGAACCGTACTTCTGACCGGCAATTTTATTGCGTACGCGAAGCTTTTGCGTGCGATCCACTACAGTTAATTATTTTGAGGTGTCCAAGTTGAAGCGGTGCGTGTTATTTTTCGATCTCTGTCCGAATGATACAAAGTTTCACGTTTTCACCCTGTGAGTGAAGCGAGTTGGTCAGTGCTAGCATCGAAGGCTAACTTCGAACTCTAATTTGGAAATAATGTCTCTGTTGCCGCATCGCAGACAAAGATATATATGCTCTTATAACTGTAGCAAAATAACGTGGCAGGATTTGTGCTCTTGTTATGATCGTGTACCATTGTAGTCGACGTCATCCCAGCACGGCGTAATTCGGTTCAGCCCTGCAAACCACACTTGGGAAAAAAATGAAAGTTTGCACCTTGTTTGTTCAATTTTTTTGTTATACTGCAGAAACACATTGCGCCCCGTGTTTTTGAAGGCACGGTAGACGGTGGTGACGGTGAGGTGACCAACCCCCATGTCAGCCGGCGTCTCGCTCGACCTCCTCGGAGGACAGGTCGTTTTTACTGGTGACTGGTGCATACGTGGAGCAACTCCGCGCGCATTGCGTTCTTCATCTCAGAGAACGCAATACATGAATCAGCTCTATCTCGTCATCGCTCCAAAATGACAAGTGGAATTCGCAACTGTAGTCGGTGACAGGTCAAGAACGAAGTGGGTGCTCCTCCCACCCTGTTCCACTTCAGCGGAGCGAACGGGGGAGAGGAGGTCGCCCCCTCTCCAGCGTTCGCAAATGGCAAATATTAGTTTATTAGGCCACTAACTGTCAATTTACGCTCGTTCCTTTACGTCCGCCGCAGCCGATAATGTTATCCCCGGGAATACCAAAAGTATAATTTCTTTCAGCAAAAAAAACAACAAAACAAAACAAAACAGAATAATAAAACGCCCGGTATATCACAGCTTTGACAACGCTTCACGTGTGTGAGGTTCGATGACCGACAGAGAACCACCGCTGGCCGTGCTCCCGAAGCGGGGAAGTGCAATCTATGGAGACCGATCATATTATCAGAAAGGTGCAGACTAGGGAGCCTTCATGTGCGCGAAGCGCACATGGAGGCACTCTAATGCGGACAATCCAGGAAAAGTATTCTTGCTACTATGAGGTTCCAGTTGTACTTACACATGCATTATCGTCAAATTTGACGGAGTTCCTTCCAACATTAAAGAGTTGTCAAGAGTGAAGATTATCAAGGAGAATATCAGCAGGAATCTATTGTCTGTTTACTGAAAACAAAACAAGCATCAGAAAAACGCATTTGGGCGGCCGGGGAGGCCAGAAGCACGGACTGCGCGCACCCAGCGTGGAACCAGCGAATGAGAGGGCACTCCTAGCAATCTGTTTTCAGAGCCACGGTATGCCGGCTGCCGGCCAAATGTCCACTTTAATTCTATTATGGCTTTCGAAACGTAAATACACGCTCGGGAATTTTCAACAATATCACGCGAGCGCCGACCGGCCTGTAGATCAGCGCATCGTCACGGCGCGAAGTAGCGATATCAATGACAGTACGCGCGTGCGCAGAAGAAACGCGCCGAAGTCGGCGTCGGCTGCTAAGCTGTTTCCCCAATCACGACCCACCCCTGGCGCGACGCCCACCGCTTGCTCCACCCCATAAGCAGGGGACCTAGTAATCAAAGCGACACACACGGTACGCAAACACGAACAGCAGCCAGTAGGAAGGACACCGACACGAGCTTAGTCAGCGAACGAAAAGACAGACACAAACTTCACTCTAGGCAAACAGAGCAGGGGTAGTTACAAGGATGAGATGCGTGCGCAGACGGAGGTAAGCAGTGCACAATAAATACGCGAAAACTCGCAGCAACCGAAGAACTGCGCAGCAAACACGTACGTGCACACGCACCAGAAGCACGTGCGTCACGCTGCGTATCTACGCAGAACTGGCGATTTTGGCATTTCGGTAATTTGAAACTTCGATATCGATTCCGTGAACAATTTATTCAGCAAACTGAACCGGTGGAGCCTCGCATAAAAAAAAAAAATCGTTTAACAATATGAAAGCGACTGAAATTCTTCCTAAAAGCTATATTAGCAGAAAGTACCGTGTTATAAAGGACCTCACGAGTTTCGACCAAGTTTTCCAGCACGTTATTTTGCAAGAAACGGAAGAAGCCAAGTGTACAACCAGTTTCCGAAGCTGGCAACCACAGCTGGAATCAGCGCCATCCTCGGCAGTTTCCTGAACCTCGCGTAGTCACATTTCAGCCACCGCCACATAGAGGGCGCAACCAGACATCCAATTTGTGTTTTCTGTGTGTTTTATGATTCTTTTTAATAAATAGGCTCGATTTGTGAAAATGTGCGCTAATAATCAGGACCTGGAACAGTAATCTCCATTTAATACTAAAAATATCGGCCTAAATGTCTGCCAAAAGGGGTCAAAATACTCGTTTTTGACTATCAACAAATACGTGATTTCACCTATATTCAAACTTTTTTTATGGAAAATCAAAAGTGAAATTTAGAAAAAGGGCCTCGCTTTGCAAAGCGGAATATGTTTTTCTTTGCGGGCCTACAATTTTATTCATGTGTGCCAATCCCTAAGCGCTGTACCACTGTACTACCAAATGAAGTTTGCCAAAATTAACGGTTTTTGTCACTTTTCACGTGAGCATTCCGAAAAAAGTTTAAGCCATATTACAATGAAATTTAGCGTAACTCTTTCGACCATAATTACAAACTGATGTAAAAAGTTTCAAATAAAATGACCGAGTAGGCGCCCAAAACTTCGCGACTGAAGTGCTTCCGCAAAGTCAATTTTTCTAAAGTAAATATTTGTCAAAATAAAATAAAAAACGAAAAAAGGGCCTCCGTTGACAATGAACGCACTCTTCTTCTATAACATTCTAAAATTAGAAAGAAATTGCTCCAATAGTGCACCCTGTACCACTGTACTACGAAACCATGTTTTGCCGAAAAGGTCAATGTTCGCGGGTGCCCTCTGAATTAGCTTTTTGCACTAGGAAAACAAATCCTACATCAGATAAAAGATAATGTTGTACACTACAAGATGATATATAACACATAATTTTAGCAAGCTTGAACACGCCACGATCGCATTTCGAAAACGTGCTGAAAGCGTCATATGTCATGGCCGCCGTGGGACCGCAGCCTTAAATGTAAAGGTGCAAGCGAGCTGGACAAGAATGACGAAAATAATCCCTGGAGAAGGGGAACATGAGGGATAAAGGACAAACATAAATCTCCAAACACAGCTAGGTGACTGGTGTGCGACCGAAAAAATCCGCCTGGTCGGGGTATCGAACCCGGGACCTCTCCATTTTCAGTGAAGCGCTCTGCCAGCTAAGCTAACGCGTTTTATCAGGTGTCACGAATCTAACACCAACAGGGGTGAAACTTGCAGTTTTAAAGTTATAATTATGATGCAATTAAATGTAAAGGTGCAAGCGAGCTGGACAAGAATGACGAAAATAATCCCTGGAGAAGGGGAACATGAGGGATAAAGGACAAACATAAATCTCCAAACACAGCTAGGTGACTGGTGTGCGACCGAAAAAATCCGCCTGGTCGGGGTATCAAACCCGGGACCTCTCCATTTTCAGTGAAGCGCTCTGCCAGCTAAGCTAACGCGTTTTATCAGCTGTCACGAATCTAACACCAACAGGGGTGAAACTTGCAGTTTTAAAGTTAGAATTATGATGCCGTTAAATGTAAAGGTGCAAGCGAGCTGGACAAGAATGACGAAAATAATCCATGGAGAAGGGGAACATGAGGGACAAAGGACAAACATAAATCTCCAAACACAGCTAGGTGACTGGTGTGCGACCGAAAAAATCCGCCTGGTCGGGGTATCGAACCCGGGACCTCTCCATTTTCAGTGAAGCGCTCTGCCAGCTAAGCTAACGCGTTTTATCAGCTGTCACGAATCTAACACCAACAAGGGTGAAACTTGCAGTTTTAAAGTTATAATTCTGATGCAGTTAAATGTAAAGGTGCAAGCGAGCTGGACAAGAATGACGAAAATAATCCCTGGAGAAGGGGAACATGAGGGACAAAGGACAAACATAAATCTCCAAACACAGCTAGGTGACTGGTGTGCGACCGAAAAAATCCGCCTGGTCGGGGTATCGAACCCGGGACCTCTCCATTTTCAGTGAAGCGCTCTGCCAGCTAAGCTAACGCGTTTTATCAGCTGTCACGAATCTAACACCAACAGGGGTGAAACTTGCAGTTTTAAAGTTATAATTATGATGCAGTTAAATGTAAAGGTGCAAGCGAGCTGGACAAGAATGACGAAAATAATCCCTGGAGAAGGGGAACATGAGGGATAAAGGACAAACATAAATCTCCAAACACAGCTAGGTGACTGGTGTGCGACCGGAAAAATCCGCCCGGTCGGGGTATCAAACCCGGGACCTCTCCATTTTCAGTGAAGCGCTCTGCCAGCTAAGCTAACGCGTTTTATCAGCTGTCACGAATCTAACACCAACAGGGGTGAAACTTGCAGTTTTAAAGTTATAATTATAATGCAATTAAATGTAAAGTTGCAAGCGACCTGGACAAGAATGACGAAAATAATCCCTGGAGAAGGGGAACATGAGGGACAAAGGACAAACACAAATCTCCAAACACAGCTAGGTGACTGGTGTGCGACCGAAAAAATTCGCCTGGTTGGGGTATCAAACCCGGGACCTCTCCATTTTCAGTGAAGCGCTCTGCCAGCTAAGCTAACGCGTTTTATCAGCTGTCACGAATCTAACACCAACAGGGGTGAAACTTGCAGGTTTAAAGTTATAATTATAATGCAATTAAATGTAAAGGTGCAAGCGACCTGGACAAGAATGACGAAAATAATACCTGGAGAAGGGGAACAAGAGGGATAAAGGACAAACATAAATCTCCAAACACAGCTAGGTGACCGGTGTGCGACCGAAAAAATCCGCCTGGTCGGGGTATCAAACCCGGGACCTCTCCATTTTCAGTGAAGCGCTCTGCCAGCTAAGCTAACGCGTTTTATCAGCTGTCACGAATCTAACACCAACAGGGGTGAAACTTGCAGTTTTAAAGTTATAATTATGATGCAGTTAAATGTAAAGGTGCAAGCGAGCTGGACAAGAATGACGAAAATAATCCATGGAGAAGGGGAACATGAGGGACAAAGGACAAACATAAATCTCCAAACACAGCTAGGTGACTGGTGTGCGACCGAAAAAATCCGCCTGGTCGGGGTATCGAACCCGGGACCTCTCCATTTTCAGTGAAGCGCTCTGCCAGCTAAGCTAACGCGTTTTATCAGCTGTCACGAATCTAACACCAACAGGGGTGAAACTTGCAGTTTTAAAGTTGTAATTATGATGCAGTTAAATGTAAAGGTGCAAGCGAGCTGGACAAGAATGACGAAAATAATCCCTGGAGAAGGGGAACATGAGGGATAAAGGACAAACATAAATCTCCAAACACAACTAGGTGACTGGTGTGCGACCGAAAAAATCCGCCTGGTCGGGGTATCAAACCCGGGACCTCTCCATTTTCAGTGAAGCGCTCTGCCAGCTAAGCTAACGCGTTTTATCAGCTGTCACGAATCTAACACCAACAGGGGTGAAACTTGCAGTTTTAAAGTTATAATTATAATGCAATTAAATGTAAAGGTGCAAGCGACCTGGACAAGAATGACGAAAATAATCCCTGGAGAAGGGGAACATGAGGGACAAAGGACAAACACAAATCTCCAAACACAGCTAGGTGACTGGTGTGCGACCGAAAAAATCCGCCTGGTCGGGGTATCAAACCCGGGACCTCTCCATTTTCAGTGAAGCGCTCTGCCAGCTAAGCTAACGCGTTTTATCAGCTGTCACGAATCTAGCACCAACAGGAGTGAAACTTGCAGGTTTAAAGTTATAATTATAATGCAATTAAATGTAAAGGTGCAAGCGACCTGGACAAGAATGACGAAAATAATCTTTGGAGAAGGGGAACAAGAGGGATAAAGGACAAACATAAATCTCCAAACACAGCTAGGTGACTGGTGTGCGACCGAAAAAATCCGCCTGGTCGGGGTATCAAACCCGGGACCTCTCCATTTTCAGTGAAGCGCTCTGCCAGCTAAAATAACGCGTTTTATGAGCTGTCACGAATCTAACACCAACAGGGGTGAAACTTGCAGGTTTAAAGTTATAATTATAATGCAATTAAATGTAAAGGTGCAAGCGACCTGGACAAGAATGACGAAAATAATCCCTGGAGAAGGGGAACAAGAGGGACAAAGGACAAACATAAATCTCCAAACACAGCTAGGTGACTGGTGTGCGACCGAAAAAATCCGCCTGGTCGGGGTATCAAACCCGGGACCTCTCCATTTTCAGTGAAGCGCTCTGCCAGCTAAGCTAACGCGTTTTATCAGCTGTCACGAATCTAACACCAACAGGGGTGAAACTTGCAGGTTTAAAGTTATAATTATAATGCAATTAAATGTAAAGGTGCAAGCGAGCTGGACAAGAATAACGAAAATAATCCCTGGAGAAGGAGAACAAGAGGCACAAAGGACAAACATAAATCTTCAAACACAGCTAGGTGACTGGTGTGCGAACGAAAAAATCCGCCTGGTCCAGGTATCGAACCCGGCACCTCTCCATTTTCAGTGAAGCGCTCTGCCAACTGAGCTAACGCGTTTTATCAGCTGTCACGAATCTAACACCAACAAGGGTGAAACTTGCAGTTTTAAAGTTATAATTATAATGCAATTAAATGTAAAGGTGCAATCGAGCTGGACAAGAATGACGAAAATAATCACTGGAGAAGGGGAAGATGAGGGACAAAGGACAAACATAAATCTCCAAACACAGCTAGGTGACTGGTGTGCGACCGAAAAAATCCGCCTGGTCGGGGTATCGAACCCGGGACCCCTCCATTTTCAGTGAAGCGCTCTGCCAGCTAAGCTAACGCGTTTTATCAGCTGTCTTGAATCTAACACCAACAGGGGTGAAACTTGCAGGTTTAAAGTTATAATTATAATGCAATTAAATGTAAAGGTGCAAGCGACCTGGACAAGAATGACGAAAATAATCCCTGGAGAAGAGGAACAAGAGGGACAAAGGACAAACATAAATCTCCAAACACAGCTAGGTGACTGGTGTGCGACCGAAAAAATCCGCCTGGTCGGGGTATCAAACCCGGGACCTCTCCATTTTCAGTGAAGCGCTCTGCCAGCTAAGCTAACGCGTTTTATCATCTGTCACGAATCTAACACCAACAGGGGTGAAATTTGCAGGTTTAAAGTTATAATTATAATGCAATTAAATGTAAAGGTGCAAGCGACCTGGACAAGAATGACGAAAATAATCCCTGGAGAAGGGGAACAAGAGGGACAAAGGACAAACATAAATCTCCAAACACAGCTAGGTGACTGGTGTGCGACCGAAAAAATCCGCCTGGTCGGGGTATCGAACCCGGGACCTCTCCATTTTCAGTGAAGCGCTCTGCCAGCTAAGCTAACGCGTTTTATCAGCTGTCACGAATCTAACACCAACAGGGGTGAAACTTGCAGGTTTAAAGTTATAATTATAATGCAATTAAATGTAAAGGTGCAAGCGACCTGGACAAGAATGACGAAAATAATCCCTGGAGAAGAGGAACAAGAGGGACAAAGGACAAACATAAATCTCCAAACACAGCTAGGTGACTGGTGTGCGACCGAAAAAATCCGCCTGGCCGGGGTATCGAACCCGGGACCTCTCCATTTTAAGTGAAGCGCTCTGCCAACTGAGCTAACGCGTTTTATCAGCTGTCACGAATCTAACACCAACAAGGGTGAAACTTGCAGTTTTAAAGTTATAATTATAATGCAATTAAATGTAAAGGTGCAAGCGACCTGGACAAGAATGACGAAAATAATCCCTGGAGAAGGGGAACAAGAGGGATAAAGGACAAACATAAATCTCCAAACACAGCTAGGTGACTGGTGTGCGACCGAAAAAATCCGCCTGGTCGGGGTATCAAACCCGGGACCTCTCCATTTTCAGTGAAGCGCTCTGCCAGCTAAGCTAACGCGTTTTATCAGCTGTCACGAATCTAACACCAACAGGGGTGAAACTTGCAGGCTTAAAGTTATAATTATAATGCAATTAAATGTAAAGGTGCAAGCGAGCTGGACAAGAATGACGAAAATAATCCCTGGAGAAGGGGAACAAGAGGGACAAAGGACAAACATAAATCTCCAAACACAGCTAGGTGACTGGTGTGCGACCGAAAAAATCCGCCTGGTCCAGGTATCGAACCCGGGACCTCTCCATTTTCAGTGAAGCGCTCTGCCAACTGAGCTAACGTGTTTTATCAGCTGTCACGAATCTAACACCAACAGGGGTGAAACTTGCAGTTTTAAAGTTATAATTATAATGCAATTAAATGTAAAGGTGCAAGCGAGCTGGACAAGAATAACGAAAATAATCCCTGAAGGAGGGGAACAAGAGGCACAAAGGACAAACATAAATCTCCAAACACAGCTAGGTGACTGGTGTGCGACCGAAAAAATCCGCCTGGTCCAGGTATCGAACCCGGCACCTCTCCATTTTCAGTGAAGCGCTCTGCCAACTGAGCTAACGCGTTTTATCAGCTGTCACGAATCTAACACCAACAGGGGTGAAACTTGCAGTTTTAAAGTTATAATTATAATGCAATTAAATGTAAAGGTGCAAGCGAGCTGGACAAGAATGACGAAAATAATCCCTGGAGAAGGGGAACATGAGGGACAAAGGACAAACATAAATTTCCAAACACAGCTAGGTGACTGGTGCGCGACCGAAAAAATCTGCCTGGTCCGGGTATCGAACCGAGGACCTCTCTGTTTTCAGTGGAGCGCTCTGCCAACTAAGCTAACCAGGGGTTAGAGGTCAGTAGAGCAAACGAGCTTTATCAGCTGCCACGAGTCTAACACCAACAAGGGTGAAACTTGCAGTTTTAAAGTTATAATTATAATGCAATTAAATGTAAAGGTGCAAGCGAGCTGGACAAGAATGACGAAAATAATCCCTGGAGAAGGGGAACATGAGGGACAAAGGGCAAACACAAATCTCCAAACACGGCTAGGTGACTGGTGCGCGACCGAAAAAATCCGCCTGGTCGGGGTATCGAACCCGGGACCTCTCCATTTTCAGTGGAGCGCTCTGCCAGCTAAGCTAATCAGGGGTTAGACGTCAGTGTGCTAGCCCGTTTTTCTTTCCTTGTCTCGGGCAAATTAGTCGCAGACTAGCTCCCTCCGCAATTTCACCTCACCTTCGGCTCTGTGTGAAAGTCTTCCATCAAAAAGCACTGCTTTGAACAACTCTTAGAAGTTATTCACTTCACTTGGGAAAACGTAAGTACTCTTTTCTGTAATCTGTTTTCAATCATGTCGATCTATTCCAGTTTTATTTCGAGGTGGCAACTTGTAAAAAAAAACTATTTTTTTTAGCCAATTAGATTGTTTTAATTTCAGATGTTTGTCACTCTAATGTTCTTGCACACTAATTTTCTGAGCAGAGAAGACACTAATAATTACATTTAGCCTAATCTTGGATTAAACTTGGTGAGGAAAAGAAATCTTTCTCAGATGACAGAGAGAGAAAGAAATTCTGATGATCTTAAAGGAGCTGTGCAACAATTTCAGTGCGTTGCTTAAATAATCAGGGAGTCGGTGTGATTCTTCTGAAGTAAAGAAGCTCTTTACTGAAGTAAAGAACAAAAAACCGCTTTTGCCTGCATGTCCTAGATTTTATTTTAAAGGACAAAGATTGAGGTCTTCCGCACCTTTCAACTCCTTCACCGTCTTCCGAGCCACGTGCGGTGAAGCTCTCAGCCATCAGTGAGCAGCGAAAACTCATCCGCTCGCGACCGCGTGATCACATGCTGGATCAGCGCGAACAATATGGTGAAAGGAGGAAAGTCTCATCCGGGACCGGCCAGCCCCGTGCGGCGCTGCCCCCCCCCCCCCCCCCCCCCTCCCCCTCCGGCTTCTGGTGGCTGTTCGCGGTAGCAGATAGTGCTGACGGTTTTGTGGACCTAGGATAGATGGTGCCACTAAAACTCCGTATAATAAAAGTTTTGTCATTGATACCAGGTTTTTGACACATTTATATTTATGTTAGAACGACAAGATTTGTAGAAAAATTACCTTTTATCGAGCATGTATTTGCACAACTTGCTATCTTTCTACAAGACCCCTATTGACGTCGTGCCGCGTGGTTCTCATGGCCGCCGCTCGCGGCTGCAGGCCGGGGAATATTCTAATTTTTGTCTCGCGATTACGCGGCGGAATCGCAGCATTTCGAAGGAAGGAGGTGTGTTTTCTGTCCTTTGTGTCAAGATAAACAATATCAGAAGTAGAAGACGCCAATTCTTTCAGCGTAAAAATCGTTGCACAGCTCCTTTAAAAGACAAAGATTGATTTTAATTACCAATATAATTAGCATTTATAACCAACAAAGGTTAGACACGTTTAGCTAATGAATGGGTATATTGAAGATAAACACACATACAACACATTCATCCCAAGGACGTCCAGTTATGAACGTAAAGACATCCTCAGGACGTCTTTATGAAGTCCTCAAGTGAGCCTCAAAAGGTTCATTTGTCCGGCCTTAGCACATCCTGAGGAAGTCTTGGAACTGTCTTCTCAGACGACATAATGACATTCTGAGGACGTCTTAAGAATGTCTGTCAAGACGTTCTGGGGACGTATTTTTGTAGTCTCCAAGGGATTCCCAAAAAATCGTTTTGTTCACCTCCAGCACGTCTTCAACGTCCAGAAAGTGTCTCCTGTGCTCTGTTTCACCTTCTGCTGTACCGCAGCCAATGCTACAAGTCAATCCAGTGGTGAAAGCATGTCATGACTCTCCACTTGGGTGCAGTAACATGACATACTTTCATGGTTGGTTGGAATGGCTCGTAACAACGGATGCAGTACACAAGAAGGTGAAACGGAGTAGATGAACTCTTCAGAGAAGACCAGTCATCTGTAAGGGAACAAGACCGGTCATCCAGAAAGGAACAAGTAAAACATCATAAGACAATAGAGTTTATTGAACCTTTTAAACAAAGACAGTTCCAATGAATATAGAATACTAACCTTTGCTCTGCCTTCAAATTGCGAAAACTTATAGAAAGAAAAGAAAGGTCTGCTAAAATTGTACAAAAAATATTAGCCTTTTGACTCGGGATCCCTCTCCCATATTAAAAAAATGCCTCGAGGTAAATGAGAGATGGACAGACTCAAGAGTAGCTGCATAGTCGTTTGAAAATATGACTAGGAAGCATTATGCAAAGAATTGTCCAGCTAACTTTGAAAATATGAAAACATGTTTGATATGGTTTCATATTTCAGGCATTTAAAATAAAACTTTCTTGATTATTTGAATGCGTTGTTACCAAAAACCACATGGTTTTTTCGAGTTACTTCACTACAACCTTGCATTTAAAATCCTATTCATTGAGGAAAATAAAAACTGTAGCCCCATGCTTGGGTTGCTTGTAAGCATGGCAGTATTCTGTGAATAGTGTACTTTGCGCACTAATAACCACTTGCTGAATTTACCCAAGAAACCATGAAAACGTTTTCGTTTCTAGGCTATTCTCCCCTCCGATTGTCCCATTTTGCCAGGGAAATCGCTTTAGTCTTCGTGTTTTACGCCCCTACTCACGCATTTCACCAAGTCCGGCGCATTTTTATAGTTGATAAGTGAGGACATACTTAAAATTTTTGCGTATATTTCTCCATTCCCAATGTGGGCACTGACAACCAGTGGGCTTTCGATACACTTTTTTCGAAGGAAACTTCGCATCTGCACAAATGTAAAATAAAGCAAGCCATTAAAAATAAAAAAAAAATAAAAGAAACAGTAGATAGATATAAAAAGCAGTACAGAGAACAAAAGCCACACTGGTCATATATAATATTTAAAAAAATGCAATGTAGGAAAAGAGGTCACTGCTCCAAAGATGAAAGCTTAAAGGAAATCTTAATGATAATGTGAAACAATGGAATAAGGCAGTGGTTCTCAGCCATTTATGTTTCGCGGACCCCTTGTGGATCGGCGGAGATGATGGAGGACCCCGTTTGTGGGGAGAGGAGGGGAAAGGTTTAGGTTAAGTATGATATTGATTTAATAAGTGGATATAACTAGGGGCTGGTGTGAAGCAGTGTTGCGGAATGGGCACCCCCATTCCATTCCAATTCCATTCCGGGGAATCAGAGTTTGCGATAATTCCATTCCTTTCAAGTCCTAGGAATGGGGACACTGGGTCCATTCCCACTCCTGGAATGGCGGAATCGTTCCATTCCATTCCTCTAATTCCTAAACGTGAAAATTGGCTCTTGACGGCTACATTGTGTTGCCGGCATAAGCACCATAAAGCTGACATTATCAAACGCATAGGCAATTGCAACAAAATACAAAATGCCTAAGAAAAGCACTGATTTTACTAAGCGGAGCGCTGGTGGCACAAAGTGTTTATTTGCATTGTACTGCAAACATCGAGAAAGCCCCGTGATAAGTCGATGCTTGTTTAAAACATCGGTATTTTGACCACGTGGCTCGCAACAATCAGCAAAACGTAAATCCACTATTTTTTGGCAAACGTTTTTTGCATTTGTCTTTTAGGACTTACGCGGCCAGCGTGTTCATTTGATAAGACCATAAAAATATCCAGTTCGTGCTTGGCGCAGAAATAAGCTATATTAAGTACTGTAGTCTTCAAATACCTGCACAGCAATGCGGCTAGTACGCTGCTCGAAGCGACTCCATGCACAGTGGCAGGAGCACATCCTCTGACAAAGTGCAACCTCTAGGGCGCAGCACGAGAGACCATGTCACGAAACAGTGTTTCTGCAGGTCTAGTCAGTTCGGTCACGCAACAAGAGCGGTGACGACAATCTACTTCACCTTACGATGGACCGCAACAGACAGCACGAGAGCCATCGAAACCAATTCAGTGCCATCTGAGTGTCACGTGACCCTGTGGCGCAGCAACGCGCCGCGCGTGTAGTCCCCCTCACGGTGCTGCATTGCCTGGGGTGACTCGTAGCGTCTGCAGCGGTCCATCACAAGGTGAAACAAAGTAGGCAGAGTGTAAAGTCGAAGGCAATGAGTGGGAATCCGCTAGCTTGTTTGTAACCCTAACCCACTTGAATGTAAAACATACAACGCAGAAAACAAGCATCGGAACAAAGACCAAGTAAAAGGCGGACTTACTCGTAAAAATGCACAATAATAAAACAAGTGTCGGAGCGAAGCGCAAGACAAGAAGAGAGAAGTGAATCTTGCTTTGTTTTATTGCGGAAGCAAACCCACAGTTCGCACTTCAAAGGAGTGCGCGCGAATGAACGTGGAAGGCAGCAGGTTTGGCCGCGTGCTAAACAACGCTCGTCGAACTTTACGAAAACAATAACCGATCATCTTTCGGCGGCGCGCGAGTCAACGAGTTATCAGAGCTCTGCGATTTATGAGTCGTCCCCCGCTCTCAGATCTCAGTACGCGCGTGTATTCTCCACGCCTTCGTTTCTTTTGCTAGGTGCTTGGTTTCTTGTTTCGCTCGCTCTCGTGTAACGCCAGTAAAGCCCGTCGCCTGCGCGAAAGGTGCCACCGCCACCCCCCCCCCCCCCCTTCTCTCTCCCCCCTCTGCTCTTTACTTTGACGCTTCTTTTTTGTATTGCATTTCTTGCGTATAAGCCTGTTAGAGAGCTCCACGCGGGTTAGCTGTTTCCCGCCCGCTCATTTTATTTCTGAACAACTGGCTCACTGACTGGCTCAAATTCGCTGACCGTAAACACAAAAAGAAAAAGAAAAAAGAAGAATTGGGCCCATTCCATTCCGGGCAAAAGGCATCTAATTCCATTCCTATTCCATATTCCTCAACGCTGTGGCAACTCCGCAACACTGGCCTTGACTGGAGTACTCGCTGCACGAGCTCTCGTGCAGCCGCCGAGGCTTCATTCGAAGCAATTATCTCGCGCTTTTAGCACACGCGGCTAACAATAGTCCATACTAACGTGAGACGAAGTATAGTTGGACGCACGGGCTAGAGCGCGAGCTAATTGTTCGGATGAAGCCTCGGTAGTTGCACGTGCGCGCGTGCGCTCGTGCAGCGAGAGCGCCAGTCAAGGCACTCAAGGCATACTCAATTTCATACCTCATGTGCATCGCTGTCAATGCTGGTGGCGCGAGCGCGTGGCTTTCGCGCTAGCAGCTTTGACAGCGTTGAAAGCGTTGTACCTGGCACCAGGTATGAAGCAGGGTACAAGTAGCCTTCATGCGCGCTTTGCTTAGGGCGAGGCCATCCAAGCAAAGCGCGCTCACGAGGAAAATACAAAGATATGAGGTGTGACAATACCCGTGAGGGCTTTGCTTTATCACCACTCTTTATTGTCGCTTCAATAATTTTGGTTTCCAAATTGCTATGAAATGAAGGCACTAAATTCGCGTAATCTCAAATTGACTTGTGCTATTTTCGTTTCCCAGCTGATGCCGCCAGGATGTTTGGCTACGGCAGCTACTGTTCCGTAGCCTGGTGCGGAAACAATTGAAGAACGCGCAAGAAGCCAGGAGCAAAGTTCTTCCGAGTTCCACGAGACGACAGGTTGTCGGTGATTTTAATTTTTGCACTCCAGAATGTCGTGCACGGTTTTTAAAATGTTTTGCAGAATTCGATTGTGCTGGCATGTCCGTTTCGCAAATAGAAACTTGGATAAAGTTCGCTTTCATTCTCGCGTCTCTGGTGTACAGCTTGAAAAGTTCAGTGGGTAGAACTTCATTCTGGTGATGTGTTTCAGCCTTTATGTTGCATTTCATAAGATATCTGCAAGATAAAATTAATTTTATTGCGATTTGATTGGGCCATTTGTTGGGATTATTTGCAGCAAGTACATTGCACTCTACTCCTCTACTGGTCTATTGTAGTGACTGCTTTTTTAGATGGTCGTGTCTGTTTTTTCCTATTATGGTCTTGTGGAATGTGTAAGTTCCCATGTCGATCTTTGTAAAATACTCTCTTAGGTCACTCATCTTGGATGCAACTTCCTTTTCTTTTGGACATTGTTTCTGTTTTGCACATATGTCAAGCGTTAAGGAGATTGAGACAGGGTGTCTACCAAGCCGGCAAGCCTGAGATTCTCAGGGAATTTTGGATCACCTGGAAAAGTCAGGGAATTATCAGGGAAACTGTCAAAAGGTTGGCTAAATCAGGGAAAGTGACCAGTGAAAGTGGCACGGTGGTGCGGAACGAAGCCCGGCGATCATGTGTTGCCACGGCTCTGCTGAATAGCATTGCCCAAAACGTCATCCTTCGAAGGAAGCAACAGCCAGGGAATTTTATCGAAATAGTCAAGGAAAATTTGGAAAAATCATGGACTTTGAAAGAAATAATTTGGTAGACACCCTGTAAGATGTACTTAATTAGGCAGTGTATATTGCATGCCAAGCCTTGGTGGAATCATTTGTGATGAGTGGGTCGCAGGTACACCGGGCACCAGTCTGCTTGTAGCAGTCTTTTGTCAGCCGTTTCATGTGTGTTTTTTATGGTAGTGGTCATGTTAAAACTTACATGTTAAATGGGACATGTTAAGCGTTACATGAACGTAAAACCTGTATTAGTCCGTCGGTTGGCTTTCAGTTCTTATTATTTTGGTCATTATTGTTACTTAAATCAGCAGGAGCAAGGTATGTTTAATTGTGCAGTGCAGGCTGTGTTAGGGTTATTTAATGACTATGTCACAAACATCTGTTTCGCGCTTTAAGCGCGAAACACATGTACGACGAAACCGCGACGAAACCGTCCGATCCGACGTCCGACCGCGCAATACGACGGTCGGTGGCGAGGGTTTTCAACGCTCTCCGATGCTACGAAAACCCTCGCCTCCGACCGTCGTATTGCGCGGTCGGACGTCGGATCGGACGGTTTCGTCGTACATGTGTTTCGCGCTTTATAGCTGAAATTCGGCATCCGGGAATAGTAGGAAAAACATAACTCGCGGCAAACCAGACGGCGCAGGCTACGGGTGGTTCTCACTTGAACCCGTTCGCATTTCTACCTTCTCGTTTTCACCTTCTCATTTCAACCCAGCGCAAAACAACTTTCGCTTTTTTTTCTTTTCTCACCTAAACCGTTCTCAAAACATACTTTCGGGTTTTGACCATTCTCAAAACTACTTTTCTCATTTTAACCGTTCTCCTTTCAAACTTTGTCAAAACATACTTTCCGGTTTTGACCATTCTCAAAGATACTTTTTTTTTTTCTTCTTTTTTTCATTTTAACTTTTCTCCCTATTTCAAACTTACTAAAAACATACTTTCTGGTTTTGACTTTTCGGTGCATGGATTTTTGGGTGCACGGACTTTTTGGTGTGGGACTTTCCGGTGCGCGGCCATTTCGGTGCACGGACATTTCAGTACACGGCCAATCAAAATCGCGAGTCATTTTTTTTTTCGTTCTAAACCTAATAAGCATTATTTTAGCTAGAAATTTACTTTCCTTAACTTTATCATTTTCTAGACTTGGTCATCCATTTACGGTCACTCACTGATATACCATCTAAGTTACTTAGTTAGGTGCAGTATCATCCTATGTGAGGATTGGAGACGTTGGACTTTATAGTTCGTTTTGTCGGTGTCTCTTTTCCAACCTACGCATTGGTTGCATCACCATATATCAGTTAACTTTCAACAATCTCAAGCTTATTGCTATTGGGGCCTTCCCCACAAAGATTAACAATAATAAAGCCTACACTTTTACAGAAGGCGCCGAGAACACCTGTATCGACCCAACGCGTGACACGATGTGATGAGTCTAGTGCGTACGTTGGAAAAGAGACACCGGCAAATTTAACATACCGTCCAACGTATCCAGCCCTCTGGCATGATGGTGCTGCGCCTAACAAAGTCACTTAGGTCGTATATGAGTAAGTGACCGTAAATGAATTACCAAGTCTACAAATTCATAAAGTGCGAAAAACAAGCATCTTTATACTTTGCCTTATCCTAGGATGAACTAAAGGCCAAAGCCACGGGCCGGCAGGTCAAATCACGTTCCACGCTATACTATGACACGCTTAACATTGATTAGGGTGGACGAATAATGCTCGAATCCAAAAGCGCCGCATCATTTCTATAGCTTCGACGCTTCGACGCTGCAAAGAGCCTGTATGTCGTGGCTTTCTTTGCGATGTAAAATTGTTGCGTCACTCAGTGCTCTTCGATTCGAACCACTGTCCACCCGTCCCCTCATCTGTGATCCGATACGCGGGCGCCGATACGTGCATCGAAGCGAAATACAGCACAATTCCTAAGTGGCTCGTGATTGGATCTGGCGGTCTGTAGGTTTTGCCTTTAGTCCATCGTAGAGTGAGCCGAAGTAGAGCTAAAATAGTGCTTATTACTTTTAAAGAAAACAAAAAACAAAACAAAAACTCGCGATTTTGAATCACCGAAAATCGCACCGAAAAGTCCGTGCACCGAAATGTCCGTGCACCGAAAAGTTTGTGCACCAAAACGCCCTGCACCTAAACGTCCTACACCGAAATGTCCGGATCCCAAACGACACATGGGCAAATATACAGTGATCGTCGATCTGCAGGACCACTCCGACACCGGTTGTAAATAATTATTTATACTCGCACGGCATGCCAGATGAGCATAATTTGCATCTGATGATTCACGACTGAAATGAAAAAAAAAAGAAAGCTGTGCCTGGTAAGAAAGCCCTCAAGCCACGCAACATCCGCACCTGTACATTTCGAAAAAAAAAAACACCGCAGCTCCCAACGCCTGTCTGCATCTCAACGCGTTACAACGTGCACCCCCCCCCCCCCCCCCCCCCCCCCAGCATTGGAGCAGTGAACAACCCCCAGCGTAGACGTGCTCATCTCAAAGAGTATGCATATAATACTCGCATTCTCGACATGACCACCGAACCCGAATTAATTCAACATCATTATCTAGGAATCTTTCTGCGGGACTTACAAGCAATAACACGACGAGCACAATTATCCATCGGCTCCACAAGGCGACGAATTAACGACATCAACAGCGCCAGAGAAGGAACTAAGCACCGAAACAGCGCTAGCAGCTTTGAAACCACGTCACCACGTCACCATGTGCCCAGGTAGCTACGTGCACAGACTCGGGGCGGCACGCAGGCATAAGGAAAATTGTTTCATGGGCTATCCACGATATGGTGCCACTTTGCAGCATCTATGTACCACCTTCGCTTCATCTCCAACCTTCATCCTCAACTGTTCCTCCTTCTTTTTGTACCTCACTGCCCTTTGTTTTGAGCACCTTGTTCAAATACGGTGTTTAAATGAGAGCGGGGTTCAAATGAGAAAGGTTAAAACGTGAAAGGCGTTTTGCGAATGGGCTCAAACGAGAAGGGTTCAGATCAGAATGGGTTCAAATGAGACGGGTTTAAATGAGAAAGGGTTAAAACGCGAAAGGTTAAAACGCGAAGGGCGTTTCGCGAATGGGTTCAAACGAGAAGGGTTGAAATCGGAATGGGTTGTTTCGAGATACATCCCAGGCTACCGCCAAACACACTACGTCAAACTAGATATCTATCCATCCGGTAATTTTTTTTTTTTTTTTTTTTTTTTTTTTTTATTGTGACTTCATTTATTCAGTTGGGGACTACGACGGCCGCTGAGTGCGCTCCCTGCCAGCTAAATGGGCCGCTGGGGCCTATGTAAGTGTCCGCTCTTTACCTTGTGTAGATTACTCTATGCACGCGGAGCGAAAGCTCGCGCTGCACAACCGAGGAATCCTGGGTTCAATCCCTACTTTTGCTCTTTTTCGATCTATACTCCGTTTCACCTTATGTTGTACCGCAGACACGGTGTAAGATAATACTCTTCAGGTGAGGACAGCGCGCTCCTCGCGACGTGCCCGATAAAGTTCGCTCTTCACACTCTCTCACTGTGGTTTCAAGCGGCGCCGGCAGGTGACTCGTCGACCCGTGGGCACGAAACAATATCCAGGGACGTTAGTGGAGAAGCGGATGAAACCATCGAACTCATCGTCCTCTCATGCACAAGCCTGCAACCAAGGCATCCGGTGCAGTGGTATTACGCTCCTGAAAACGAACAGACACCTGACCAGGCCCTTCCACAAGCCCAATAGCTGGCGGAAGCACTCGGCTTCCAATTACCTGCGACGGGGTCAGTGCTGAACGCGTTTTGAGGTAGAGATGCTGCTGCTATCCCTCGAAGTGAGGTTGAAACGCGCGCCGCAGCGTCCACGAAGCCGTTTGGACGGAGCTGGGAAGTAATCGAAAGAACGAAAAGCAGACTGGAGGACTGGTGGCGAAGGACAAGGAAAAAGTGAAAGCAACAAGTGTTTTTTTTTGTTGTTGTTGTTGTTGTTTTTTTCGGGGGGGGGGGGGGGGGGGGGGGGGGCTAGGTACGAACGTGGTTCGGGACCGCCCGATACAAAGGGAATAGCTGCAAGATCATCATCATCATCATCAATAATCGGAATCGGATTTGCGTGGAACTCCATGGGAGAGTGCGCAAAATAAACTGAGAGCACGACAGTCCTCCATTGAAAATCCACGAGAAACCATCTCCGTCAGTTTAGCCAGTCGCCACCGGTCGCCCATCCGGAGTGAGAGTTCGCGGTACTCCACATAGATGGCGCCACAGAAAAACAGAAAACCGAGGGGGACACAATCCGGTCGCTCATTTGGCTCTTGTTTCCCCACCTGTCTTTCTTACACCCTGGTTGGGAGCTACTCTGAACGCACGAGAGCTTGTGCCGCCTTTATGTGCCCTAGGGGCTCGCGCTTGTAGCCTTTTCTGCGGTACATCATAAGGTGAAACAGGGTGTAGATGAGCCTCGTACCGGCGTACGGACGTGTATCACTGGCTTGTAGTTGTTGATCGTAATGATCAAATTGGATTTAACTTTGGATTAAGCTCGTGACTTAGCGCAGCAATGTGTGGTAACGTGTTTCTAATAAGACGAAGAACTTATTTATAAAAAAAATGCTTATGCAGCACTGTAATATTTTGCGTGCCCATTACTTACCCATCGTTATTGCCATCATTTTGGAGTGACACTAAGTTTTCCCGTGTAGCACCAACACACTTGGAGTGTGTTTCGACGGGTTGAAGTGTGCTTGCTTCTAGAGATACTTAACTAGCCCGTCTAACAGGGGTATTAAATATGATTGCAGGGCCCATTTAAAGGGATGGTGAACCGAAGTTTGGGATTTCAAAAAAACAATATAGGATATCTAGGCGGGGCGCTACAATCCCTACAACACTACTCGAAGGGGTATTCACACGAGGGAGAAATCCCGGGGATTTCTCCCCGGCACGCGCGCATCACAAGATGAAAACGCGAGGCTTTTGCACATCGCAAAGCCTGACTGACGTTTTCGTGGTGGGATGCGCGTGCCGGGGAGAAATCCCCGGGATTTCTCCCTAAAGCGGTATCCACACGAAGGAGAACTCCGCGGACGGATGTCGTGACGTCAACAACCCGGGAAACTCGGTCCCCGGCTTCGCCGCGTGCACCTGCCGAGCTTTCGTGCTGACAGCACGAAGCCTCTGCGCCTCCGCCACGGAGGAGAACGGCGCCGCGAGGCGTTAAAAAGGAATGACGTATGTCCCACGTGATGCGCGCTCCGCGGAGGAAAGGGGCGGATATCTCCTTCGTGTGGATACCCCTTAAAGGGAAGCTATGGAGCTTCTTGAAAAATAATGAGTTAGAACTGAATTCTGGTGTATTTTTACCCCGTGAACCCGAAAACCCAAACCATTTTCTGCGCAAGTATCGTCAAACGCGAGAAAAACGCGAAAGACAGTCGCTGTCCGTGACGTCATCGACGGATCTTTTGGCTGCCCAAGGTTGGGGAGGCGGGGCTTCAGCCCTGTTTTGAAATTGCTCGTATGACTCTCCGGCGCGTCGCAGTGAAATATAATTGTGATATCTGTTATCCAAACGGCGAAATGAACGCAATTCAAGCGTTTTTTCTAAAATGTAGAAGTGCCCCATCTTCCCTTTTCGAAGTCCGCCGGTGGTCCGCGGCCCGCGCTTCTGTGTAATGCCAAGCGACTTTTCTCACCCGGACCTTGGCGGCGGAGTGCGGCGTTTTTAGTATAATTGAAGCGCTAAGTCTGGCAACAAGCTGACTTTTGTTGTTTCGATTGGAATCCAAATCCAAAGTCGTTTTCTTTTGGCGCCAACTGTTGAAGACGAAGAAGACGAATTTTTTGTTGTGCGACGATGCAACTTTTTACATGATTGTAAACCTGAGACTGGGCAGAAAAGAGAACACAACAGAAGGTAGTAAAAGAGGAGGCAACGTCTCAAACTCAGCTTCAAAGTTTATTTCGTGCACGCTTTATATACCCCATCTCCAACGCCTTCTCTACAAGTTTTTTTTTTTTTTTTTTGTAGAGACGGCGTTGGAGCTGAGTTTGAGACGTTGCCTCCTCTTTTACTACCTTCTGTTGTGTTCTCTTTTCTGCCCCAATCTCAGGTTTACAATCATGTTCAACTTACACCAGCTCGCCTGCACTCTGACTATTTTTCGGCAACGTTTTACTTCATCGCGCTCATGGAGCAATTCCCCGCTCTGTGGGACAATAGTCGCGACGACTACTCAAATAATCATCTAAAGATGTCCCCGTGCCTTTTTCGCTTCACTTAAGTCCTTCTCGTTCTCAAGAGTCAACGCCAGGGCCACCGCGGCCAAACGTCTCTTTCGTTTTTCAACCTCAATCTTGGCTCCTTACAAATAGCCTCAAAGCAGCTTGCTGCAGGCGTTTGGCCGAGCTGTGAGGTCGAGGGTTAGACCGGCCCGTTCGCTCTGTCGTCTGCTCTTTTGGTCCGCCGTGTGGATGCTCATTGCAGCCGGGCGGCCCGCGGGCCGCGCATCACGTGATCAATCGGTCCGCGGCCCGGTCCGTCGTGTGGATACACCTTTAAAGGGATTGATAGTGAAAAAATTGTAAGGGTGCAGGCGAGCTGGTGGAAGTTAACCATAGTTTTCTTTAACCCGAGACTGGGGTATTTCGGAAAAGGGACGAGAAGAAAAGAGGCCACAAGGAGGCGACGTCTCAATCTCAATTCGAGGTCCGCCGGTGGTCCGCGGCCCGCGCTTCTGTGAAATGCCAAGCGACTTTTCTCACCCGGACCTTGGCGGCGGAGTGCGGCGTTTTTAGTATAATTGAAGCGCTAAGTCTGGCAACAAGCTGACTTTTGTTGTTTCGATTGGAATCCAAATCCAAAGTCGTTTTCTTTTGGCGCCAACTGTTGAAGACGAAGAAGACGAATTTTTTGTTGTGCGACGATGCAACTTTTTACATGATTGTAAACCTGAGACTGGGCAGAGAAGAGAACACAACAGAAGGTAGTAAAAGAGGAGGCAACGTCTCAAACTCAGCTTCAAAGTTTATTTCGTGCACGCTTTATATACCCCATCTCCATCATCAAAAGGGATGAGAAGAAAACAGGCCACAAGGAGGCGACGTCTCAATTGAGACGTCGCCTCCTTGTGGCCTCTTTTCTTCTCGTCCCTTTTCCGAAATACCCCAGTCTCGGGTTAAACAAAACTATGGTTAAAGGGATGGTGAACCGTAATTTGGACTTAAAAAAAAAAAAAAAAAAAAATGCTGGAGATGTAGGCGGGACGCTACAATCTCTACAACACTACTCGTAAGGCGATATCTCGAATGAACGGCCGTATTTTTGGAAAAAGAGGTCGCGATTGAACCAGACCGACGAGGCGCGTGACCGTCAAGATGCCTAGTTTCCTCCTCTCTTCGCTTCGCTCTCTCAAGGCCGCGAGGCGGAGAAGACGAAAGGCCGTTCCTTCTCCTTCTCGGAGAAACATGACGTGAACACTTCTGTCAAATGCGCCTCCTTTTCTTGAAAAATACGATCATCCGTTCGAGATATCGCTGTATGAGTGATGTTTTAGTGTTTGTAGCATTCCGTTGCACGCTTTTGCCGCGTGTTTTGTGGAATCCAGATTTCGGTTCAAAATCTCTTTAAAGGGGAACTCCGCCGATTTCTTCATGGTCCCCGATTTGCTTGAAATTTTGCTAAACTCGCCAAACAACATCGCCAAAATAGTATCCCAAATATTAGGTCAAAATAATTTTTTTTCACGAAGTTATTGAATTTACAATTCTGGTCCTCACCGTGTTTTTCAAACTGAAAGTCTCTACTGGCAACAATGAAAGAGTGACGTCATTGGAAGTGCAGGGGTTCACACTTTGGACTGTAGAATTTGTTCCCAACTGATTCGAAGCAGTTTCATGGTGTCAAATGAATGCTTTGGAAGCTCGCTCCAGTCCCCGCGCTCCAGCACGGAACAAATGATTGGCATATTCTATTTTTTAGACTGCGCGCCCGACTGGCAAGCTGAGCTTCCACTGACGTCACGGCCCTGAAAAGGGCGGGTATATTTGAATGTCTGTTTTTGCATCATTTTCATTTGCCGATTTCGCAATAACTATTATGAATTTCACGATACTAAATAGCATACCAGAAAGGGTAAAGGCCTGGGAGTCAGAAGATATAGTTAGTTGAGGTAGCTCAAAAATCGGCGGAGTACCCCTTTAAAGGGCCTCTGACACGCCAAAAAAATTCAAAGTGCCCGCCAGTGCCCTGTGACGTAACAGTGTACCGCAAGGTGTCGGGCGGTCAGAGGGAACGCATTGACTTACGTCACTAAATTGTGTTCGCCGGAAGTCACGTATCTCGTCGTGCTCCCCACGACCGTGCCTAAAACTTTTTTTTTTTGTCTTCTCCACGAGCGATTGTAGAAAACGAAGTTTCAGTTCCACTAGCTTTTTATCACTGCACCGTTTGTTAGTTTGCGCGCTGTAAAAGTTGAGTACGAAGAGTCAGTAGATCGACGTGATGGAGGTCAATGATGAAAGCGCTGCGAGTACAAGCCAGTGCACGAGTGCATGCCATCAGTCCGATAGCAAGCCTGACAGTTTGATTTTTTTTTTTTTCTATTTTTTGGTGTAGAGTGTTGTTTCATTGTATTGAAGTTTTCCCTTTTCATTATGTCCTGAACTATGTATTACACGTCCACCCCTGCCGGGGCCCTAGCGGGGCCTGCAGTATTGTTAAATAAATAAAAAAAATAAAAATAAAATAAAAAAAAAGTACAGAGCCATACTGGGCACAAAACAAGCTATCGAGTTTTGAAAATAAAAATTAGAACGCTCGCAGAAATTAGGATGCGACACGCCCGATCGCATTGCTGAAGGTTCAGACACCGAGGTCGTCGAATCATCGGATACTCTCCAGGCTGAAGATGTTTACCGTCTAGAGAATACGAACTGGTGAGTGTACCAAGTACAAGTAAACGTCGAGTATAAAGCACGTGTTTTGTCTAGAACATGAGCAGAACTTGTTTACTAGGTTCACTGACTCCTCTTCTTCGACCGTTACAGCAACATTAAACGATGAAAAGCAAATAAAGAAACCTTGTATGCTTGGATTGCTCGCGCAGGTGCGGAGAATAACAAAAATATAAAAACGATATTACGCGAGGCCGCGTTAAGCACGAGGAGTGATACAACTCACGTGACTTCCGGCGATGCCTCCCTTCTGACCGCCCCGACCTCTTGCCGTACACTGTTACGTCACAGTGCACTGACGGGAACTTTGTATTGGCTTCGCATTTCTATTTCTTATAAAAAATCTACGCCACTCTAAAGTGAAACAATTCTTTGGTGATATCCTGATACACCATTTTAACGCCTAGCATGAAAAAAAAAAATGGGGGGGGGGGGGGGGGGGGCGTGTCAGAGTGATTTGTCAAAACTATTAGCGGAATGAGATAATCTTGATTTCTACATTAAAAGACTGTAGTAACTCCACTCACTGCTGATATTGCAATGAAAGCTACAATGCGAGCTAACACATGTACCTAGCACTGTTTTCCGAGGCGCTTCCAACAGCGCTCTTGCAGAGATCGGTCTGTCTATGCTGGAAAAAGCGATGAAGAAACTTCATCGTGACGTCGCCGGTGGGAGGAGCCTAATCTCAATCGGCGGCGAACTCAACTGGCAGGGAACTTCATCGCGGCGCGTTGATGACGTCGACGGAGAGTGGCGATTGAGTTGAAACTTCATCGGGATTTGTCCCCAAAATATGTCCCTAGAGGGAAATGCGCAAGGCCGCATCGAAGGGTCTTGTAAAAGCAACATTTTTAACTTCTGAAAATGTATAATGCGGTACAATCTAAATATAATTACCGGTGTCAAGTCTAGGTCGCATGAATCATGTCTTTTTACGTAAGTGAAACAATTTAGATGATCGCAATGCGTGAGCTGCATCGCGATCGTGATGAATCGTCATGGCCGACGGTGGATGTCGCAAGGTTGGATGTCGCACGAAAAGTGCTCGTGTGTCTGTACGAAGATTTGCCTCACTTCTGGAATTTTTGCTGTCAAGTCGGGCTTTTTCACGTCGCGGTTACCACTCGGCGGTCTGGTGGGGGACCTGAACCAAGTGTCCTCGCTGAACTCGAGGAGTAGGACAGAATCTTGGCCCATATGAGAAAGGTTCCTCGCTAAGACACGGAAGAAGGCGCATGATTTCGAGGGCGGACGCGCCTCGTCCGTCGCCACTCGGCATCTCGGCTGCAGTGTCGGTAAGTAAGTGCATTGCATCTCAATGGGCGGTTTTAGCGTACCGTTGCCGTGCGCAGCGAAATTGCTACTGGGAGCTCGCGCTGTAACTTTGAAGCATGCTTTTCAGCGCGCTTAAAGCCTTACCAGCCGCACCGTGGCCACCGCAGAACACGGTAACGGTCTCCTAAAACTTGCTACTTGTAGTAAACAGACACTGTGTTGTTTTTGGTCTTATTGACTTTGCACGAGTGTGCTGCCTCGTGATGTTTCTTTGAAAGCTCGGATCGTAGCGCTCAAGCTGACGAGTTAATTTCTCTAGAGCTGTGCATGAGGCACTCCGATACCTGAATTCTAAAGTGTAGGCAATTGGGCATTACATCAACGCGGAACCAGAAAGGCTGCCAATTTGTTGTGCGTTAACCTGTGTTTGATTGGATGATGCAGGACTCATCTGCTGTGGCCAAAGGTGCTAGTGAGGACCCAGCATAGATGGCAGCTCCACCACCACCAAATGGTAGGTATAAAAAACAGTCTGGATTCATCTCCATAATACGTGGTTTGCGCCTGTGTCAGGACATGTATTATGCATGAGTGCCCTCTGTAGCCTCATGCTGGTGGCCATTGATGTTGTGGGGTTGCAGCTTTGCTACACTGTGATCATGGTGAACTGCGCTGGCTCCAGTGGCCCAAAGTGACGGCTTTTGTACCCATCTCAGCAATTGCACAGAAATGTGAACATGACCTGCACTGTGCATAACTATGTAGAAGATGCTGTCATTAACATATTGTGCCTGGTCGGTAACTCCCAAGGCAACTGTATGTCCAACCGTGATGTTTCTAGCAAGGTGACACCTCAGCAAGACTTACAAAAACTTAAGTGTACACATGGTGCAGAGACAATCCACACATGGTTACTTGAGTTTTGTGTCGGACAAGACACAGATCCAATTAATGAGACTGTGTCAGGAAAAAGACGGTGCCTCCGGTCCTGTTTCCCAACAGCAACCTGCTTCCACCGAACATTCCCGGCAGCACCACATCTACCCACTGCCCTGAAATTGACAAGGGAATGACACTAAGACAAAACTGGCTCACCAATTCCAACACCGGTGTCTGCTATTTATATAAAAAGTCCACTTCTAAAAGTATTTGCTGCAAAGGGCTGTGGAAGCAGGACGCACCTGGCTGGGCATTGCCTGTCAAACTCGGCAAAATCATCGGCGAAAGAAAACCTGTGTCATATGGCACTAATGAATTATTCCAGGCCAAGTTTCTTCGTCCTTGCTTTATTGAGTTACACCCTGAGCAGCTTGGGCTCACAGTCTTTGTTGTTTGCTCAATGCAATGCGGAAGAGCTGGACTTCCACAGCACGAAAAACATTGACGGGAACAACAGTTAACTTGTCATTGGGAATCAGTTATGACAAACAGTTGTAGCATAAAGGAAAGTGAATGCAGGACTCTTCTGTTTTCGCCCCTTTTCATTTTCGGACCTTGTGTTGTGTTTCAAAGTGAGTGATTTCCAACTTTTCGCTTTCTATTTTTCATGTGATGGACAGAGCAGGCCTGTCTGCTGCAAAGCAATTGGATCATGCTAGGTGCACATTGCTCAAGGCTGCTTGCTTCATAGGTTGCGTATGTACTGGAAGACCCACAGCATGAGCTTGCTGGTCTGAGCAGTTCCTTGGTTAGGAAGGTGCCCGCATAAACAAAATGTCTTTCAGGAGTCTCGCATTCTTGATATTTCCAGCACTGCATCAGAGTTCTAAAAGAAGATAAAAGCAGTGGTATGCCATACACTACTGCTCACCACACCCCTGGGATTCTCTCGTTTTATGCAATTTCTGTAACATAGTCTTTAAAAATGCTTGTTTTTAAAAACATTCACCCTTTTCGTGTACTTTGTTTGCAGGCTGTGGAGGGACAAGCAGCTGCAGATAGCCAGCAGTCGTCTTCACTGACCACACTCGTGCTGCCCCTCATGGGGGTGCAGAATTTCCATGCACAATAAAACATGCTCCCTAGGCACCATTTTGCGTCTGTCATGATTTCAGTATAGCATGGAAAAAAGGTTTGCAGCACTACCTTGGTCATACCCGACAAAATTGTCATACATCGAATACAAATTTTGGGTCAGGAAATCTCGGTGCAATTGTTTATGTGCCGGGACTCGTATCTCGACTTCAGATGTTGATGTATATTTCATATACAGGAAACCAGAAATTTCACAAATAACGGTGACAAGGCGGTGCAAGTTCAATCGTCCAGATACCAGCAACCACAGTTAATTCTTCACCTTTTCTTCCTCTATGCTTGGAACAATGTACTGTTAGAGCCAGAATGCCTATGCAGTCAATGGGAAACAAGATGCCACCCACGAGGAGGCCCTCTTTTGTTCTCTATTCTAATGCCTCGACGTTTCACTTATGCGGTTTGCATTTTTGCACGGTTAACCTGCGAAAGCATTGTGTTAAAAAGCTTTTTCAGAAACATCACCTTATTACAAACTTCCATTTTTAGGTGCCATACCAAAACTCCACTTGAACTGTCTTTTAGGTGGACCACTCTGCAGCCAAAGGGACTTACCGTGTCTACTTGATTTGGCAAGTTACAAAGTATGACAAAACATTGCAAGCGGATACACACAAGTATATTTTGCAGATGTGACGAGAGACAAAGCTCGTAGTAGCCTCAACAGCTGCCAGGCTTCAAGTTTGAGCAGGGAGACCCTGGTAGGCAGCACATACTGGCAGAGGTGGCCACCTCTCAGATTTTCAGCAGACCCTGGTAGGCAGCACATACTGGCAGAGGTGGCCACCTCTCAGATTTTCAGCACTGCACAGCGAGTCCTCTGCTGTCGAAGCTTACACCGTCCTCGGGGTCGAACTCTTGGGGCTTAAGGGAGAGGCCCCAAAATAGAGCTATACAAGCCCGCATTGTGCAGAAAGTCAAATGATGTTGCTGTGCCTAGCACCTTTGCAACCACCGGAACCTGCTTTTCAGCATCCTATTCACTGCTCTACGACAGAATCCTAAGCAATGCTTTTTGTTAAGCTTGGCCTCAGAACAGCAGAGCATCCATTGGGGTTGCGAGGAATCGGTGTGCAAGCATGGCTTCAGGGTTTTGTCGCTGTCACCTGCACACAACAGTGAGGCGGTATCTGACATGAATGTTTCATAACCTTTTCAGTTGTCCAAAAGCACATCAAGACTAGATAGAAATTCTATATGCTAATGCAGCCTCTACTTGGAGATAGTAGTTGCATAGCATCCCAAAAAGGCTAAAAATGTAATAATAAAAAAGTTTAAAAAAATTGGAGATATTCCACTTGTCTTGCACAATACCCACAATTATGCCTTCAGAGCAAAGAGGTGTCAATTGAGTTTATAATCTCTTTATTTTCCTTTATATACAAAGGTGGGAGATGGGACATATAATGTCAAACGTCAAGCTGCATGGCTTGCAGCTTGACGAGGCGCCCTACCCGGTGTGGCAGAAAAGCAGCAGAAACGTTTCAGACAACACAAGCAAAGAACAAGATACTGTACCAGTTTGAACCTGCAGTCGTAAAATGAAAACGTACACAACGTGCTGCAGCAGAACGATTTCCAGATGTTGAGGCCCGAGACATTTGGATGATACACATGCAATCACGAGTAAGCTTGAATCCTTGCGACTATCTCACACGACACTCATCACGGTGAACGAGGCACCCGTTTTCTAGAGCTCTCGTGCAAGCGCATTGAGAAAATGTGTATTGAGCACTTACCGACAACACCGCTGAATTCGCATCGCTGAACTTCTTGGTCGTCGTCTTTCCGTCTTCACTTGGCGCGCGAAGCCCACCCACCTTCAGCCCCGGGTTATCGATTATCGCCTCTGTAGCATCCAAAGAATACGACTCGCAGCACACCGACGCACGGTGACGTCTTCGTCGCAGCAAAATGTGCCGCCAGCAACGCTCAAAGAGAGCACTTGCTGCTCGGCGGTCACCATATAGGGCCCCTCGCGACGCCGCCGAAGCTTCCACGGCAAATGTCAGCACCAGCGAGTGTCGGGCAGTATTCCCCGATTACGTCCCTGACGAACCTTGAACGGCGAACACATAAAAACGTAGCGATAGTCCGCTTTGGTCCGCCCCGTCCGCGAGCTTGAACGTCGCCATCTTCATTGACTTTGGCAACTTTTGCTGCCCGACTACTACAAAGTTATCTCCATCGCCAAACTCAATCGTGACGACATTTTGACGTCACCGCGAACTTCATTATTTCACCAGCATAGCTCGAACTTCATCGGAATCCGTAGGGAAAAACTCAATCGCAACGTCACATCACGTGACCAAAAGGGCAGCCAATCAGCGACCGATTGAGTTAACTTCATCGTTGAGTTTGCGATCTAGCATAGACAGACTGAAGTGCTGAAAAACACGAGGGACTGCGGAAAACGCCTAAAAAAGCGGTGACAATTGTATGGGAGACAGAATGATTAATTGCCCATTCCTGGAGCTTCCTTTCGAAACCCTCCAAGCAGTCCTCCGGGTCTGAGCCTTCAAGTGCGTCCGTGCCTTCTACGAGTAAGCGCAGGCTCCCAAAAGCCTTTTTTTTTTTTTCTTTTTTCGGCGAGTTGACGAAGAGTTATACAGCCCAGCGGCCGCGTTCCTCACCAGCGGCACTCTCTCCTCCGCCGTCATTAACATTTAGATCGCTCGAATCTTTACCCACGTCATCAACTATCTCTCTAATACCAGCGAGCAAAGAATGAGGTTCATCAACACTTTTATTTAGCTGATGGCGAAAACGCCGAGCTACAGCCACGCCATCCGCCGTGTTACTGTTTATTTCGCTTTTTTTACCTAAAGTTCAAACCTTTCAGCCAATATATGAAGGCAAAAAGATTAACCCCTGACCCTTTTCACAGTTTTTTGTCATTTCTAAGTCCAGTAGTCGAGAAAAAAAAAATGTCCCATTTCCCACACAGACAGCGCTTACGGCGCCCGCCCGCGCTGGGCACTAGTTCATGCGCTTTCAAAAGGCCGAGATATAGTTTGCAATAAATGCTAACACAATGCATATGTTTATATCATAAATAATTTGAAGGTTACTTAGCTTGCGGAGAATTTTTCTTTCATAGTTAAAATGTTCAGTACAATAATTTTTATTCATTTTGTTTCGTACTCATTCTGGTTTCGTTTTCATTCCCGGCATGGAAACGTTTTGCACTGTTGAAAATCCTTCGAGAGATGACTTTTTAGGTCTTCCTAAATTAGAAAACCTGAAAACGTCCTCAAGACGTCTTTGAAAGGACCAGAATGGCTTTAACTAGTTCAGGACGTCCCGACGACGTCTGACGAAGACGTCTCGACCAGCTGAGCTCGTCCTCAGGACGATCTGCGTTGTCTGGGCATGTTACCCACTGCGGATGAAAAATTTACCCAGTACAGTACTGTGATGCACGTTAAAGCCCGGGGTCTTTAACGTGCATTACGGTACACGACCGTAAGCCGGCACGATCCTCATCCAGATCGAAAGAGGCAGGAGTGAGGCCTGCAGTGTCGCATTATTAGACATCAGCAGGAGAAAAATCAATAATATACACATTTTTAGACACTCTTCAACTTCCAAAGGTGATCGCAGCGGGAACATACTTCCCAGCCCTCTTCGCGTTTCTCGGCGTCATGCTTGCTAGACGGTTATAACGCGGAAGCCGTCTAAATTTATGCAAAAAATTTTGTTTGGACGTCGGCAGTGGCGGAGCCTAACCCGTAATATTTTCCCCATGTAAGCTTTCTTGCACGTAACGTAAAACGACGATCTCAAATGGACTAATCTTACTGTGCCGCAAGGGTCACGAAGTGTACAAAAAAAAAAAAACGCAAGCAAGCGTTTGGTGAAACCGCCTGGCCCATGCTCTACGACAGTAAAGACTGCCTAGCCCGTGTTATGATCGTACTCGGTAGGAGAGAAAGTTCTCAGGTAACGCAAGTATGGCACCTGGAGCGCGTCTCTGACTGGTTGGTGTGTTTAGCGTCCTCTGCAGCCCATACATCAAAGGTGGTCCCGAAGTGGCCAGAATGACGTCACAGAAGCCGAAGTGCCATGCTGTTGCATGTCGCGATCCTGGCGGTTGGTCGCAAAAATGCTGGCGAAAAGCACAAGCGAACACGAGTGTCGATTTCGTCACTGCGTTGCAACTTCTGGCTGCCGAAGCTTCTGTGAACTGTCACATTGGAGAGCGACCTGCAGAACAGGCGTCTTCTAGAGACATCACCGTTGCTGGGACGCCGCCAGGATCGCGACCGGCGGCAGCATGTCACTTTTCTGACATCAGACGGAAATCGAGCGACCACTTTTTTGGACGCGGTAACACTCCAGGCACCATAATGCAAGTGACGGCACAAACAGTTCCAAGAAACGCTATGCACCTACTCGCAAAAAAAAAAAAAAAAAAAAAAAAAAAAAAGTTTCCTTTTGAGTTTTGATCTGTCTTGCTTTGGTGGGATAACGAGCAGCGCGATTGACCTCTGTACACCTGCCAACAACCTAAGCTGATGCGACGTACAAGTAGTACAAGTCTTATAGCGAGTTCGTTTCAGGGCACTCGTGCCTACGCGTGCCCAGTCGCAGCGTGGAGCGGGTTCGTTTCAGTCGACACTGCACGAGTGGTTGCACCAACCGGCGGACACTTCGAGCGACTTCCGTTTAGCTATTTGAGCGCCATCTCTTATCCGTTGGTATTCTATTAAGTTTTTCCGGTTTACGCCGGAAAGTTTATTTACTAGGATGAGATACATATTATTGTTGCTGCTTACAGATTTCAAAAATTATCCTGGTAAGATGAAAAATATTTTGGTTGGCTAAAGTTTCGCCCTCATACTTTGCTCTCATTGGCCGGTTGTTTTTTGTATTTTGACCGTTGAGAACAGTTGCGCGTCGGCTGCCGCGCGGCCGCGCTCGCGGATGCGTTTACTCTATGGATGCGTCGGCTGCTCGACGGCGCCTGTGCCAACGGTGCGGTGGTGGTTTTCGTTTGCGGCAGCGGGCAGTGGCGTTGACCTATTGGTTATCGGTCTATTTCTTCTACCAAAACACGGAGGAAACGAAACCTTGTCTATTGCTCGACTCAGTGGTGCTCTAATTCCAGTGGCAACATCTCTGCCAAGTTCTTTGGGTTCCCGGTCGAGTGACGAAAGGTAAAGACGGGCTGCTATACTTTTGGTTATACAGTTTCGGATTGCCGAAAACTTGCTGGTGCATGTTTCTTTATGGTAGAGTTATTGTAGAAAGTCACAAGGACAGCGCATGTATCTTAAAATGAGCGGTTTGGGCGGTATCGGTGTTAGAGCACCGCAGCTCGTGCGTGGAGCAGCTCGCTGCAGAAGGAACCTGCGAGAGACCGTGGCGATCGAATCACTGTCGCTAACTACCGCAAAGTTAAATGTGTTATTGCAGGTCTGTGAATACTTGAATACTAGTTTCGTGTAGATTTTGTTACTTTGTTGTGCCGTGCAGTGAACTTTTTTCTTTTTTTTTCTCTGTATAAAGAGCGTGCCTAATAAAAAGAGAACTTGCAAAAGAAGTTTGGACTTGTGCTCAGACTGGCGATGTGCGCCCATCTTAAGCCGCTAAACAGCAGCGGCTGGGCGTACTTTGCATTCATTGAGTGACCATTTTATGAGAACTGGCTGTCACTGAACATGCACTGTTGCCAAGCTGATATCAATCGAGCGACGCAAAGTCAAGTGCAATCGTTTCGGAGCGTCGGACATTCGCAAAAAAAAAAAAGGTAAACACATTGTATTGTAGAAGAACGAGACGGCGGCAATGGGAGCAGTTCCCTCTTCTCTCAATATCAGCGACAATAGGATGCAAATTCGTTCGGAGTTCGGAGGCTGCTCCGAACTCCGAACGGACTCGCATCCTTTTGTCGCCGAGGGCGAGAGAGAGAGAGGAGGGACCACACTTCTCACACCCTCTCTCACAACCAAGCGGTTGCCATGACGACGGCGCGCGTATTGTTTTGTCTATTTTTTATTACTTTTGGAGAAACCCAACGCCCGTTAGGGGAGATTTGGCGCTGCGGTCTGCAATTGGCGCAATTGGAGTCGGTTGCACTCTCAGAGCTCGTTTCAGCGCTGGCACCGCACGCGTGCATGCATTCGGGAGTGCGCCAAAATGCAATTTTGTCATGCCTCGCTCTGGCGAGGAGCGGGAGAGGGTTCGTCTGCTACGAGGTGTCGCAGAACCGAGAGGAAAAAAAAAAAAGTAATTTTCTGATAGAAATCGCATCCCGCGGGCAACGGAATCAAACGCGAGCTTAAATTGTGAGCGTCTGCTAGTTCATGAAGGAAGCAACTGACAAACTGTGCTTTATTCGCAGGTCTTAAGTCGCTCTGTTGCCGTGCAGACGCTGAAATATACCAGTGTGTAAAGAAGTGCTCAGAACAAATGCATCAGCGGCCCCCGAGATGTTTATCACCATCCGTGTGCGGGTGAAAAATTTAATATTTGTCGACAAAACTCCCCCAGCAGAAACCTGTGACTGCCCAAATGCAATAGGCATCAGAGAAAGCTGAACAGTGACTTTACCCGAGGCTTGGGCAACATCATCATGTGTAACATTTACCTACGTCAGCTAACTTGCCCAGTCATATTTTGTAGAAATTAAGCTCTCGTTCTCGACGCACTCACCAAGGCTGATGCACCTGTAATGACGATCGAAATCGAAAGTCCCACGAAAAGTTTTGCTGGATGTTCCAACAGACTAGTCTTAAGCCGTACCCTTTCTGTGGTTCCCGCATAATACCATGCTCAAACGGATCAAGCTTCTGCTCGGACAGCATCATCAGTTTTCTTCGCTGTAAGCGGTTATGAAGAGATCGCAACCAGCTGCTTTTTAGACAGCTGGTTGCGGAAATTTACACCGCCTGTAACTATCTCTACGACAGTCGAGTTGCTTAAAGTCGTCGCAAATAAAAACTACAGGTTGCAGCGACCAACTGCGACTGCAATCTCGCATTCCCACCCATCACTCCGAACAAAAAGGCGCTAGTTTCGGTTTGAGGTTGGTACTTTTTCTACAACATAGATGGCGGCAGCATCAGTCTTCTGCACTCGGTGCATTTGGCGTGTTCGTTTGAGTCCAGTTCTCCGTGCAACACTCTGCGAGTGCAATGCATTCTAGTGTCACATTCAATTGGGGCGCACCACACCGCACCGAACTGCACCGACGGACGCGTCGCGTTCAGATGGTCGTGTCGGTGCGGCTGCACTACGTTCATTTGGGACTTGGTGCGGCGCACGACACCGGCGCGTTGCTGCACCAGCTGCACCGTCGAAAGGAGACTGTGCGGCTACGCGCACTGCGGGCCGGTGCGGCCTTGAGCTACCGCTCTCGGCCTCCTTCGGCACCTTCTTTCCCTTGCTTCGTCTTCCTGGTCTCGGTAAACATGGCGGCTCGGGAGACTCTCGCTAGATGGCGTGCGCCGCCGCCCCACTCGAGGCGGATTTTGTTCAATGGTCCACCAGTTTATGTTTTGCCCTTGAAGTGACCGCGCCAAGCGCGTTGCACGGCGGAATGCTTTGCGTTCGCTTGGTAGTGTGTCATACGCTGCACCCGCGCGGTGGCGCGGCCTTGGGGGCAGCATTTTCTCGGTGCTGCGTGCGCCCCAATTGAATGTGACATGAGAGAGAACTCGAACGGTGCCAGTGCATGTGAAACGAACTCGCTATTAGCAAGCATCACTCCATACCATGACCGAACGGCAGCAGCAATTTTATTTGGATTAGCAGCATAAGTAATGTAAATGCTGTGCTCGCTTATTTGGAGCGCTTCCAATGCAGTGCCATGCATTCGCGGTAATGTTTTCGCCACTTTCAATACTAGAAAAATATTATATCGCTAGCTGCTTTAAATCTCTGGCAACATTTCATCCTCGCATTAGCTTCGAAGCACAAAACTCTGGCCACTATGGAAATACACAGGAGAAGTAGACTACGTATTATACATAAAACTGAAACAGTCCTAGGCGCTGCCATCTTGCTTCACCCACATATTTGCGTGGACATCTTGCTATGCTCGGATAAGGGTTGCCATCTTACTACACCCGATTGGAGACCAGGCCTGCGTTGAATACGCCAGAGTTGAAACTGGCGGAAGGTGTCGCAGGTTCCAATGCGCCCTTATCTTTTACAGGCACTACGTGCTGGCAGCCGCGATAACGACGGAAACCAATTATGCTATTAACGACTTTCGAGAGTTGCCAAAAAAAAAAAAAAAATCTAGCCAGATGCGCATGCTACTACTACTATTGCTTCTAAGCGTTGCGAATGGAGATGGGGGGGGGGGGGGGGGGGGGGGGGGGGTGCGCCTGCGGCGGCGGTGCATTCGTGGGAAGCACTTTTCGGAAACTGGGTAATGTGTACCACATGCCCATCATCATTTTGGTTTTTTAGTGTTTTTATCTTATTTTTTAGTAGTAAAATAGCACCATTTTCCGAAACCTGTTTCAGCGCGTGAACCGCGTAATCGTCAGCCATACATTAATTTTGTTTCATTTAAGTGGTGTTTGGTGACCATATCTTCCAAATTTACAAAAAAAAAAAAAAAAAACTAACACTTGTTCCTTTTGTTTGGTTTCGCTTTGATAACAAAACCATAAGCATTTTTTTTTTTCTTTGCTGCTGTTGGTTATTAGCCGAAGGACAGAGGCCTGTAGGCACTAGAGCACTATATAGCTCCTTCAGAGCAGAGTAGCGCAATCTAGAACGCCGTCTCTCTGCGACTACCGGCGAACGCCCGGAGGTTCCAACTGCGGTCAGAAGTGCATAGAGAACGTGATAAAATCGTTTTCTTCAGTATTGTGGGGATGTACGGTATGGCAATCGGGTTTGACATAATAATGGAACATTTTAGAATAATTTGCGTGAAGTTTTGTGCCCCGCAAGGACGTGACGTTTTTTTTAAAAGATTGCCTGAGCGGCATCATGCAGCAGACGACACGGCGACGTCACACCATTCGCGTGACCCGCTCTGGCCAACCTGAAAAGCCCATCTCCGCTGCGAGCAAAAATCGTCTGCTTCAAACGCCATTGCATTGGAAATTGCCTTCTTTAAATTTGCACACCCATCCGATGTTATTAAAACTTTGATAAAGTGTTTAGTGCTTTACTAACTTCACGACATACTAGTTTTGAAAAGTGTGAACTCGCCGTTCATTTTTTAATCAGCCGTGTTCTGTCCATCTCCATGTATTCTCCCATAGGGCGAGCCGCCTTCTGGAACCCTGGGTACCACGTGACTCGCGCCGAACCGCTCTATCGGCCATGTTGTCGGCAAAACACGGGGTTCAAAGGATTGCGCTACTCTGCTCCGAAGGAGCTTTATAGTGCTCTAGTAGGCATCTGCCACTGTACCCTGTAGTGCGTACCCTACATTCGACTTACCTGCACCAGCCTGGACTGGTGAAAAAAAAAAAAAAAAAAAAGTAGCGCGGTGGGCCTACCAAGAGTGGCCCTGGGCAGACTCTGGAGCCCACCGCCTTCAAGCACGGTCGCTCGACGCCCTCCTCATGAGTGAAGTGAACGATGACACCACCAAACCGTCAGGGCTTTCCCATCTGAACTGCCCGCGGAAGGTCACCTCGGCTCGCTGACTGACGCGCTCGGACCTTCCCGAACCTTCTATACTCGGTAATCTGTGCCTGCGCACTCTTGCGACCGAGTGAGATCAGACCGGTTTTTAAGCCTTTTACGACTTCTTAGGACCGGATGCGCTGCAGCGGAGTTGGTCCTAAGAGATTGCAAGAGGCTTAAAAACCGGTCTGGTCTCTCTCGGTCTTACTCAGTCGCAAGAGTGTGAACGGGCCTTACACCGCGCCGTCCTCCCTTGTAAAATCATCGCTAGTCGCGGAACCACTGGCCTTCATGGCTGTTGCCCTTCCGAGTGCCGCGACTTTACTGGGCTAAATGAAGATTATGATCATTATTAGACCATCCACTTTTCTCGAGCATCTGCTGCAGCGTCGTGTTGAGTGGATGTATAGTTGTATACATGGGTTGCACTGACGCCACATCGCATACTTTTGACCACCATGTAGGAGGATAGCTTCTGTAAGAATTTTGAGTGACGGTCGGGTTAATCTTCTATAATCTTGTGGGGGGAGAATTTCGACGCCTGTGCAAATTCGGGAAGCACAAGAGGGCCGTGATAAGAGGGGAGCTCCTCCTTGCCCTCGTCTCTGGCGGTCATCGGAGCGTTTTGAATGACGTCACGTGCAACCCATGTATGCCCTTAGTGCCTTTCCTAGCCTTCGCAGGTCGCGCTTAGAACGGAGGTATTACATACCTAAGCGCTAACTCAACGGAAATATTACATACCAAGTATCCTACATGAAAATAAGCTGCAGCTTCCAGCTGGAAATGGAGATTTCCAGCCGCATTTTCGGCTAAATTATACAGCAGCAGCTGGAAATCCTGTTTACAGCTGGAAATGGATGCTGCTCATGCTGGAAATCAGAAATTCCAGCTTGGAAGTACATGATCCACCTGGAAGAAAGACTGGAAGCATTTCTACGTGGGATATTGCACACCCAAGTTCAAACTGTAGCATTGCAGCACGGAGTGAGAGCTTGTTTTGCAACGGGACACTGCTCAAATTCTTGCTGTTATTTATGTACGTATACATGGTATTCCAAGGTAAACATAAACAAGTAATGACGAAACTTCCTGCGGTCGAAACTTCCGGTTCAACAGCTTCTTGTGTATGTTTCGATGAACACTTAAGAATGAGCCCTAGTACTTAGAAGATGCAGCTGGGTCTTAAAAGTTTTTTCACGGCAGAAAATCGGAAAAGGTATGTCGAAAACAGGACGCAAGATAGATCGCTGTGTCTTTCTGGACCATACGGCACCAAGAAAAAGATTTGGCCTCCGCGGCTGAAGTTTTGTGCCCTATCTGACGACCCAGTGGAAAATTATCTACATCACATTCAACGAGCTAGACGCCCACGAATCAACCGAGGCGTGTAATAGTTTCGTTTTTCGTTCACGGGAGAGCGCTCGAGGGAACAGCATCGCTTCGTCAACTGCGCGGCGTCGCCGCGAGAGTTTGAGCTGACGAAAGCGAAACTACGCTACGCCTGTCGGACGCGGTTGGACGTAGTTGAAGGAGGGTGCGGATTGTGCTAATTAAGCTTGATCGTGCCCGGGAAAAAGCGAGCGGTGTTTTCGACCACCAATAGATATCGTGATTGGGACAAAGCCGTCGCAGCTGTGTGCATAACCATTGCGCCGCTTGTTCCCGAAAAAAAAAAAATAATAATAAGCGGCGTTTTTGACGAGTGGAGACAACGTGATTGCGACATCCACCTACTGCAGCAATCCCGGGAATATTTACGTAGACAGAGGTGCACATGCGGACGCCAAAAGGCTACTTTAGATTCTATAATCCAGGCGATAAGGTCATAAAATTAGTCAGTGCACAGGCGAGACATATCGCATTAGTTCCAACTGTCCTGTTTGGCCCAACAAGGTTAGAAGTAGTATGAGGGGGCACGTCGCAATATTGGTGAAGCCTAGTCATAAAAAGTTCAAACGTTGTGGCCAACGTGACCGTAGATCTCTCTGGCAATTGGTGCGCGTGACATGTCACGTGCGAGATGGATGGTTGATTGTAGGATTTCTGGCAAGCTTGCGCGCGCTCCGTCCGGTAGGTCTTATCCACTGATCAGTGGTCTTATCAGATCGAAGGCTAGACTGTGGTGTATTCTAGTACCCCATAGCTAGACGAAGGCTAGCTACGGTCACTTGATGTGATCACGTGGGCCTGTAAGTGATGAGAGTAAGGATGAAAATGAGAAAGAGGCGAAGCGTCAAGGGAGCATGGCTTGTGGAGGCTACGCGGCTGGAGTCATCCCAGTGTTGCCAACCGTAGGGTAATTACCCTAATTGTAGGGTAGTTTAGGCATTTTTGGTACATTGTAGGGTTGTAGGGCCGTCCGGCCAGTTCCCCGCCAAAAGTAGGGTAGTTTCAGACGTTGCTTCTTCAACGGCGAGCATTATACAACCAGCAAAAACACAGTAAAAAAAACAAAAAAAACTGCCGTGCAAGTTTTGCATAGCTTTGCAACTCGTGTGCTGCCACACCACGACATCATGCAAAACAAAAGTATACAAGTTACAAGACGTGCTAACAGAGAGCACCACACACCAAGGTGGAGTAGAGGGGTTTTAAGTAGGGGTGTCGCGAACTTTTGTCGAACCAGATTTTTTGGTCGAACTTTCGGGGTTCGACGAACTTTCAAACTTTTCACCAGATTCGATCGGTTCGACTTTGTGTGGACAGTGTGGCCAGACCTTGATACAAACATGTCTAGGTTTGGAGAATTTCTTTTTTTTATGCAAAGGGTTATTTTATTTTGTGAACAGCTGCAATTAAAAGAAACTAATTCTATTCACTGAAGAAGTTAACTTAAATTTTAGTACTGTATTGACTAAAATAGCCGATCAGCGCTGCACTTAATTCATCTCTTAGCCATTACCATCCAATCCGAAGCCAACTGGCCAGCCTGTCGCGCATGCGCACACGAGTCGAACCTCAATACAAGGTTCGACGAACTTTCCACTAAAAGTTCGAAAAAGTCGAACCTGGTCGAACTCGAACCGCGGCCGGTTCGCGACACCCCTAGTTTTAAGTTGGAGTAGGGTGCCTACATGTCTGTCTGTTTAGGATGGAGGTATCCATGGTTGCCCTGAATGTGCCAGCGCGTGACTCTCTGGCGCACTCGGTGCGTGACTTGGGCGGTAAAATGGCGTCTATGCATTAGCCAAAGTTACGCGCTCGAGCTGAGTGACATCAAATTATCGCACACTTCAAAATGCATAAAAAAACAATTGGGTCGAAAAATGGCTGAGATGTCACCACTCAAGCAAAACCGCAAGTGTGTACGAAGGCACTCTAAGTTGGAGCAGAGCCTAATATACGTTTCTGAGTTGGAGAGTATTGGAAAGCTGGAGCAAGTGGGAGATCCGCAAGGAGTGGGAGTTGCGCAGAGGGAGATTGGAGCCAGAAGAGGTATCTTCCCAGTGGACAGGTTCCCGCCAGTTTTTCTCTGATGGCGCTGGTACATCCGGCGGGCCTTGTTACACCTGCGAAACACGTGGCACCACGGGCGGAACCATCCCGAGCCCACCAGAACCGCCAACCACTTGTTTAACTCGGCTTTTCTACGGTCTGACGTAAGGTGCCCATGCTGCAAATAGCCATAGCTGGAACTACCACTCGTCCTGGGTGCTCTTCGCTGTGGCGCGTTGCAATTAACTATTTCCTTACCACGCCCATAGATTGTCGATCACCGATGATCGACGAGTACAGAAACCCATTTCAAAGCTCCCACGGAGCTTTGAAATCGACGAATACGGAATACGGAAAAGCCGCCGGTTTCCTATCCTCCCCTGGTGTAATAGCCTAGTTGGTCGAAATAGTACCTTAGTTTGACGAATCCCTAGGTGGTACACACAAAGAAGCTAATATACCGCTCGGATTGGCTTCCTTTTGTAATAAGCCGCCTTGTCTGTCGCCGCGAGTGCTGGTCCCACGTAGCCCAGTTTTTAATCTGACGACCAATCGGCTAAACATGTTGGTTGGGGATGTCTGTGCGCTGGCTACATCACTATTGTGCTGATGATACACAGCGCACATACAAGCATGGTGTTCGCTTTGTACTGTATTACTACTACGCTGTATCATTATAATCCATGCAACATTATTATTTGAACAAAGATTTGCCTCGTAGGGTAGAATGTGGGGTAATAAGAAACATTCGTAGGGTAGTGTAGGGTTTTCTGGATGCTGGCGTGGGGTATTTTCGAAAAATAGGTTGGCAACACTGAGTCATCCTCCTCCTACCCTTCTATCCTCCTTGGTTTGGCCGGACGCACTACTTCGTTTCAGCTTCGGTCCGAGCGCGGCTAATTTTATGAGCCGAAGGGCCAATCAAACAGCGAAAGAGGCACAGCGTCATGGTGTGCTCTCTGCAGTTGATAGGACCAGCCGGTATTCGCCGTCTCTCTCTGCGTGCTCTTCCGCCGGCTAGTCCTATCAAGCGCAAAGAGCACGCCATTACAGTGAACTAGAATACTAGAATACCCAAGTATTATAGTACACTGTAACGTCATGACGCTGCGCTTTTTGCGCTCTTCGATTGGCCCTTCGGCTCACAACATCGGCCGCGCTCGGACCGAAGCTGAAACGAACTTGGGTGAGTAATAAAATCGAAAGGATGGTACCGCTGCTGTTACATGTCTTGATTTAATAGTGTTACGAACAGACCCTTTATTGCGTGCCAAAGAGAAAAATGTAGCTCTCGAACTTCCAAAAGTGACTTGTCTGAAATTGAAGTGAAACCTAAACCTTTAATCTTTTTAGTTTGTCCGTGGGATTTTGCTGGATTTTATTCAGGGCTTACATAAACCGTCTGTTCACAAGTTTACATGCACACAAAAACTAGCGTCAACAAATAACTGAAGTGGATTCGGAACAGATCGGCAACGACGACGAGGAGCGAGAGAAAAAAACAGAAAAAGATGAGAACGAGGTATGGAATAAGGCAGAATAAATGAACGTTTCAGATCAACCACTGAATTCGTAAAACTAATCTAGGGATCATTACAATTTAGCGCAGCCGACAGAATTCTCAAGCAGGAACCAACATGTGGGTAACATTTACTATGGTAAAAAAACGGCCAACAAAGTGGTCCTCGTAAGCTACCAACAAGACGATGATGAACGACAGCTGCCTGGACACGTCAGCACTCCGGGGCTCATAGAATTGGTTCTTCAAAAGGCCAAGCTCTCACCCGAGGAACTCACCAGCAAAGGGTCGGCTAAGGTGAATATCCAGCTTTCGGCATTTGAAGACTTGGTTCTAAAACCAAGCCTCCATCACCTAGATCGCCCGGACACGTCAGCTTCTACTGTAGCAATAATGATGGAGTCGTTACAGTTGCAGCAGCAGCAAATGGCACAGCAAACCGAGCTGATGGGAGCGATCGTCGATCGGCATGCTGAAAGCCCCACAAAGACCTCGTTTTGAGCTCGTCAAGCCGGACATATTCTATGGTTTCTCTTCAAGTGCAGAGGCCTGGATCGATTTTTATGAGTATGCCGCAGAAAAGAACTACTGGGTAACCGAAGAGGATAGGATTAAGAACATGCGTCTTTGTCTCAATGGAATCGCCAAGAAGTGGTATGACCTGCACCTGAGAGACCACCCCGCGGCAACCTGGAGTGACTGGAAAGATAGTTTTTTGACGAGTTTTCATGAAAACGCTGTAGAGAGATGGGATCGCGCAATCTTCTTTAAGTTCTGATCAGGTTCTCCACTGGAGTACTTCTATGAGAAGTGAAGACTTCTTCAACTTGCTGAACCAGGGCTACCGCCACCGGCAACAGTAGCCCTAATCACCCACGGGCTTCCACGAGACCTGGAAAGGCAAGTTCAAGTAAGATCTCTGAAGTCGGTTGAAGCGCTACTCCAGTGCCTTCAGGACCTGCCCAACCCACTGGCTGATAAGAATCAGTATCAGAGCAGTCAGATGACTCAAGACTCAACAGGTAGAGAATACGATCGTCCACAGCGGCGTAATTTCGACTGGAACCGGTCTTCGAACCTGGTTGCAACACAGGCTGGTCCCATGGAAAACTGCCCTCGCACTGGGAAAGAAGAAACAAAAAACGAATCAACGAGGGTGAACAGTCCCACCCAAGGACAAACCTGGAGACTATTTATTTGGCTTCTTTCAGTTTATAACACATAGAAATCACAGTGGACGAGTCAAAAATGCAAGTATTGGTGGACAGTGGATCATCAATTTCTATCATCAACAAAACCTGGGCCAACATTGATAAGGTTTTCTAGCGGAAAGACGGTCTGCGTGCAAAGTTACGACGGAAAACGACAACTTCATCATCATTGGATTGTACTTGTGTTTCAAGGGCGATGTGCTGAGACTTCAGCACTAGTTATGGATGGGGTAAAATATGACTTTCTGTTGTCCAGGCCTGACATGAGGCAACTCAGGATCAACATCTATTGGAATGATGAAGTCTCGGTGGAAAGACAACCTGATACCAACAGTTCACTTCTCCCACAAACTCAAGGACGAAAACTGGTAAAAAGCCATACAACATGACAAGAGAAAAGAAGTCCTGGCTGAAAGAGGAACTACAGAAGATGCTGGATGTGGACATTATCCGACCTTCAGTTTCACCTTTTGCCTCATCGCCCCTAAAGACGACGGGTCCTTCAGGTTGTGTACGGACTATCGCACCCTCAACCAACAGACAGCCCCGATTCCTTTCTCGATGCCTCGAATTGACAGCATTATTGATGAAACAGGTGGATGCCAGGTCCTCTCACGGATCGACTTCTGTAAAGGTTTCTGGCAGGTACATTGGCCGAAGATACAAAATTGTACACGGCCTTCACTACACCTTTCGGTTTGTATGAATACAACCGACTACCGTTAGGCTGGAAAAATTCACCCGCATGGTTTCAGAAAATGATGACAACAGTTCTGAACGAATACATTGGAACCTTCTGCCAGGTGTACATCCGATGATGTCCTAATTTATTCCAAATCAATGGAGGAGCATGTTGAACACCTGTCCAAGGTGTTGTCAGCACTAAGCGGGGCCCGCCTAAAAATTAACTTTAAAAAGAGCGAGTTTTTCCAGATCAAGGTGATATTTCTGGGCCGGGTATTTGATGGTTCCACGAAGAGTACTAAAGAAGAAACCGTCATCAGAGGTTCAAAAATGGTCACAGCATACAATGTGCATTCTTTGAGAGTTTTTCTGGGGCTCGCTGGACACTTTCGAGCATTTATTAAGGCCTATGCCTTGAAAACAAAGTGCCTCACCAGGCTGATGCAGAAAGATGTCGAATTTGAGTGGACTAGTGAATGTGAGACCGCATTTTGTAGCTTAGTCCAGATAATTTCTTCCAAACCGTTTTTTTGTATACCCTATTTCAGACTCCCTTTTGAACTTAACACCGACGCCTCTCATTACGGAGGAGGAGGAGCTGTCTTATACCAGCGAGACATCACACAGCAAGGTTATCACCAAATGCGAGTCGTTGGCTATTACAGTTGCACCTTCTCAAAGCCTGAATTGAACTACACTACTACTGAGAAGGAAGCACTAGTGGTTCTCAAAGCGGTGAGGTACCTCCGCTCTTACATGGAGGGAGCAAGATTTAAGTTGTTTACAGATCATCAAGCCCTCACACATCTGCTCAACATGACTCAGCCTAAAGGAAGATTAGCAAGGTGGATCAACTAGCTTCAACAGTTTGACTTTGAGGTATCTCACTGGCCCGGCGTCTACCTGACAGATGCGTATGCCTTATCGCGATTGTTAATTTCACCAAACGTAGACAATCCAGAAACCATAAATCAAGCGAAACTCTGGTAAGGGACCGAAACTTTGACATTCAAAGATGGAAGGTACCATGTTCCCAGCACTCTTCTACCCAAAATTCGGATGCTTTACCACTACAGCCCAGCGTCGGGTGGCCATGATGGATTTTGGAGGACGTACAAGAAGCTAACGAAAAGGTTCTCATGGCCGAATATGAAGCACGATACGAAACGGTACGTAAAATCGTGTCATCGCTGCCAAATGCACAAAGTCAAGTTTAAACAAACCTTGGATGAGATGACGCTTCCCTAATACTCGAAAAAACCATTCGAAGTTGTTCATCTAGGTTTTGCGGAGTTGAAAAAGAAAGGTGAGCGAGTCAAGAAGACGCAAGCCTTCTTGCTTTGCATAGATGAATACACCAGAACACTGGTTGCAAGACCCGGGAAAGAGGATGCGAACGCCGTAATGACCCTCTTAAGTCAAGCCATCTTTAAGAACCTCAAAATAGTTCGGTCGGACAATGGACCTGCCTTTCGAAGCAACAAACTAACACAGTGGGCACAGGAGCATGGCATTCTTCTCAAGTTCTCGGCCCCGTACCACCCTGCTGCAAATGGCTTGGCTGAACGCTCAATTAGGGACATAAAACAGTTTATCAGCTTGTACCAAGATTTTCCAGGTGAATGGAAAGGCTGCCTCGAAGCAGCAGTTGCTCACCACAACCGATCTTTCACGATGGGCCTAGGTTGCAGCCCACAATTCGCAGCGACTGGAGTGGCACCTTTCCTTCCAGCAGACTACGAACTGGGACTGACAGAGAAGTTGAGACTCGAAGAAAGACTGAAAACTGACGCCGAAACCAGAACTTACAGAGACTCCGTGAAATACAACTTCGACAAGCGTCATATAACACCAACATCCCGAAGCTTAAGGTCGATGACCTCGTCCTAGTTAGACGGGAGCCACTCAGTAAAAGAAAATGCTTCGACGGACCATTCCGCGTTCTAAAAACAGCAATGCAACAAGGAGTCCTAAAAACCATCTGGTACATCGGGCCTAGGAACACCATGGAAACCGCGTTAATTGGAAATGTCTTTCAATATCATCCAAGGATGGACGAGTCCAAAGCGTGGTAGAGTGAAGTGGATTTGGATCAGATTGGCAACGATGACGAGGAGCGAGAGAAAAAAAAGAAAAAGATGAGAACGAGGTATGGAATAAGGCAGAATAAATGAACGTTTCAGATCAACCACCGAGTTCGTAAGACTAATCTAGGGATCATTACAATAATTATGCTCTAAGATTTTAAATTTATGTATTAAATGCTTTATGAAGTACCAGGTTGGTCTGTGTTAATAAGCCTGCGTTCAGATCAAAGGCTATAGTTGTGAATATTAATTGATGCTTCAATTAATATTTATTTGCACAAGAACTAAAGTGTGAATCGTTCAATCCAGTATCTTCACTCTCCAGAAAAGTCGGACGTGTGCATCATTGCTTTCAAAATTAAGCGATCCTAGTATTGAGCGAGAAATTGACGCTCGCGGTACCGGCTGTTCGCGCCCGACGGCTGCAGCTAGTCAGGAAAGTTCCCTAGTCAATTGCAGAGCGTTACAGCACTTCAGGAATCCAGTGAAAGCTTGAAACGAAACGAAAGCTTGAGACCGATTTCAATGCGGAACACAGGAAACATATCCCTTTAAAAGCCTGCAAACAAAACTCTAACCAGAAGTGGTTTCAACTCAGTCATGGCCGCCGGAAGTGGTCCGAATACCATGTATACCTACGTTACTAAAACACTCAGTTGGGAAACTCGCCGTCGAAACCTGGGCCACTGGCGTCCACCGAGATCTAGCTAAATACGACAACAGCGCCACTCTTTATCATTTGTCTGTACAGTCACCTTGAGCTTTTAGAAAGCCTGTTTTTGCGTAAAAACAAACGGAAAAGACTCTTTTTGTATGAAATTTATTGGAGTTTAGTACAAAATGAAGGGCGCGTGAGGTTTTTAAAATCTTTAGTTTGCAAGGTTTTGCGGCACAATTAATTGTTTTTATACAACCATGCCTCAGCGGTGCTTTCAGGTAGCGTGTCCCGACCTAGGTGCATTTTAACTTCGATAGTAAGACAAGATAGTCTGCTGGGGAGAGCGGGTGGCACCCCTGTAACCTCTTCCACTTTAGCTGTTTCGGCGCCAAAATGGCTGATTAAAGCCAACATAGAAGTAATGTGTGGTTCCTCGAATGACCGCTGCAGGAGAGATGGTGGCGTTGTGTTCATTAGCTCGGTGCTCGAGGACAAATCGGGGGCCACTTTTTCAAAGCAGTCTATATGGCAGTTTCCCAATTGAGTAGTTGAAAGGAGCTGTGTAACAATTTCAGGACAAACTCGCTATTAAACCGTTGCTAGGTCCATTGTTACAAAACAAATGCCTGGTATTAAAAAAAAAAAATTTGCGAGCATTGCGTTTTTGCAATATCGTCATGAACTTTCTCTATCGTCTCAGTGCTATATAGAGATGATCAAAGCCGAATAAAGTTTTACAACCGGTTTTGATGCGGTTTCGCCTTGCTAGCAGAAGACACGATGGCTTCGTGGGTCCAGTGGTCCCTTCTGATGGGGCATGCTACAGTGTTGAATAAAGTTGTTGATGAGCGACAAAACTTTTATTCTCGGGGCGAATTTTTGTGAGATTTCGGAAGCGAAGAGTGCCCGTCCACAGCTTTGATTAACGCTCGAGGTGTGCGAACGTGCAAATGTCTCCCCGTACAGGCTTCCGCAATATCAGAAGGGTGAAAACCCTATGAAGCCAAAGCCCAAGCACCTCTCGCTTGCAACGCCACCAAGATAGTCCATTTATATTTCACACACGAAATGCTGTAACTTGAGGAAAAAAAACAAGCTTTTCTTGGTCCACAGTACAATTTTTAGATTTGTTTAAACATGAGAATGCGATGCGAGCGTTCGACCGGTCGTGTCCGCCTGCGTTCTCTCAGTAAGAGAGGTCTCATGTACTGACCTTCACTGAGAAATGTTTGTGCGACGCAAGACTCAAGTTGCCGGTGATCGTTGCCCCTTACTGTGTTTTCTAAACCGAGTGCAATACCATCCCGTATTGAAAATCGCAGTCGCAAGGATGTCGCCGACGTCGCACTCGCGACGCAGCTATGATCTTGGGAGCCGCCATTTTTCAACTCTGCTAGTCTTGGCTTTAGCTAACTCCTCATTACGAATCCACCTTGGAGAGGTGCTCTTTGCGTATGCACACAATTTCCGAAAAAGTGTACGCTAAAATAGCGCACGCAAAGCGCAAAACGTGGTCAGCGCTCGGCTCATGCGCAGTGGTGACGACGCTAGTCTTCGCGTATGCAAAGTCAACGTTACTAAAACCCTTAGTTGGGAAACTCACCCTTGAAACCTGGGCCTCTGGCATCCACCCAGACCGAGCTAAATATGATAACAGCACCACCCTTTAACGATGAGTTGAAACATTAGTTGTTTTACATAGCTACTGCGAGATGGCGCTACCGACCCCTGGCCGACTCGACATGCAGCGGTGCAGTTCCCGGAATGGACGCTGTGGGAGAAATGGTGGCGTTGCAATCGCCATTATCTCTGTTCTCGAGTACGGATCGGAGCAAACTTTTTTTTGATGGAGGCCCTATGAGTTTCCCAACAGAGTACGGCAAAGCTTTAGCGTGCGCCATTTTAAAACTCCCTAATGAGAATAAATTACGACGACGACTTATAGTGTATCAACATCGAAGTGCAGACCAGCATACAAAGCCTGCATGCGTTTCACGCAGTTAACACAGAAGTTGCTTCAGCACACATTTGTATGATAAAACAAATTGTAACAGATATAAACTTACCTGATGTTCTTACCCAGTTCTTTCGCTATTTGAGGTCATGCTGAAAACAGAAGAGTAAGTAGGACTTTCTCACCGTGATGATTATACTATAGACGTATTCCAAAACTGGAGCACCTCATCGCGGCGTAATGCCACGTTACGCACTGCGGGAACCGGTAGGAAGCAAAATCCATATCCACTCCGCTCCTGGCCGTTTCCCAGAGTGCAACATGCGCGGCAACGGCTGGATTTATGAAAGTAGTCTATTAAAGAGATATTGCGAGCCTGCAGACGAAAATTGGGATCTCCGTCCGATCATGCATGTTACAATTGATAATCACTCCTTCATTATATACGTCCACTGCAAAATCTGAGGCAAATCTTGGAAACCCGAGACGAGCTAGAAAGGTACACACATATCCACGACACACAGTGGTCTCCGTTGCTAGTGTCAGCCTCGCTGGTCTCAGGTTTCAGAGATGATAACTACACCAGCTGATCTGTATTCTCAGTTAGTATTTCTAGTGAAGAGAGAACCCAACGCTTCTGAAGCGTGCACTAATCAGGTGCTTCTCACTGTACGTATTTTTAGCGTCTCTATACGTGTGATGATTTTCGCCTGACAGTATCCCATATCACTCCAATACAATTTCTTTTAAAAATGAAAGCCGTTTACAACTCCCTGTAATGTAAGATCAGAGCGCAGCTCTTGAGGAGGAGGATGGAGGGTACCGAGGGATAGGCAAGAAGGTTAGAAGTACTAGGAGGGGGCACGTTGCAATATTGGTGAAGCCTAGTCATAAAAAGTTTAAACGATTTTGTGCCCAGCGTGACCGCAGATCTGTCTGGCGATTGGTGCATGTGACATGTCACGTGAGATGGCTGGTTGATTGTAGAAGGATTCCTTGCAGGCTTGCGCGCAGTTCGTCCGGTAGGTTTTATCCGATCGAAGACTAGACGAAGGCTAGCTACCGTCACGTGATGTGGTCATGAGAAAGAGGCAAGGCGTCAAGAGAGCATGGCTTGTGGAGGCTACACGGCTGACGTCATGCCTTCTCCTACCCTTCAATCCTCCTTGGGGATAGGCGACTCCCTGGGGTCACGTGACCTCAAGGGGGTGATGCGAGAGTAACCCTTTTGAGGGTAACTAACCCACACAACCCTCGTGAGAGTAACCCTTGTGAGGGTAAACCTCGTAATGCCATTATGACACCTTCCCACAATGCAACTTGCGGTTACGCCGATGGCGACGGCGATGACACTCAAGCCGGAAACGGGCGCCTCAGAGCTGCGCTCCAAAATAATTCGGGAACAGCCAATTATCGGCAAACTTCTGTCGCAGACAAGTGTAAGGTCGAGATCCTCTGTATCCATTCTTCTTAGACATTTAAATCTCGCGTCCGATTTTTTTAACGATGGAATGAGCGAAATCCAATCCTATGTATTCACCCATAGCAACGGTTTGTTTGGAGCAGTGTCGTCACACTTACGGGGTCAACGACTTGGTTGATAAACAAGCAATATATTTTCTGAACTCAAATTACTTTGCTCATACTCATCTTCGTTGAAAATGAACCTCAAAGTTTATTTCAAATGCATTCAACACGAAACACTTACCTTTTCTCCTGATATCACCTCCAGAAGAGATGTGCGCGTCACAATAAAAGTTTCCCAGTTTTCTGAACCCTGCAACTACGCTAGTGCCTGCTACTTAAAAAGAGGGTTGCGTTTCTGCGGTGCTTCACTGCAGACTATGCCAAAATACAATAGCCTTCCTACGTTTCTTCAATGAATTCCATATTGCATGGATTTAATTGAAATGAGCAGTGTTGCCTTCCTTAACCCTTGGTCGTAGCAAGTTTAGCCCACCTTGCTTCTGTCCCTAGCCAAACGCTGTTCTCCCTTTTCCTGCGTGCCATTGGTACGACAAACACGCTGAGCCTTAGCAGGCCGCAGCTCCTGTTCAGCGATGTCCTTTCTAGTTTCCTGCTTTTTCTGATGAGACTATAATGGGCAGGAATTAAGGGGAGGTGTGACAATCGCTCGCTTTGTCCAGCGGGAGAAAATGGCAACCTGTTCAGCACCCGGCGTTAGCATTAATATGTGCCTGCAGCAGCGCCACGACGACACTCAGCAGCACTGTGAACACAAAAGGAGAAAATGTCTTCACCGTTGATCACAATCATGAAGTGGTGCAAAATGAATCTTTTTTTGAATGAAATTGGACACTGCACACTGAGCTCGACGCAATAAAGACAGGCTGCAGTGAAGCTATGGTGGGCTTAATTGTGAAGCTTTTCGATGTACACCCGCCGGCGATATGAAGGTGAACGCCGGACCGTCGACCGCTCCGTGCTATCAGCAAGATGACGCGGCTGCCGTGACGCCTCGCTTTCTTATCGCGATATGAAAGTGAAAGCCGGACCGTCGACTGCTCTGTGCCATCAGCGCCATGACATGGCTGCCACGGCAGCCGCATCATGGCGCTGATAGCAAGGAGCGGTTGACGGTCTGGCGTTCACCTTCGTATTGCCGGTGGGTGTACTTCCTTCACCTTCTATTCCCTGTAGTGCAAGGTGGCGCTGCTATCCCCTTATCGAGAAAGGTAAGTGGGGTAAGTGGCGTCATTCATTGTTGTAAAAATGCTCAAGACACATGCCGCGCACCACTTCTGGGAAGAACATGACGTCTGAAATCTAGCTCAGTGCTGCGCTGTGCCTCCATGACCTTCCCAAGAGCTGCATGTTGCACGTGCCTCGTGCATCGACGCACCTTGAGCTACTTTTAAAACATGAAGGCGCGTTACTTATCAATTGTTTTCCGCCCTGCTAGAGCCCCTAAATGAGCTACACTTAGAGCAGGGTTCTCCAAACTTTTCAGCAAAGGGACCGGATTAGAGATCAGTCGCTGTCTCAAGGGCCGAAATAAATAGGTATGGGCCTCTTGCAACCGATATCACTTCCAGTTACATCTGATACGAGTGCCTTGGCACCATGTTGGAGGCATTCGGCGTCTTAATGTGGCAGCAGTAGTGCTGTACAGCCATAGAGCAGTCTTTGTATAACCACATTTCAGAACATTTTGTTGTCATAGTCAATCGCAAAGAGGTTCCTCACCAAATACAAAGGGCAGTCCACAAACCCTTAGTTGGGGTACAAAGCTTTCCTGTCGAAATCGTAGAGTGAATAGAATTTAAAGTGAAAGGTCCCATGAGTTTGGCCGCTTTGGAACAGCGGAGCGTATACTTTGTGTCACTAGCTGCGTGCAGTACAGGCGAAGGCAACGCCAGGCGAGGAGAAAAGGAAACCACTAGGAAAGGAAACCTCCTCTCCATTCTAACGTTCCTATAAAGCTCTCCCTTTCTCCCTTGCCCTCCATTGTCCTCCTCTCCAGTCCGGCCTTCCTAGCGTTTGCCCCTTCTTTCTTTGCCTGGCGTTGCCTTCGCCTGCACTGCACACAACTAGTTGCACGTAGAAGCAGACATCGGCGGTCCCAGTTGGTGGTCCCGATGAGCCCACATCGCCGACGCCTTAATATGCACAAGAAAGTCGCAAAACATCACCTGTAAGGTACCCTGTTATTTTCTCTCTTGCTTTGAAGAAAGATACCAGATTCGTGCATCGAAAAAATTATAGTTGACAAGCGCTCGAGCAACTTCAACTTGTTGGGGCACAACAAACATGACCCTTCGTCTGCTTTCTTTCTCGGCTTTTCGTCGCTTTCTTTCTCGTTCTTTCTCTCGGGACCGGAGATGCTAGCTCCCAGGATTTGCCGCGCTCTGCTCCCGTCTTTACCCACCTGGTTGAGATTATGCCGGCGTATCCGTTGGAGCCATTCATAACGCTGGCGAACGGATTGCTCGAGCGTCGCCTTGTCCTGGTTCCCAATGACTGCCGAAATTCTAGACAAACTAATACTGCTGGCCAAAGCTCCGTTGTTACCAATGCTTACGGCTGGAACAATTATTTACGGTGCAACTGACCATTTTAAACCTCAAGTGAGCCGACGAACTACAGTGCGAACACAGCCCCAAAGCACACAAAACATAGCACAACAGTGACCTATGCTCCAAGATGGATTCCGGCGGGTTCCGGTGAGATTTACGAACCGGCAGTAGCGTTGCATCATGGTCCCATGCAAAATCCCTATAAATAAATAAATATTCCTAGATATGCAAGAAAAATTAAAAAAAAAAAAAAAAAGGTTAGCATAAAATTAAGAGACCTAAAACTACAGTCGCCGACCGATATTTCAGACTTCGCAGGGACCGAAGAAACGTCCGTTTCGAGCAGTCCGAAAAATCAGCAGATTAAAAAATTTACCTTTATTATGTCTAAGGGGGCTTAAAAAAGCCCTCAATAGTGCCTTGCTTCAGGTTATGGCTCCACTTGTGTTCGGACACTTTCTATTAGGTTGAGAATCGCTGCCCTCTTTTCTAGCGTTATGGTCGAGTACTTTTTGCGCTTCTTAGCGACAGTTTGCGGCGGCAGAAGAACAGATGGGGCCATGACGACCAAGCCAGCACTCCGAAAACACGATTCACCGAGACAAGATGAGAGGCGCAAGTCCACGACTGCAGAATGGCGAATGAACGAAGCAAGATTGTAATAATGACGATAATTACGCGCAGCTAAAGAGAAAAAAAAAGCCATAGCATAGCGTCACCTAGCGGTATGACTACCAGTACAAAAGTACCGCCGCCAAGCAAAGCCACTCAATATGCAGCCAACATAGAATCTAAAATGGCGGCTTCTTGGTGGTGATTGCTCGCAACGATTTTGTCAGAAAAATCAAACTTTCGGACCTCAAGCTGTCGGAAACATCGGTCGTAAATATGCACTATTTCTATCGGGTAGGTCACGGTTCCTCCTTTAGGTTCGAAATATTGAACAAGTCAGAATTCTCGGCATCCGAAAAATCGGTCGGCGACTGTCATATACTTTATTTTTAAATGTAATATTTAGCTAATCATGGCAAAACAAAATAACTGGGACCCAGAAAACTCACCCGGCATAAATCAAAGCACATAGGAACTTTGGCACATTTACAAAGGGCAGAACACTAATGAGAATGATAAAACTGATGCTGACATTGTGCAATTGATAAAACACAGGACACTAAGCATGAGAATGCCAAGGAATACTTACATACATAGCTAGAGATGTAAAACAGAGCTAAGAATGGTAATGCTGGTGATGAGATGTTTAATGAATAATATGACGAGAGGACACACCTATCGACAGAGTTTTCTTTTGTTTTTACTGTGCATACCTTCGTTTACGTGGTCGGTGCGCGTTGTGCTGCCGTTTCTTTACGCGTGCTTATTTTTTGCACCGGTATCAGCGGGCCTGCTGGAAGCGGGCAGTGGGCCGAGCTTCATTGGAAGGGCAGTGACCTGCAGCCACGGGACGGTCGGAAGACCTCTGCGGGCCGGATTTGCCCCGCGTACCGAGGTTTGGAGACTCCTGGCTTAGAGTATTGGCACTCTGTTCCCCAACACTGTTGTGGGCGCCACCATCTCCCCACCACAGAGCACGCGCAACTGCCGATCATCATGATTCAAGGGTGCGACTTCCTCAGCATTAGATTCCGTGTTAGGAAGCTCATGTAATATTGCTTTGCTCTGTCGTGAACTGTTTAAACATTTGTGGAGGACGGAAAAGCTACTCCTGTGATTTCAGATAAAGCTTCAGATAACAGGCAACCATGATTTTAAACCCAAAGATGGGGCTACGTTTAGCAACATTCCTATATATCTCAAAGGCCTATGTGTTTGACACAGTGGATCAAGGTATATTATGGAAAAGTCTGAGGGAGCTGGGTTTGGACGAAAAAAATACAGAACTCCTACGAACACTGTGCTCTAAGATCTCTGTGCAGGTTGCAATGGGAGGGACACAAGACAAGGCAGATGCCAGTGTCCAGAGGCCTGAGACAGGGGTGCGCTCTATCCCCCCTGTATTTTATGCTATATGTAGTATTTGAATACGACTGTTTAGATACATTCGTCCGAGAGGGCACCACTCACCCTCCCGTTCTTGTTTGACATGTATATCGTCATTGTATGGCGAGTTCTTCCACTGCCGCTGGTGGCACAGTTATAATAAATTCGCTAGGTCATTTAGTTGACCTTGTACCTACGTGGCGAGCAGATGTGTCTCTTCTAGCTCCGTGTCGGCGGGTCCGCCACGCCCAGGCTTGACTGACGACTTCACCTGGAAAGATGTAAGCTCCGCTCCACAGATATCGTGCCGGCTCACGTGTGCCCAGCATTTCCGTTACAAGCACAACTACAGAGCCTGCGTAAGGTTTGTTTTGGAGACGAGGAATACTACACTATACATAACACCATTGGGAAAAGCTCTGGAGCAGGCAGAAAGAGTGTTCGACTTGTCACACACGGCTGTGGGGGCATGGTAAACACAGAAAGTGTCACCTCTCATGTATGCCGATGACCTGGTATTCCTTGCCGACTCACCACCCCGCTAAAAATGCCCATTGAGACCAATTGGCTTTCCAATTGGAACCAAGTGGTATTCTCCCGATTGGCATATGCCAATTGGTATTATATACCAATTAATATTTTTTCCAACTGGAACACTAACCCTTTCTGTTTTGGAACTCACAACCTTGCAAGGGTACGCCGACGGCACTGCCAATTTTAGCAGTCCCAGTGTTGCCTCATTTGGCCACAGTGGCACTAATGATCAACCGACAGTGGCGCTCTCTGGAACCCCGCCCAGTGCCTATAGGTAGTCTGGCTGCGCCCTGTCATACAGAAAGGAGAAAAATCGCACTGTTTCGATAAACAGCTCCGCTGGGGAAAAGCATTGGGAAGAGAGGGATTGCAGACAAAACGAAATTATGCTAAGCTCCTTTGCAACGTAAAAGACGCACAGAGAAGAGGCTTGCACATTGCCATGGGATCAAAATTTCACCCAATCTGTGCCACCTCTCTATATATGTATATATATACTCAGGTGGCGTGATGAGTGACAATCGCATGCAGTGTTCAGGATACGAGCCTTGAAAACACATATATCCTCGTTTGAGAACGAAACTGTCCTTGAAGCAATGAGTTGTCATGTCGCACAAAAAAGAAAAGGGACGTCTCACCCTCTTTGTTCATTGTAAATAATCCACAGAACCATAAACTACCAGCATTTCAACTTACATTTTAAGTATAGTAAGCCATTCTCCCAGAATCAAACGAAAACACAAGTAAACAGATGAATGCAAAATTACAAAATACAAAAGGGACAATGGTAATTGGTAGCATACCTTTCCAGAAAGTCTCTTTCAAAGCGTAAACAAATAGGTCGGTGAGGAGGGAAGAATGTGTGTGGTCGAGAACAGTCGCTTATCATATAAGAAGATATCTAATTAGTTGACAGAGGTCCCTAAACATAAAACTGCACCGCAAACTGCAGGTCGAATTGAAGAGAACTAATATAGTTAGGTAATAATTAAGATAAAAGAAAAAAGAGGTGCCTTTATGTGCACCCTAATGTTTTCAGATTTCAAAACTGACCTAACTTGTTTTCCTTGCAAACTCCCAGCCAAACAGGTATCCAACACGTGACCTGCGGAGAGACCCTTTGTGCAGCTTTCGTCACCACACAGTTTGACAGATGAAAAGACATATGTAAGTTCAATCTGAGCGTATAGCCACCAATACTGAAAAAAAATTATTTTAAGATGTTATTTCATAATATCAACTGTGCTGTCCTGCCTATTAAAAGTTTCCTGTATGTTTAGCTAAGCCAGCCAAATCTTGTTATGTATAGTAATAAAATTTTAGAGGCAACAGTGACCAGTGTAATAGTTATATTTCTGGTTGTTTGGTACAAGATGTAAAACAATTCCGGAAGCGACCACTTAAGCCTTTTAAAATGTGCAATCTAAATCACCTCTAAAGCACTCTTAATGCTCCAGCATTTATGAAGCTAAATTCAATGAAATGGCCCCAAGCGATTCAATGAAACAGCGTTTGATGAAATGTTCATTTAATCGATGAAATGGCGTTCGATGATCTTTCCAGTTATTTGATAAAACAGCATTCAATGCAACGGCATTTAATAAAACGACGTTTGGTAAAAGCTGTGACTACTATCTACGTCCACCGTCAAAATATCTCCAAAATTATTTTGACATTTATGACATCACTTCTGCACAACGTAAAAATGGTGCCTTAATTATTTTGACGTCCACCGTCAACACAGCTGTCGCAGTGGCAGCAGTTTCGTTCTGTTAAGTTTCTGATGGTGTTGTTGGCGTTGTGCTGACGGAGTCACGTGTTGCTGTGTCGCATGCTTAAAAGTTTCAGTCCTACCTGGCACTGGAAATATCTTTTCAGCATGCTTGTGCTCCAGTGGCTCAACGGCCGATTCTTTCGGACATGAAACTCCTGGCAGCGATGTTCGCAGTCCTCGCACACCATTTCGGCAAGGGTCTCACAAAAAATTTTTAATCCACAACAAAGGCGAGCTGGATATTCAGTAAAACCTCGTTATAACAAAATGGGATATAACAAACTAATGGATATAACAAAGCAATCATAATTCCCCTTACTTGCTAATAGTGGGAAGAAATGGACAGTGGCTATAACAAACTAATGGTTGTAACGAAATATTCAACTTTGTTATAACGAGGTTTTACTGTTATTCAATCCTGCCTGCATGTAACAAATGTAGGTGCGTACACTATGGAACACTGGGAGTTTGGAATGATTTTTGGGCCTCCATGCCTCCACCGTGCGAGTTCGCCTTCGAATGGTTGCAAAGTCTCGCTTTGCATCGGCTCCCGCCTTCTTTTGAACAAGGCTTCATGGGTTTGTTGTTTTGTTTAATTTTATTTTTGGTTCGTGCATAAAGAGCCTGGGTTGGCTATGAAACAATTGGGACGCTAAACAAAGTGTTGTGAATGCAAACACTGCCTCTTTGGTATTTTTTTTTTTTTTTCTGGTGCAAACAAACAACAAAGATGGTCTGCACGCTGCAGTTGTATGAGATAGACATATTTGCTGACAGCAAATGTCAGGAAATCGACTGCAAATTATATGACGCGAGATTCAGCTCCTAACTTTATAAAAACAGGTAAAATAAATCATGAAGAAGAACGATACCGCATCATGTAATGTTTAGCACAACTAAGCAAACATTACGTGTGGCCTGATAACTAAGTTGTGGTTTGAGAAGTTTTCTTGCATCCCCACCACTTAAAAGATAATAAAAACTGCAGACTGCACGACATTTCTTGTCGGAAAATGTGCGTTGAACATTGCAAGCAAGCAAGGTGATCTTTTTTTCTTTTTTCTTAGCACCACTTTCAATCACTTTTTGGTCCTAAGTTCAAAGTTTGAGACTTCAAAATAAAGAAAACTATATTTTGATGGGGTAATGTCAAAATAATATTAAAAATATTTTAACGTTTTCACGACATGGCGTTACAGATGTCAAAATGATAGTTGAAATTCTTCTGAAATTGGATGCCAAAATAGTCACTGCCTTTGATGAAACACACTCGATGAAATGTCCACGTATCAGCGTTCAATGAAACGGCATTCAATTAAACATCCGGTACCTGTTTGTTGGCTCGCTCGTCGCCTTGTGTTGCCGGTTTCCGCTTTCTGATTGGATAGGAAGTCTCAATGCAATCAATGCATCACCCTCCACTTCTCAATTCGTTTTCCTCCGTGCTTCTCAAGTTTCCCCAGACTCCCCCTCTAGGTCCTGCTCATTCAGCTATGGGTACCGAACCAGAGTTCGGACTAGGATGAAACCACCGATTTCACTTAGACCAAGTGACTCAACCAGCACTGTCTCAACTGAGACTGCCTACTATTTGAGCCAAGACTCAAGTTGATCACTTCGCTGCATTCTCCCTAGCAAGCAACCCAAGGTTCTCCTCATTAAAAGTGGTTTCTAAATTAAAGGAAAATTATCAATTCTTGCTATGCCCCACGCACGACAATGGGCGCATTAAGCCCGTGCTCTGGAGCGCGAGAGTTTGGCGCTCCTTTCACTAAACGGACAGGAGTGCCACCGGAGACTGACACTCGAGCGCACTCCTCGTGCACCGAAAATTTCTCGGAGCGCGAATGACTTCTTCGCGCTCCGTGACGTCACATAACCAAACAAGATGGCTGCGCTGCTGTTGAGACCGACCAGACGAAAGGCGCAGCCGGACCGCTGCCCCTTTTCAGTTGATTAGTGCTTAATCCAGCAGGTAAAAGCGATTTCATTTGAAAGCCAAGACAGCAATTAGCGTTCCAAAAAAGGTTTGTTCGTGCATCTCGCCTGAAAAGGAAATTCATCTATCAAACGGTAGCACGCCGACAGCACAGCAACAGAAAAGTTGTCGAGATGAGGAGACATTCGGACCGCTCTGTCCCTTTAATAATGCTTAGCCCAGCGAATAAAGATACTTCGATTTGAAAGCCGAAACACCAGTGAGTGTTGAGGAAAAGGTTTGTTTGTGCATCTTGCCTGAAAGCAAATTGATCTATCGAACGAGCGTGCCTGTTAGCTCGGCGACAGAGAAGTTGTGATGAAAAGACAGTCAGACCGCTGCCCTGCTTAGAATGCTTAGCCCAGCCGCAGCGAATAAAGACACTCAGATTAGAAAGCCGAAACACCAGTTAGCGTTGCAAGAAAGGTTTGTTTATGCATACCGCCTAAAAACGAATTGACGTGTTGCTACCGAAAGTCGGTGCGCCGGTATCAGTGTAGCTTCCGTCTCGCTACGAGACGGAACCAACGGAACCAGGGAATCTCTGACAAATTTGAGGGTTTCCTGCATCAACGAGCGGGTTCAAGAATGTTGTCATTAATTTAAATAGGAACAGCATGCATCGTCAATAAATAGATTGGCCAAGGTAACCTTCCACATACGTGCACGAAGCGAGTCTTCAAACCTTTCAGGAATATTAAAACGTTCGTAGAAACTTCATAACGTCGCCGTCTCTTTTGCTTTAGACTCTGCCACTTCACACGGGGCTAATTATTTACCTTCAAAATAATTTCGGCTTCTGCCACCTGTATCCACAGTCGGAAGGAGCTAGTGTGGCTCGTCTATAGTTTCTGGCCGTGTTCCAAAACTTACTCGATCTAACTCTAGGGTAAAGGTGGTTATCGAAAACCTACCCACGTCCAGCATTTCTCTATTTTTGTTGTCATGTGACGTAATCCGCCAGGGTAACTCAGATCCATTCGAGTAGGTTTGGAACGCAGCCGACGCAGCCTCGGTGTGTCACGCTCCTGTACGCTATGCACCGTTTAGTTGCTGCGCTTAGAGCGTCGGAGTAGGAGTAAAGGAGTGGCGACTTAAGGCGCCCAATGCTTGCATAAATCTGAGGCTAAGTGCATAATTGGAAATTTCTCTCTCATTACCCATGGGAGAACAATAAAAATAAAATGAAGAAAGATGCAAATTACCACCAATAACTCTTCCTTCCAGGCATTACTGACCTGCTCTTCCGGGAACTGTCCATTGAAGCACGAACATGGAAAAAGCTTTGGAAAACCATACATGCAGTCAAGTTGCAAGCAGCAAAAATGTTCTCTCTCACTGCCAAACTTTGGTGCATTGTCCTCACTTCAATAGAGGTCAGTGATATTCAGTGGCCAGTAGTGTAGCCAGCACTTGAAACATTGTCAGATGCACTGCGACGACAACATACTGCGACTGCTGCTACTTTCCTGATCCCCACAGTGCTCCCGTGACCTTGTTTGCACCAAAAAGTCAGTGTTGCTAAACTTTAGTGGCTCAGGTATACAACATTGACTAATTCATATGAACTCCCATTTTCTGGATCGTAGACACTGTACATGTCTCCTGGGACAGGTGGCTGTGCACTTACTCTGCTCAAGAAGCCAATGCTGGTAACTTCTGTGGCGTCTGAGGTGCTGGTGCACTGAGTCTTTAAACCTAATCACATGCTCCCAGAAGCAGCCTTTGCTTGGTGAAGAAGTACAAAAAATTAATTGGAGCAAGCATTTCATCACGGTGCTTCCATCAGCTATGTGTGGATCCCGCATATGCGGTACAGAATATGATACAGTCGAGTTCCATTCTAGGGACAGAAGACTGACATGCAAGACAGGTAGGAGCACTGTCACAACATACAAGTATTTGCAAGATCCAAATTAGTCGCTACTCCTTTCCCGGGCCTTGTTTACGAGCTGCCTCGCCCCAGCAAAAATATGGCAGATCATTACAAAAAACCTGCCGTACCACTGCAAGCATTGCAATGCATCTGGTTAGGACAAAGTGGATTGGCAAAAAAGTAACACTGCCTGTGGTGTCACAGGCTTCTTATAGCAGTTTTGTTTTACATATATTGATAGTCTTTGTGAATTCCTGTCATGAGTATGGTTACACAACAGTTAAGTTTTCAAAGTGTGTGTATTGTTTTCAACTACTTTTTATAAAGGCAGTCAATATGTGCATAGGGTGCACTTACCTGGTGTGGACAAACCGTGGGACAAACAAGTCACCACCTGAAATGAGAAGGGAGGCCAGTGAGTGAAAGCAGCGTAAACAAATAAAGTGAATGACAGGATAAACAGGATGGGAACAGATCAACCACAACACATAGAAAGGACGAGCCAAGAGCACTACTTCCAAGTAGTTGTCTTGTTTTACGATGCGTAGGCAAAATGGCAGAATCCCATCAAGCGGTGAGCTTGAAGACAAGCATTGGAGTACTATGAACTCCCGTTAAAACTCGCTTTAGCCGCATTCTCGGATGCCGAACAATGGAAACTTTTAGCAAGCCCATTGCCGTGTTCCGCGTACCGAACTATTGGAGGCCTTTGAAGGCTTTGAAGCATGCTTTTAAGCGCGCGGCCCGCGGTCACGGTATCACCCGGGCACGCGCTTGAAAGCATGCTTCAAAGGCTACGGTAGTGCAGTACGCAGAACATGGTAACAGGTTTGCCTAAAGTCCCTAATGTGTGAATGTTTGGTTCGTTCCCTCTAAACGCAATGCAAAAAATATTTGCGTAACATGAACGACATCGGTCGTACATTCTCAAACTTTCGAGATGCGGCCGGCGGCAGTGGCGCCTGGACATGACGACATGGTGAATGGGCGAATGCCGGGGAAAAGCGCGACGGAAGACGGAAGTTTCAGCTGCTTCAGCATTCATGCCACTTCAGACGGGGCAATTTCTCCCAGGAGCTTGACGTCGCAACACCGGCCGCCCACGTTCACACGCAGCCGGGTTCCGGAAGGAAAAACCCCGGGAAAGACGTCCCCAGAAAAGATGTCTCCGGAAAAAAAGTCCCCGGAAAAAAAGGCCCCAGGTGGAAAGTAGGAAAAAATGTCCCCAAAAGAATATTTTTTCCGCTTTTTTTTTTTGGTTTTCTCTGATTCTCATGGCCTTTGGGGCGGTCCTGTCATTTTCCGGTCACCATCGGAATTGAAGACTTCATGTGTGCCGTCGGCCACACGATCCGTATTTGACTTTTGTGTATGAATATAGAGTGTGTCATTTAATTTCTGATTTTGTAACATTGCATCTCAACTGTTTTTGTTTGTTTTTCATTAAACTAAACATTTATAACATTTCTGGCCAAACGAGATTATTGTGTTCAGGAAACTTTGAGAGGTACTTGTGTACCATTTCCATATAGGTAAGAAGTGCAACACTGTTGTCAAAGTTATTATAGGTACTGAAAGAGCTTCTTTGGGGATATAATGCAGACGGTAAAATTTTGTTCCCACTAATACTCTTTCTACGTAAAGTGTGAAAATGCGCCGATGTCGTGTTTGCACTAACAGTGTCGCAATATGTACCTCGGGGAATCGTATATTTCCTTATTTGTTGAGGCTGTTTTTTCCTACTTGCCACACGGTGCCTTCTTCCCAAGGACATATGACCGGACCGCACGTAGGCCATGAGGATCAGGGTAACCCAGAGATAGAGAATCCCCCCCTCTCGGGACATTTTTTTCTACTATCCACCTGGGGCCTTTTTTTTCCGGGAACTTTTCTTTTGGGGACATTTTACCCGGGGACTTTATTTTTCTGGGGACATTTTTTCCTACACCCCACGCAGCCACTGTGTCGGTGTGCACGCAGCTACCGAATAGCCCTTTCGCTAAATTGGAGAATTGTAGTACACCGTTTCCGCAGCCCGCTAAGCACCCGGATAGCGCTCCGTAATCCGCCATAAGACCTTGAACTATGCAGATAAGGCTGGCGGCGCGCATGCGCAGCTGCGGCGTTTTCTTCGGGGATACCGTAGCGGAGGAGAAAAACGGTCTACTACAATTCCCTATTAACCAAGCATCAATGGTCCCTCTTGTTGCCCTTCTCCAGGGATTATTTCCATCAATGGTAATGTTGAGAACGTAGGTACGTACACGCGCTGCAAATAAAGCGTCCGTGCGAAGGGCCTGTTGGGAGTTTTAGAATAACGTACGCAATTTTAGCGCACGCTAGCGCTAAATTTAGCGCTTGCGATAGCGCACGCGACGCGTGAGAGTTTTAGAAGAGTTTCTCCGCCGCGCCAAAGCATCTCACGCTTGCAACGCCACCGAGATACAGTCACGATTTTTATTTCTCACACGAAATACTGAAACTTGAGAGAAAAAAAAACAAGCTTTTTTTTTTAGTCGAGGGTAACATTTTACATTTGTTTAAACGGGAGAATGCGACGCGAGCGGTCGACCGGTCGTGTCCGCATGCGTCGCCTCGGCAAGAAATTTCTCGGGTAGTGATTTCGCGCGTCGCAAGCATAAAGTTGCCGGTGATTGGTGCCTACCTTACTGGGTTTTCCAGACCGAGTGCAATGTCGTCCCGTATTGAAAATCGCAGGTAAAGTGTTTGATCGCAGTCGCGAGGATGCCGCTGACGTCGCACTCGCGACGCCGCAAAGCGGCCGCAGTAACCGCAGCCATGGTCCTGGGAGCCGCCATTTTTTAACTGTGCTCGTCTTGGCTTTAGCCAAAAAGTCTAGAAGTAGGCTTTAGCCAACTTCTCATCACGAATTCTCCTTGGAGGAGCGCAAAGACTCTTCGCGTACGCACGCAATTTCCGAGAAATAGCGCACGCTAAAATAGCGCACGCAAAGCGCTAAACGTGGTTAGCGTTCGGCGCATGTGCTGTGGCGACGACGCTATTCTTTGCGTACGCGGAGCTTTAGCGTGCGCTAATCTCCCCCCTTTTCTCTCTCTCTCTCCCTGGAAACACCTGCCCGCCGTGTCCGCCCTGGCTACTATTTGCCATCATCATCACGCAATTTTAATTTACTTGTAGATAGGCAGCTACGCGCTATAAACGTGTTTTTATATATTTAAATGACGTTGAAAATATTAATTCATATTTCTGAAGCGGTTTATTTCCAAAAAAGATATATTTCAACGAAGTCTTTTGTTGTCATCATCACCGTCACAGGCGTCACAGGGGTGTCTCTCAAGTCTCAAGAAGCCACTGTACTCAAGTGAAACTGAAACTTTCTGCCCCCGACGTTGCTGCCGCTTGAAGTGGAAGCGCGAAGTGGAAGATAGCAGGCAGAGAAGATGAAACAAAAACCCCTCAGCTTTATCGATCGATCCCTCCAAATCCCGGCGTGGTGGCGCGGTTTCGACGATGTCGGTTACATATTTCGTTGGTTTTCAGCAGTTTCGGGTTTGGGTTGCTGGTCTTAAATTCGAAAACATTGGTTTTGACGGCTTCGACTTCCGAGTAGTTTCGGGTTTCGGCTGCTCGCTCCTTTATTTGAACTGTCTGCGACGAGCGATTGCGTTATCAACCAGCGCAGCAAAGTCGAAACGGAAGCGATCAACGATGTCGAAGCGGAAGCGAGGTTTTCAGTCCCTCCCGCTCGCAAAGGTAGTTGAAATTCTAGAAGAGGTAAAGGGAGCTAAGCTACACGAATACATGAAAGAGTAAAACATATCGAGGACGAGGTCGGAAGCCGAACTTCTTTCATTTAGTAACAGCATAAAATGACGCAAAATATAACCCCCCCCCCCCTCCCCCCACACACAAAAAAATAAATAAATAAAAGAATAGTTTTAACGTTTTTGAAGAGGGAACTTTGATTATCACTGACATACAGAGTTCGAATTCCTAACGCTAGAGGCGTCTAATTCTTGATACAACGCCGTGACGCTAGTGCTTTTTAAACTTCTAAATTTATAGTAAATTTCCCTTACCTTCAACCAATTTTCTCCTTTCCCCCTTCGAGAACGATGAAACCTTGACGAGGACGGGGGCGGAAACAAAACTTCTTTCATTTAGCAGCAACATAGAACGACACATTCTATTTTGTGCCGTTCTATGTTGCTGCTAAATGAAATAAGTTTTGTTTCCGTCCCTGTCCTCGATGTTTTCCTTTCATGTATTGGATCTATTCACCAACACGCCCGTTTGTCAATTATTGGGGCTAAGCTATCAAAGACAGCAATCGCACGCACGCAAGTTCGGCATTCCAAACAGCACGCTAACAGCAATCGTCAAACATAGGAAAAGAATCCTGAACACGTTCAACGGCGGCAACTTCGCGCCAAAACGAAAGCGGATGCGCATGCGCACGGCTGCGCACAAGGAGTTCGGAACCCTCTTTGTGGATCCAACAAGCGTGCACGGAGTGCGACCTTGCCGTGAATGGGTCTGTGCTGTGTGAAGCAGAGCCAAGATCAGAGCTATGTTTCTTTTTGTCATAACTTGTGAGACTATGTTTGCAAGTGCTGTGTGAAACAGAGTAATGTTGTTGCGGTGGGAATCAGTTCGTTGAACGACGTTTCATGGACAAATCGTTTCGTCGAGAGTGCGATGTTTCATCGACAAATCGTTTCGTGGAAACGAGCGCCCGCTCATTCCATCGACAGACGTTGCGACCAGTCGTTGCGACGTTTCGTCGACAGCTCACTCTGGCAGCTGCGCCTCCTCGCGGCCTCTGCGCCTGCGCGGCGGGCGGCCTTGTGCTGGATGGATGGATGAAATACACGGCTCTGATGAAATATAGCCGACCGGGCCAAGTAGGGCGAACCAGTGCGCAGCCCCTCCCGGTTTGAACTTCTCCTTTCTTCTTCTTTCTTTTCAGTTTGTTTTATTATTATTATTATTATTATTGGACTCATTAGTGGACTCCTTCAAAGAGAAATATGACTCGGTGCTGGCTCTTGCAGTGACTAATGAGGAATCAGTAGAAGATCTCCAAAAGGAGGTCCACCATGTAAAGACAGTGATGGAGGAGCAGTCACAGGAGATCTCAAAGGTGAAAGAAGAGTTGAACGACTCGCAGCAGTACAGCCGCCGTTGTAATATGGAGTTACAGAGTCTTGCTTACACGCCGAGGGAGGACCTGGTTAAGGTCGTGGAAGATCTCTCCCAGAAAATAAGCCTTCCGTCATTGCGCACTTCGGACATCGTCGGAATCCATCGCCTTCCAACCAAACGACACACAGCCCCGCCAGCACTGATTAAGTTTGCCTCAGTCGAGATTAAGGAAGCCTGGATGGCTGCACGTGGCAGGCTGCAGAAGCTATCGCTGACTGATAACGAACCTAAATTATATTTTAACGACAACCTAACCCCAGCAAACAAGGAGCTTTCCTGGATGACGAGAACGAAAGGGAAAGAAAATGGATACAAATACATTTGGCTCAAAAACGCAAAAATTTATGCACGCAAAAGCGAGGGCTCTCCGGCTCTACGCGTAAACTCAGTTAGGGATCTCGAGAAGCTCATTTAAGAAATGACTGCTTGCTTTTCTATTCCATGACTGTGGCTCTTTTTACCAGGTTTTAGGACCTACTTCTGAATAGTCTTTTACCATTATTCACGTTAATATTAGGGGCTTACGTAAACATTGGGAGCAGTTTCGGGTTTTAGTAAGTCATTTTAACCCTCCTATTGACGTATTTGTGCTTACTGAAATTAGTATCTCATCATCGCAAAGCAACCAGTTTGTTTTGAATGGTTATAACGAGTTGTTTTACAACCGTGAACGCAGTAGGGGTGGAAATATTGCTATGTATGTTAAAGAAAAGTGGCTACCTCCAAGTTTGAATGTCTCTTTCACTCATGCTGAATCTCTCGCTTTAAGTATTTCTCAGTCTGGATTTTCTCTATATTTATTAACAATTTACAGGCCTCCATCAGAAAATGTCTCACTTCTTCTCGCAGAACTAGAAGTTCCACTTAAAGAGTCTCGCTCCGAAGGGCAATTTTGCATGGTCGGCGATTTGAATATCGACACCCTTAAACCTTACGAGTCTAATGTTCGCGATTACTTAACCCTGTTTTCGGAATATGGAATTGAAAGTACTATCAGCCTCCCCACAAGAGAGGAGCTCCTATCTGGAAAGTTAGTCGTGTCCTGTATTGATCACATAAATACCCGCTCTCCTGACACCACCGTAAGATCTGCCGTCATCACTAATAAGCTCTCCGATCACTACTTCATAGGTTGTCGGTTACAAAGGGAGGTGAATGAGCGAAAAGAAAGAGCACGCGGTTGTACTTTCGTTTCGATTACTGATACAGTCAAATTTGATCTGTCGGTAGCTAAATTTAACTAGAATCAAATATTGATGTCGGTAGAGCCCGCCGCTATTTATAGCGTTTTTGTAGAGGTATTCCAGTCCTTCTATCGTGACTCATTAAAAGAAGTGAAATTCAAGAAACGGTCGGATAAGCCCTGGTTAAACACCGACAGGAGGCATTGTGGTTGCGTTCCCGTCGTGCCCCTGAAAACTTAGAGCTGAGCGCCGAATTTAAATGTGCAAGGAACCGTGTAAATGCGATTATTAGGTCCGCGAAACGACGTTACTTCCAGAGGAAGTTTTTTGAGACAAGATCAAATCCACGGAAAACATGGGAGTTAATAAACACCTTCAGAGGGCGCGCATCGAGGCAACCGATAAATATTTCTCCAGAGAGGCATTTCGGAGCTAACTTACAATCCACCGTCGATGACTTCAACAAGATATTTGCTTCGACGTCAAGTGTCGCCAGAGATCGTAAAGATACCTCTACCAGTTCAGAGCATAAGCTCAGATCACTTTCCTCGGCATTTTTACCTCCTCTTGATTTAAGTATATTGCGCTCTATTTTATTTGGTATAAAGCGGAATAAAGCACCTGGAATCGATGGCATCCGCGTTGGTGACCTGTGTCGTAACTTCGATGCAATTAAAGAAGTCCTCCTTGTCATGATAAATGTTTTTTTTTTTTTTTTAAGTTCTGGTATTATCCCCGTTGACCTGAAAACTGCACTTGTGAAACCCCTTTTTAAAGGAGGCACACCAAAAAAGCATGAGAGCTACCGTCCTATCTCAATCTTGCCATGCATTGGGGAAATATTAGAAAAGCACCTATTCACCGTGATGTCAAGCTTTATCGACAGCTCTGAGTGTCGTCTATCTAAGTGTCGTCTATTTCAGTATGCAGATGATACCTTGCTCGTCTCTCGCCATCTGAACTACTATCATGCTGTAAACTTATTGAAACATGATGCCACGCAAATAATGGACTGGTTTGATGAAAACTTAATTACCATTAGTGCGTCAAAAACAAAACTGGTATGCTTCAGAAACCCACTCAAGAAAGTGAACCTTGACTCACCAGTCACTCTACACAAATCGAATTGTTTTGACTGTCACTGTTCTCAGCTGGACTATGTTGATAAAGTTAAGTATTTGGGAGTGTATTTCGATTCAGACATGTCATGAAATTCCCATATGTCGTAAATTTGTAAAAGGATTCGGAGCGTAAGCTGTTTACTTTTCACAACAAAGTTTTTATGCCGTTTACGGTAAGAAAGTCTATCGCGCATGCCCTATAGTTAGGTACGGTAAAACAATTTTTGGTAACTATGCAGAGCTATGGAAAACTAAAATCGATCGTATTTTGAGGGCCGTGTTAAAAAGCGTTGGGTATAATTGGGATTTTCCGACTGATATTAATGTTTTCGAGGCACTACAGATGCCGAATTTCTCTGCTCTTTTTGTACAAAGTGTAGTACTTCGTCACTTTTGGGGCAATGATTTCAAGCTCCTCTTCGTCAGTCATAAAAGTCTCCGACATACTTCACGTTTTGTAACCTTTCGTTGTGTGACGCGCTACGGCAAACGAGTTCGCTCGTAGTATGTGCCCTTCATCTTTAACACACTTCCAGAGAGCGTCATCGAGGCCAGCACAAAAAAAAAACAACTGAAGAAATTGATGAACAGTTCGTCTCTTTAGTATTGCTGCAGCATTGTTTTCTCTATTTATTGTTCTCCCTGGTGTATAATTCACATTTGAGTATGACTTGTGTGGTCTTGTGCAACAAGTCTTCTCTGACTTGAACAAAACCGTATTTGTATCATGTACATTTTTTTTTCTATGAATATAGCGTACACAGGGTGTTCGTGCTATGAAAAACTATTACATTATCCACAGTCTAATCAAATCGCATGTTCCTCTTTGCGATTTCGGATAGTTTTTGTGAAACAAGTCTGCGTGTGAGTGCGTGTGTTTAGAGGGAATGTCAGGAAGAGTAGGACAAGCCTACTCTTCCTGACATTCCCTCTAAGGAGACTGACATTTCGAGTGACTTCTTATATTTTGTATCCCCATCTGAATGCATGATTTTCCTCTTCCTTTTATTTTACAATGGTGGACTTGATCCTACATGCCTCTGTGGCTTTGATCACTCCCGGAACTGAAATGGCATATTTGCACCACGGAATAAAAGGAGCTGGCAGACCTTGTTTTGCCAGCTCCGTATATTACGTAAGATTCAGATAACGACGAAGACGGCGAGGAAGAGATGCTCCACGCCTTGGTCGCTCACAGTTCGTCTAACCGAGAATAAAACATTCGTGCATTTATAGATAAACATCACATTATTTTACCTACCCAATGTGGTTTCGTGACTGGGAGAGGCACGCAACCGGCTCTTGACGATTTCTCAGATTACCTCTACTCAACGTTTGATAATAATATGTTCGCTTGTGCGCTCTTCTTGGATGTATCTAAGGCCTTTGACACTGTCAGTCATCAATTACTTCTAAAAAAATTACAACGTTTAGGTTTTCGGGGTCCGTTTTATTCTTTACTAGAGAATTTTCTAACTAATCGTTCTCAATTCGTCTTAACTGGGAAATTTAGAAGCTCTCCCCTTTCTTTAAAAGCGGGGGTACCTCAAGGATCTGTTCTTTCACCTCTACTCTTTAATATCTTTGTCAATGATATGTCTCGCGCTATCAATGGCTGCGAGATCTATCAATACGCTGATGACACCCTCCTTACTTCGCGTCATATTAATTTCCCTTCTGCAGTCAACATTCTCCAGACGAATGCCACCTATCTAATGGACTGCATGGTTTGCGGATAAGCTTCTTGACATCAACAGCTCCAAAACAAAGCTTGTTTGCTTCCGCAATCCCCTTAAAAGACACCAAGCTACTCTCAGGTTTATTCTCCATTCCTCATGCTGCCATCCGTGTAACTGTGAGGCGATCAAATCTGTTAACAACGTGAAATATTTGGGTGTTCATTTTGATTTCGACATGTCCTGGAACACTCATATGTCCTACTTATGCGGTAAACTACGAACTATATCTTGTATGCTCTATAACACACGAATGTTTATGCCCGTCAATGTTCGGTTTTTTTTAGTCCACGCGCTTGCCTACAGTGTGCTACGGTACGGAGGTCGCTGGCAGGCAAAAGTTAACACTTTATTAAGAGGCATACTGAAGAACATCCTCTACAATACGCCTCTTTCTGCCACTGCCGACATTTTTGAAAGCCTTCAACTGCCGAATTTCCGCTTACTTTTTATTGAGACCGTCCTCTTTCGCAATTTTTGGAGCAGTGATTACAAGACACCGCTACATTCGTCCCGCACATTACGCAGCTCTCCTCGTTTTGTAGTGCCACGCTGTTGCACCCGGTATGGTAAAGCCTCGCGCGAATCTTATGTGCCACGTGTCTTCAACGCCCTCCCGGACTATATTTATGATATCACATCCCTGAAAACTCTAAAAAAAGAACTCAAGTGTCTTAACCTTGATAGTATTTAGTGCCTGCTTCGTGTGCGTTTATGACGATCCTGATGTGCTGGTTGCTATAGCTACCGCAGATTCGAAATGTTGCCTCTTTTTTTTCTATTTTATTTTTCGGTCTCCGTGCATTGTGTTACATTTTATTTGGGACTCGCGCCTGTAAGTGTTAATTCTATTTACGTTGTTACATTCATTTGTACATTGCTTTCGTATGCTGTATTTTTTTTCGTAATTAGTACTCTGTGCTACAATCGGGAAAGGGGGAGGGGGGAAGGGGGTTGGGGCGGGGAAGGGGAGTGGGGAAAGTTTTATTATCTTTCAGTTCTCATTTTGAAGGCAATGCTTTACCTTATCACTTAAGAGGGGGCGCACCTCAGAGCCCCATAGAGAATACATGAGGTTTTTCACCAAATTAAAAAAATTCTGACATAATAACGGCTGCGCGGATCTTCTTGAAAATTTCGGCTTTAAAGACATTGAGTCATTATCGAGACACTAAACGCAACAGATGTTTCGTCATAAATTTAATTATAGTCTTTAAAAAAATCATGAAAATGGTCAAAATCGGCTAATTCGGCACTCTTGCGTTCGGAGCGAATTTACAAAATTATCTAAATTCAAACATAAGAATTGCGTTTAATGTCTTCTAAATTTATTACGGAATCGAATAATATTCAAATTATTCATGTAAGTCGATTTGTTCCGTAACTACAGCAAATATAAAGAACCAAGGTGTCGGTGCTTGTTTTCGTCGTTTTTAAGGTACCTCTCTCTCCCGTGCGGTGGCGCTCGCTGTCCACGAAATGCGAAATCGTCCGTTCGGAGATCGGCCGGATCGGCACTGTGCGAGGTGTTCTTCCGCGGCCGTGTTCCGCGCCCGTATCCTGTTTCATTCTGCACGCCGAGGCGTCAGTGTGCGTGTCTTGCTTTCCTGGTTCTCGCTGGGTAGGTCTCCGTGTTTTCGCAAGTGGCAAATTCACCTTGGAGCTATGGGTCGAAGACAACCGTCCTGTGGCAAGCGGACCGCGAGGTGTTCCACAGCCTCGCGGTCCGTCAACGCGTTGTGCTTGTTTCTACTTTTTTTTTTTCTTTTAAAAACGGGCTTTTTTTTTTTTGACGCAAAGTTTTATTTTATCGTTATCCTTCACACAAACGTCCTTCGGCCTTGGGGTCGTGGAAATTGGGGATGAAGCGTGCACAGAGTAGATCGTTGTTTGCCTCCTTTTTAGTTTTCACGGACGTCCTGTGACCTCCGTACGGTTCGTGGTCAGCACAATCTAACGCGGGGAAAAACGGGTCGCCTGCTCTGTAGTCAGGGTATTCCTAGGGGAGGGTGATAACTCGCTGTTCTTCTGGAAATTCACATATCACCCAAAAAGGTGACATGGGTAATGATTACGGTATGTTTTTTTCCGGTGTTTATTTTTGAGCGAAAATCGGTGCATGTTTTTCGGTGCTTATTTTTTAATCACCAGTGTATTATGGGTTGAACGTCTTGTGATGACGCTAAAAAGCGTTGATAACCAAAGAAAAATGCGATTGGACAAGAACATTTCAAATTTCCAATTCTATTCACATATCCATTACGCTCTTCTCGTGGGAGCATCTATCCTGACGAAAAATGCCAAAGTCATTGAGCTGTGAACGCATACTCAGTGTACAATCTTTCGGCCTAGAGAGGTATTGCGCACGCTCGAACGCGCTTCACAGCCCAGTAGACGAAGTTGGTGGCACCCAGAAGGCGAGTTCTTGAATGGTCTGTAGTAGGCAAAAGAAACAAATAACAATCAACGCATATCAGCTCTTCAAGCGAAGAAGCGCGTTTCTAAGGTCAATGGTTCCGGACGGCACTAATGTTGTAGGCGTTGTCGTAAGATGACGTCAGTTCATACGAACTGACGTCATCTTACGTGATGACGTGACACAAACACGTCATCTTACATGATCTCGTTACACGAAATGACGTCATCTTACGTGATCACGCTGCACGAAATGACGCCATCTTACGTGACCACGTAACACGTCATCTTGTAAGTCAACCTCTCCACACAGCAGCGCTTTCCGGGCCCGTGCAGTGCTGTAGTCGAAAGCAAGCTCCCTATGGCAAGCGAAAGCTTCTGAAGTCTCACATTGAGAATACTCGCTAGCGACCGTCTGTGGAAGCTTCGCACGTTGAGGTTTTTGTCGAGATCGAGCCATCGTGTTCCATTAACTATAGTTGAAGTTATCGTTCAATAAAGCCCTAAAAAATATGAATGTAGTTGGTGTAGACATCAAGATCTAATCAAAATGCGGTTTGACGTCAATTAACGTGCATATACAAGTGTAGAAAAAAATGAGTTATTTGTGCATAGATGTTTAAAAAAGTGTTTATTATTCGACATAGGACTTTGGGAGAAGGATGTGTTCAGATTTTTCTTCATGAGCGCAAATATACCTGACGCAATAAATAGTGACGATTTCATCGTCCCAGTGGTGAGCAGGTGATTTCTTGCTCGAAACAATGATGCCATTTCATAAACCAAGTTCTGTGACATATGCTTTTCCAATGTCTGGTCACTATTTTGTAAACCTTTCAGTCCAAACGAGTATACTTCTGTTTGTTTTTGTTAGCTTAGGAGGGGGTCACAGAGCCTATCTCTTTGTCTTCCTCTAGGACAGACGTACAGAGTTATACCGCAACACGCATCTGTGGAACACACAGAGCTATCGCTCTCCTGTTGGCGGTACAGTAGCAGACGACACAACGCAGCTCCGTAGTCTATCGAGGGCACGGCTAGCCGCGGCCCGTAGCGCGACCGTTCAGACTTGGGAAATGGTTTTGAAGAACCGAGAAATGGTATCTTGTGTACAATAATCACATGTCGTTAGTATACTAGTATTCTACTTGCTAAGCCAAATAAATATTTGCAGCTTGTGAGAATATGTTTGCGTGACGATTTACCGTTCACACTCCTGACGGATGTTAGCGAGTCCTTCATGTTCGTGGCTCGCAGTTATCGCTACCCTCTCGGAGTGACTTCACCATATATACTTTTTTCTTGCTTGCAGGACATCATAAAAATCACAAACACGCGAGAAAAAAAAAATCTTACGAGTACGCGTGATTTTGAGCTTCGCAGCTCTCTAAAGATGCCCGGTAAATGTCGTCCAGTCTGTTTTGTCTATACTCCGTTTCACCGTAATTTGGCAACCCTCAGTCGCGGAGCAAAGCACGTGACAGCTACTTTTACGAGCAGTACTATGGCACCTGCAGCGCGTCTCCGACTGGTGTGGTTAGCGTCTTATGCTGGCCATACATCAAAAGTTGTCCCGAAGTGCAACAAATGACGTCACAGAAGACGGAGTGTCACGCTGTTGCATCTCGCGATCCTGGCAATTCATCGTAGAAATGCTGGCGAAAACCACGAGGGAACACGAGTGTCGCTGTCGTCATGGCGTCCCAACGAAAAGCAATTATACAATTTCGACGTTTTTGTAATTCAGTAATTTAAATTACTGTATATAATTTTTGAGAAAGTAAAGACATCATAACCAAATAGGAACTTCCGTGCCAAAACATGCAGTGCGAAGTGAAGACAACTACTATCTTTTTTTTTTTTTCTTGATGTCCACAAAAAAAAAAAAAAGGCTATGCAGCATCGATCCTACCGTTTTTTTGTTGTTTTTTTCGCACATTATGTGATGTCCTCTAACACGAAAGTACCGACGTAAAAGCGCTGTAGAGACGATATAAAAACAAAAATTTAAGGGAATCGAGCTTTGTAGTAAACGGAAAAAAATAAATAATTAACGACTTTTTACGGTAAACACTTCACCTCTAAGTAGAACTTCAAAAAAGTGACGGTTACGCGCTTTCATGCCCATTTCAACAAAGTTGGGAGAACGATGTATTGCATCTTGTGAATAGACATGTGGAGCAGCATGTTTATGTTAGAGGCATTGTGTGTAATCGCTGCGCAGTACCTGCCAAAAGAAGATATTATTTGGGCAGTCTCAACCGTTTCCGTCTGTGTGTGCTACGAATACAGCAACTCTTTTCGTAGAAGAAGTGATGAGGAAATGGCGTGCCCTTGATGATACGATTGTGATTATGAAATAAAATTTTTAATCAGCCAATAATTGCGACCTGTCCGGTCGCCTGGAACCCCGACAACAACTCTCGTTCTCTGGAAAGTTCATTCTAATATTTACACGTTTTGTGGAGTTCATCGAGCGAATAAGAATGTTCCAACGATGAGCTAAACCTACACGAGTTCCCCAATCCAACTCGGCGCTTTTGAATTTTAGCGCCGTAGATAGTTCTGCGAACAGAGTATTGGGCAGGAGATCGAACTATAGGGGGCGCTCTGACCCGTTTGTTTTCCCCACGCTCGGTGTTTACTCAACACAAGGCCTGTACCATGTACTGATGCCAACAGGCCTTATGGGCATGGCCATGTCATCTTCTACAATAGAGCGCGGGGCACAGTTTAATGTAACAAATACTAACAATCGACGAAGCGACGTTAAGTGCCGGATCTAGCTTCTGAGAATGCGAGCTTGACCCACTTCGGCTTTTGTGCTAAGCTGGGACCGTGCATGCTGCATTGTTCATGCAGGCCGTCGTGGAAACAAAAGAGCCCCTCCTCCCCCTCGCCGGAGAACACGAACTCCAGTCGAACGCTGACGCCGCGTTCGGTTATGTCGGCCGAGCGCTGCGTCATTGTATTTGTTGTCCCCATCCGTGTAGTTGATAAGTTAACCGCTAGGGGCGTAACGGTCTGTCCTCCTCCCCAATACTTCTGTGCAAATATTCGTCTAACAGTTTTGCAACGTTGGAAAGCATCGGAATGATTCAGAATCACTGCGGAGTTGATACTCGGGAAGATAAGACGGGCACTTGGGAGAAACGGACCGTGGCATTTGAGACAGGGGCACAACGGGGGACAAACGTGCTACAATCGCATACCCTTCCAAGGTCATCGCTTGGGCGACCGCGCGCGCGCCCAAGAAACCTTTCTTTTCTTCTTTTTAGGGGTGGGGGGGGGGGGGGGGGGGGGGGAGTGGGGGGGAGTGGAGGGGAGTGGTGTAGGCGCTGATTGTCTTCCTCCTTTGTGCCGTTTGACAGACGCACAACGAGACTGGCAGAACAAGCGCATGATTCATTTCTTTCGATGGAGGCGTTCTGTCTGTGTATGCGAACATGATTTTTTTCCCCTTTTAGTAGTTAGTTGTTCTTGCCTTGACTCGGGTCCCAGTGGGTGCGTTGTCGTTGTATGCCCACTATTTTTTTTTTTAGTTTATGGTAGTTTTTGCGCTGATGGGGTATCAAGGTAGACAAAAAGTAAAAAAAATAAAATAGCGCCTCGACAAAAAAAAAAAAAAAAAAGTTGTTGCGATCAGGAACGTTTTCAAAGCCATTTTAGGAGCCTGCGGTGTTACCACAGGTGCAGGATTGAGAGCGTAACCCACGCACTTGAAGAGAAGGGGAAGCTCTCGTCTTATTGGAACTCTCTTTTATGGGTTTCCACGTCGCGATTGTCCTTCAAAATCAACTGTCATTTATTTCTCGCTCGTGGCTTTCAAGTACTGGAAGCCACGACTCGAGCCACAATAGTTTTGCGAAATCAAGGTTTCGCTGAAATGGATAACTCTCACGTACAGTTCGACGCGCAATACCTTTGCCGTATTGACTCGCGAGAGATGCCCCCAACACGGCTGAGTATGGCGGTGCTCCAGACCTAACATCTAAATTTTGTTGCCTTACCTGTTACTATTTCGCGCCCATTTTGAGCCATATCAAAATGAAAGCGCATGATGAAATAAAAGTCACACTCGTTTTCCGCTCGATGGAAATTTCACGCCAGCTCGCTGTCTTTGCTGGTACCTTGAGCGTTTCCCAGCAATGCGGAGAGTTAAAAAAACAAAAAAAGAAAAAAAAACGTACGATGGCATCCTTTGCGGGATGAGGACGATTCGTCACATACGCATTCGTCACAGGACGATTGGTCACAGGATGATTCGTCACATAGGAACATTTGTCACAGGATGACTCGTCATGCGGGCAACTGGTCTCATTGATCGAGCAGGGGACGATAGTAAATTGTAAATTTCAACATCTGCCTACATACCCTGATGAGGAGTTTCACAATTTTCCACTGTCACGTAAACCAATGGTTATATAAACTAATATTACAATACTCATCCGCTTTTCCTTTCATTATATTACGGGTCTTCAGCAGGTTGCAGGCTTGAACGAGCAATAATCCGACTGGCAGCCAAATTAGTTTTTACTTTTGCCTTGCATACACCTATTCGACAAAACCAACAAGTATCGGAATTCCTTCTGCCGAATGTGTACGAGTACCCCTCGTGCAGCATCATGGCTCTCTCTGTTGCGATCACCTCCATCCTTTTGAATGTAGTTCAAAAATAGTCGCTCTTCTATGGCCTCCGCATTCACCGTTCAGGACGGACCCAGATAGCTAGAACGTCTGTTACAAATTCTTTGACCTCGAGAAGCGAAAGACATGCTAAGATAAGAGGTGACCGACTTTCTGAGGCCCAACCAACATTCAATGTTCGGGACCGAATCAGAAGCTAAAACGTTCCTTACAAATTCTTCGCCTTTGTCCGCCCGAACCAAATTGAACAATACATTTTTGGGGGGACGAACTATTGTGAGACCGGTTGGCCGCGTGTCGAGTATTCCTATGACGAATGTTCCTGTGTGACGAATCGTCCTGTGACGAGTGTGCATGTGACGAATGGACCGTATCCCATCCTTTGCACACTCATTACTTCTATAACACTGAGCCACCTCGTATCCTTTTGTTTTTCTTTCATGGTACTAATTTCTTTCTGCGCATTACGGCTGTTACGACGCTAAGTCTGTCTGCCCTTCGAATTTAAACTTAGGCTCAGATCAGGGACGAACCAGTTTAAATCAGGAAAATATAATTAACACTGTAGCAAAGTAAATCTATCATATCGATCGGAAATACGATTTGGCACATTCCATCTGAACACATATTGTGCACAGCGAATGCAATAGCGAGTCAGCCTGCAAAACGCCGCCACACTGAGCTACCATAACATCTCAGCGATTTTTGCATAGCACCGAGCACGGAAAAGAGAAAACAGTTATTCATTCACATAAACGAAGCAAATTTATTTAAAGCCCGGACACTCCGTACGTCCAATCTAGCTAAGGTTATCAATAGACTCGACCATGTCATTTGTCGAAACAGATAAAAGACGTTGGCAAAAATGATTAGACTGAATAAGTCAATCCAACGCACGTATTTTACCAACCGACGGTCGCGCGCCTTCAATACCCTTTCCAATTGTCATTGCGCACCTTGGACACACTTTGGGAAGCAATGCATATTTACATCGCCGCCCGAGGTCTCCATTAAACGTGTAGTGCTGACCCAAATAAAATGCTAACCTGACTCTCAATCGCTCACCGCAAAGGACGATTTCGAACAGGCGGTACTGTAGGTCATTTGAGATAAAAAAAAAAAAAAAGAAAAACAAGCTATAGAAACGAGCGTCGTAAAAAAGGGGACCGGCATTTTTATTCCTACCTCCGAACAGAAACGAGCGCCACCCACTGCATCACACAGCGCAGAGGCCGGACTCGGTCACCGCGCGTACATACCAAGCGCGCGCGAGGGATGCAGAAACTTCCTCCGCCGGGAGAACACGGCAGATTTCGGGATCTATTTCACGCAGCGGATAACGCGGGCCTTTTCACACCTCGATACTGGCGCCATCTAGAAGTTGCGCGTTCAACCACGTTTCGAGCCGCGCGCCATCTGGTGGCTGAAACGGACGAATAAATAGAGGTACCGCGCCCTCTTAAGCGGACTTTTCTCTTTTTTTTTTTTTTTTCTTTTTTTTAGGGTGTCATCTTACAAACCCTTCGCTGGCTTTGATGTGCCCGCAAACATATCCCTCTTTAATAGTCCCACTGAGTCAATAAAATGTATGTATGTATGTATGTATGATTGCACCAATGTCGGAACTTACGGTTTGTATGGTTTCGCTCGTGTCTTTGCCTGAACCTTTGGGGAAGCGTTGTCAAAACCGGAAAGTTTTGTTTTCAACCACTGTCCTTTATCAACTTAAATTCTTAAAACGTTCAACAATATGCGCTGTTCTTGACGGCTACGCTTTCGGCAGCATACGTGGTCGAGGTGCCTCTACGTCATCGAATGCATCCCTTCGCGGACTGGCCGCCGGCACTAGCTGTTATGACGAAGTGGCAGGGTCGTTTCCAGAGCAAGTGCATCTTTCCGCGCGTCGCGTCTTTTGGCAGGATCCTCAAGAGTCACCTGAATATAGCATAGATAGTCCACATGTAAAAATATTGAAGCTCTTAAAAAATATTTCAAAAATATAAGAAAAAAAAAAAGGCCTGTTCGCGGTGCACAGCCATTCTCTCGTTGAAATAGCATAAAATCGGTTTTAAAGCTAGTTGGAATCTGGTCTTAGCCGCAATAGCACTGAACTTTGGAGGAGACTGTCCACGATACGATTTCCGAAGAAACGTCACAGTGTCGACGAAACGTGTGTCTGTGAAACGTGTGTCCACGAAAAGTTGTCCACAAAACGAGTTTCGACGAAATGATAGGGACCCGTAGCCATATTAGTCCGCCTCAACGGGTGACCTGTCTCTTAGCTGTAGATGAGAAATTTAGCCAGTGCAGTACACTCGCTAGCCTGGGGTCTTTAACATGCACCACGCAGTCGGGATTACACTAAAGCGTGCCGGTCCGAAACTCATCCAGATCGAAGCGGGCAGGGGGTGGGGATAAAACCCAGGGGGTTCTGCAGCGCAAGCTTTCGCTGCATGCTCTGAGCTGAGATGAGTACTCGAGGAAAAACTCCCGAGTTAGGATTGGACAAAGGACACCGCCGGCCTAATGCTCTCTCCTCGAGTCGAAATTTCCAGAAATTTGAACTTTATACTTTTGTATTTGGAACTTCCATGGGCGAGGACCAGAGGCCGATAGCTCCGGTAACGATACAATGCATGCGCAAAGGCATCGGCGGAATATCAGGTAGCCTTGTCGGAGTTATGGGCCGATTATTAGAACGTCGGAACCACTGCACAATGGAGGAGAAACACACCGTGGAACATGCCAAGTCATTCCACAAGATAGCGAACGTCGGAGCGCGGGCAACGCTAGGATCTATAAAGGTGCTCTACTAGGAACCTGCTAGGAACCGCCGAAAGTGCGACGTCACGGCGCCTATCACTTTTTTTTTTTTTTTTTTTTGGGGGGGGGGGTATTATTTAGTGCAACCAAATGCACGAAGTGTGACTTTACGTTGCGGTTTTAGTCCGCCATTGTGCAGGGACAGCCGCCATCAGAGACAGTCTCGTCACCGCAGAACGAATACACGTAAGCAAACCGTCAATTCTTTTCCCCTTCTTCTATTCTTTTTTTTTTTTTTTTTCAGCGGTTGAAACATGTTTAGCAGCCACGAAACAAACGAAGAATCGCTATCCCGCCTCTTGACAGAGTCAGTTACAGAGGGGGCACACCCGACCCGACTCACCGACGCCAAATCGCGTGCTGCGCGTAAACACGAAATTTCGATCATGACTTCTGTCCACGTCGCTGTCGTTTATTGGGGCAATACTGCTCCGCTGATGCCACCCGCCGCCACGCGCAAAAACAGGCGCGAACACCGCCACATGAGATTATATGATTTCGCTCCGGTTCGGATTCAATAAAAACAAATAAAAAAATAACGGCTTTGATTTGGTTTTTGGTTCCACACATTTGTGACAATTATGAAAGTAAGCAATGAGTGTTGCAACCTCTTCATAACCGCACCCTGCGTGGCACAAAACGAAAATGACATCGGCGATTTTTACAGCTTTACCGCTTTAGACGGCAGCGATATACCAACAAACTCCGTAAATAAAAAACAAACATTTTTAAAGCTATATCTAGCCTTGTGCTCCACTACCTTCAACGCCAATGAAAACTGTGCGCGCGCGATCTTTACTTACGAAATACCACCGTAGAAATACCAAACAAAGAGTTTCCTCAGTAAAGACGCGCCTGTGAGTCTATGACCAGCCGATCCTCCGTCCTTCGCACCATGGGACACCCACACGCGTTCTTGAATATCCACCGAAAAAGCGCACACGTTACTAGTGAGTTGCGTACACGAGCGAGTGCAGGCACACTAAAACTCTCTATTGGCTCCACCAGACGGTGTGACCAACCTCCTATCTCGCAGTTGCGTTCGCAATCCTGGTCCCCGGACAGAGATCACAATCTAAAAAAAGCCCGTGCGTCTACTTTCCCGCACAACACTCGGAGAGCCAATCACCGCAACTTACAGAGGCAGCTCAGCGAATGACGATGCCGAAGGCCCGAACCATATGTTTAGACCAAAAAACGCACTTTGAGTTGTAACATTAATGGATCTCCGAGTGTTGTGCGGGAAAGTAGACGCACGGGCTTCTTTTAGAGTGCAGGCGCACCAATTTTGAAGGTAGAGTGACGGTGCCGCCCATGGGAAGTAGGAAGCTTCTGGAGGCGACACTAGAGTGCTTTCATCACATGAAAGCACCCTAGGCGACACGAGGCCCCCAGAGGTGAAGCCAAAAGTGCGGAGGGACACGCCCACTGTGGACACGCTCCCAGCGATGACCAAACCCAAGAGACGCCATTGGATGAAAAGGAGAGCCGACTTGGCGCCAAAGGCCGTTCCGGTCACCCTCGGGCATGTCCGGCATGTCCGAGGGTGAGCAAGACAGCTCGCGCCGCCAGTCCTTTTCGCACTCCTGGCTTCACTTCTGGTGGCCTCGTGTCGCATCCAGAAGCTTCCTACCTCCGTGGTGCCACCTGTCTTCGCCATAACAAGCTCGCCACTCGCCTCACATTACACAGTAGCAGAAGGAAACGGTTATTCCAAACGCCACGCCAGATTGCGCTTGCAACTTAGTGAAGGGAGTACAAGATGTCAGCTGCCACGGACGCTTTATAAGACGGACATAACGGAGCTCTAGGACTTCCATGCATATTTTCATGATTGCCAGACTTCCACGGCTCCTCGCCTCCGCAGGGCGCTGTCGTTGCCAAACTTTCCCGGCGTCCACCGGATTCACGCGGCACTGTTGCCGCACTTTCCTGTGCCATTCTAAGCAAAGCCGTCAGTATTGCCAGACTTTCGTGGCACCCTCCAAAACATGAATTGACATGTTGAAATAAATCGACCGCTATATCGACTGATTGTTTGCGTCTCAAGAGCGATCATACAACCCTGCGTTTGGAAGCAATAATATCTCCTAGATTCCTAAAATACTTCGTAAAATCAAGAAAAAAAAATGTTTTTCTTTTTTTTTTTTTCTGTCTGAGCAGACTGAAACTAGACCCCGAGCGGCTTGTTGAGCCTGTGAGCGTCTCTCCTCCAGGTAGGCTTCGTGTGATTCACCTCAATCTGAAAATTCCTTTTTGATATTTGAAAATCGCTAAATCCTTACGGCACTGTTTCCAAAACTGGGTCGCGAGTCGTCTACGCCCGAGCGTAGACGAAAAAGAAGGGGAAAAGAAGTACGGGTCGTCGCAGCTCAACTTCTAGACGGAAATGAGAGTCGAGCTGTTTGTCTTCGTGTCCTGACCCCACTCTTGATTTCCGCATGTGTAAAATTTAGGGCGTGAAACGGGGGAGAGCGGGAGGGGGTTCCTAAACATGATACGCTGACCAACACCTGACCCCCCCCCCCCCCCCCCCCCCCCCTTCCGCCTCAGGAAATTCATGCATCCGCCCCTGCTTCGATTGGAAAGCCGAAACATCAGCCGGGTTCCGCTTGCGCTGCAAGACGAATCATCTGACAAGTTTCACAGTTTCCTGCGTCGACAAGCGAGTTCATGAATGTTGCCTTTCATTTAGATCTGAACACAGCATACATGGACAATAAATAGATCGGTCAAGGTAACTTTCCGCATATGTCCTCGAAGCGAGTCTTCAAACCTTTCACGAATATATATATATATATATATATATATATATATATTCCTGACGAAGGCACGACTGTTGCCGAAATGTTGAAATAAACCTTCCGTGTTTTTGTTTCTCTGACTTCGGGTTTTTAAATTTTTTATATATATATATATATATATATATATATATATATATATATATAGCCGCTTTACATAGACCTTAATTAATTTATCTTTAAAATAATTTAGGCTCCTGCCACCTGCATTCACGAGGCGCCCGGTTCGTCATAATTAGGTATGTCGCGAACCGGTCGAGGTTCGAGTTCGACCAGGTCGACTTTTTCGACCTTCTTGTGAAAAGTTCGACAAAGGTTCGACTCAGGTTCGACTGCTATGCGCATGCGCGACAGGCTGGCCAGATGGCTTCGGATTGGATAGTGATGGCTAAGGGATGAATTAAGCGCTGCACTGATTGGTTATTTCAGTTAATACAATACAAAAAATTAAGTCATTTACTTCAGTGATTAGAACTAGTTTCTTTTAATTGCAACTCTCCATTAAATTAAAATAACCCTTTACATAAAAAAAAAAATTCTCCAAACCTAGACATGCTTGTGTCAAGGTCTGGCCACACTGTCCACAAAGTCGAACCGGTCGAATCTTGTTAAAAGTAGGGGTGTCACGAACTTTTGTCGCACCGGATTTTTAGGTCTAACTTTCGGGGTTCGACTAGGTCGAACCGGTTCGACGAAACTTCGACCTTTTCACCAGATTCGACCGGTTCGACTTTGTGGGCAGTGTGGCCAGACCTTAATACAAGCATGTCTAGGTTTGGAGAATACTTCTTTTTTTTTTTTTTGCAAAGGGTTATTTAATTTTATGAACAGTTGCAATTAGAAGAAACCAATTCTAATCACTGAAGAAGTTAATCACTTCATTTTTTGTACTGTATTAACTGAAATAACCAATCAGCGGTGCCCTTAATTCATACCTTAGCCGTCACCATCCAATCCGAAGCGAACAGGCCAGTCTGTCGCGCATGAGCACTCGAGTCGAACCTCAGTACAAGGTTCGTCAAAATTTCCACTAAAAGTTCGAAAAAGTCAAACCTGGTCGAACTCGAACCTCGGCCGTTTCGTGACATCCCTAGTTAAAAGTGCGAAGGTTCGTCGAACTGGTTCGATTCAGTCGAACCCCGAAAGGTCGACCTAAAATCCAGTTCGACAAAAGTTCGCGACACCCCTAGTCATAACCGTGCGGTCGGAAGGAGCTCGTGCGGCTCTTCGATAGTTTCGGTGTGTCGTGCTCCTGTGCGCTGTGCTCGGTGAAGTTGCTGTGATCGGAGTGTGAAACTCGGAGCGTCGGAGTAGAAGTAAAAAAGCGCAGACTTCACGCGCCCAATGACGCTAACAAGAATGACGCTAACAAGCGTGACTTTGTCACTATCTCGGCAGCGCTCCCTTGGTGGATGCACCGACGACACACTACCAAGGTAGTAATGACTAAAGTGAAGGCGTGACTGAAACAAGTGCGTCACATTGGGGGCAAGGCTTGCGGCGCTCTTTTTGCCAGCAAATTTCAAATCGGGCAAAAAAAAAAAAAACGCGAATTGATCGATGCATTTTTAAAAATCCACTGCATTATGGCAAATTCTTTAAACTGATCTAGCCTTTATTCGTAATTCTAGTCAATAATGTAATTGTATTACTACCCGTCAAGCCAATAACTTAAAAATCAATCGATACAGTTTAGTTAATTTAGCCTACTGTATCCGTTATTCCCTCATAGTCCGCTTGATGACGGCACCCGCGTAACTCTCATTAATTTTTTGCTGTTTTTTTTTTTTGTTTTTTTCTCATATCGAAATCTGATCGAAACTTTCATTAATTTTTTTTTTTTTTTCATATAGAAATCTGCTCTAATTAAAGTCAAAGACCGTGTATATCCTAAGGGTGTTTTCATTCCAATACGGCGAGAAACGGAGGCAGAAGGCGAGATGACAGAGAGCGGGACGTCCGGCCACCGAGCTCTGGTTGGTTGGTTAGGGAACTTTGGAAAACGGTATATTTCTCGCCATATTCAGGCACGGCTTTCGAATCGAATTTTTAATCATTACCAAAGAAAAATAACTTGTTTTGGGAAGCATTGATGAGAACGCAAACAACAAATCTAACTAATCTTTTTTGTTATTATTATTATTAGAAATTGTAGCGGCCCAGTTTATCTCACCTGTCGGGGATTGCGTGCTTTGACCACTCGCATTTTCTCACTTCTCGAAATAAAGCACTAGGACTCTTCTGAGACTCTCGAAACGGATTTTAAGGAATTCGGAATATTTCCTTTTTATATTTTGGAATAATAAACAGAAATGCCAAACTGTGTTCATTTGTTGATGTTTGCGAAAGCTCGGCAAGTGCTTTCGCGTGTGACCCAACGAAGATATTTTAATGACACTGACAGCGACAGAAAGCTCAAGGTTAGCACTTTTCAATTCATACACATTCAATATTATATGCCTAATTTAAGATATGTTGCATACATTTGAATTAAATGTTTATTGAGTAGCAAGGTATGATTGTGACTTATCGGAAATAAAAATAAAAATTTCGTATTTTGTTTCTATGACCTCAATCATGGTTATTTAAGATATGTTCCATATGTTCCAACCGGGGTGGCAAGGGGGGCGCTTGCTCCCCCAGTTCTCAGAGTGGGACGTCAAACATGCGATTCCCAGACAGGTGGCAAAAAACGCATTTTCATCTCAACTGAGGCATGGTTTAGGGGGCAATTTTTTTTTAAATTGTTACCAAAAAATGTATGTTCTGGGAGCATTCCTAAAAAATTGCGTGCGTGCGTGTGCGTGTGCGTGCGTGCGTGCGTGCGTGCGTGCGTGCGTGTGCGTGTGCGTGTGTGTGTGTGTGTGTGTGTGTGTGTGTGTGTGTGTTGATTATTGATGCAGCCGAAGCGAAAACTAGCGAGCATCCCAACTGTCGGGAATCCCATGTTTGACCGCTCGTTACTTTGTCGCTTCTCAATCTACTGCACCATGCCTCTTCCACGACACTCTCAATATAAATTTCATTATGCCGACCCATTTTTCGGCAAAATGTAGCAGGATGTATCAGGGTTAGCCCCTTGGCGCAGTTTGGCGCAATTGGCGCAGCAATCACATCACTGCTACTTTCACGCACAACACTGGGAGAGCCAATCAGCGCAACGTACAGAGGCAGCTCAGCGAATGACGATGCCGAAACATGTGTTTAGACCAAAAAACGCAGACTGAGTTGTGACATTAAGCAATGCAAGCGTGATGTTTTGCATTGCTTAATGTCACAACTCAGACTGCGTTTTTTGGTCTAAACATATGTTTCGGCATCGTCATTCGCTGAGCTGCCTCTGTACGTTGCGCTGATTGGCTCTCCGAGTGTTATGCGAGCAAGTAGACGCACAGACGTTTTTTAGAGTGAAGATATTTTAATGACCTCGACATCACCACATAGCCCGTACATAGTTCTTTTTGTTAAATGCAAATTCAATATTATATGTACAAAATAAAATATTTTAGATACATTTCAATTAACGAATGTCATTTATCAAATTAGGAATTCATTTTCCCAAAAAAACGTTTTTTTCCACTTCTTATGTGTGATATGATATGATATGATTGCGGTTTAAACAGAACATCTAAGTAAACTTAAGTATTCTGTTTGCATTACACCAATTAAAGCTTGAATCTACTCAGTTTTGTGTTGTGACTGCGTCCTCCCATGGGTGCTATTCTGGCCAATATTGTTGCATGAATATGGTTATTTTCCTAACATTAATACGTAAGTCAACGTGTAAGCTTAGAAATAATTGAATATGTCTGTAATGCAGGGTAAAGGTTATTTTAATCCGCAAAGAAACTGGCCGTTTTCCAACGCACATCTGACAAGATTCAAGCCTTATTTCCGGTGATATAAACCAATACTATATTGCATATTAAAATCTTATAATAAACCACTATCATTCCTCGCTAACAATAAAAAAAACGTTTTTTTTTTGTTTTTTTTTTGTAGGAAATCGACTTTTTAATCTTTTAGATGTTCGAAACATTTTTTTATTCAAATGCAATAGAACTGCTTTGGTATTGCACATATGATATTAAATTTGTATGCAACAAAAACAGCTAAGTTCGAGCTTTCTGGTCATGTCAAAGGGATTATATATATTAAATAGATCACACGAAAGAACTTTGCAAACGTTGCCAAAAATAAAGTTTCAACGTTCGACACATTTTTTTTTTTTTTTTTTTTCAAAAATATTATAAAATAAAAGATTTCTTTGAAATCAATAAGCACTACTAAATATATTTTGAGAGCGTCACAGCGGAGTTCTAGTGCAGAATTGTGAGAAGCAACAAAATAGCGAACGGTGAAACATGCGATCCCCGACAGGTGGAAGAAACGTTAGTTTCCGCCTCTGCCGCTTCGTTGATCAATGACTTGAAAACAAAAATACCGTCAAAATTGCCGTTTGCACTCACTTTCATTTCAAAAATGCAACCAAATATTTTTTTTTTTTTTTCAAAATTAAAAATTTGATTCAAAACCCGTGCGTAAAATTAGATAAAAACACCCATATGTGTATATACAGGGTGTTTCTGCAAAAGCTTTCAAGAATCCCTATAAATATGCTGTTCGAGATAAAGAGAACCTCTTTCCGGGAACAAACTACCAGTTTTGGCGGACATCAAGGATTGTAAAAACATAGAAAGTAGCAAGATGATTAACTAAAATTAACTAATTACTTTTTTAATTAGTGAAAATACACACTGAGAAACTTGCTTAGCATCATCAAAAACCACTAAATCAGCTTTTTTCTTCTTTTTCTGTTTTTTTTTTCCCCGAAAGATATAAGGCAGAGGCAGCATTTTACGGCGTTCCGAAAGAAACGCTCCATCCGGACGCGTTTCAAGACTTTGGTTTCTGATCGGCGCGCCCCGCGGTCCGCGCAACCCACGTGCGCCTTCATGGCCTCCGAGATCCCGAAGCGCGCGATCACTTCGGGCCTTCAAGCCATCGCGCGTGCGCTTCGGGATCTTGGAGGCCACGGCGCCCTACTTCAGGGTGTGTCCAGATAAGGACGGTCATGGTGGTGTCATGCCTATTTTTTTGTTTTCAATAAAATTTTTATATGAAGTAGCGAAACCTGTCCACACAACAGGACAGACCTTGGATTTGCAAGATACTTCATAGTATTTGTGAGAAAAATCGCATTCGAGAGGAGGTGGATAAAACGATTTTCCCATCTGCGCGATGACGCAACTTTGAAGGCCGGAGGAATAAAGCATACAGCTTTCTACATCGTCAAATTTTTTTCCGTTGAATTCAAGCATATTTTTCTGCCAGAATTCGTTTAAGTTAACTTATTTGAGCATATATTTCAAGCGAAAGAAAATGTCAAACTTGGCTTCTCGAACAAATCTTACATAATGAGGCATTTTTCGGCGAATCTTTAAGTCGTTTTAAATTTATGTTCTAAAGCTGAAACTTTTTGTGTCGAGTGTTTCATGCTTTGTGAACTTTTAACAAATTATTAGCGTTATACTGTTGAAAGTGTTTTCTGCATTGCGCCCGGAAATTTCGTCAAAATCGAAAAAGTCAAAATTTTGCGATTTTTGTGCGGCAATTAAAATAAATAATCATTCTCGATTTTCTTTAAATTTTATTCGATGGGTCCTTGATGACCGGTAATGAGAAATCTGCAAAGACATGTTGTATTATTTTGTTTTAAAAGAAAAAAATAAATCTGTGACCAGGTCTTGGTCGTTTTAGTTACCGCAGGGGCGACGCATGCCACAGTATCCGTACTTGGACATATTAATGCTCAGGTGCCATGAAGCACTCTAAAAATAGCACGTGAACTTGTTTTCATCGCTGATGTGGCTGGTATTGCCAATGAATAATGAGCTTTATGGCGAATTCGATCCTTATTACTGTGTTCTACTTGGCTGGTTAGATGCTGATCGTGCTGCCTTTTTACATTAGTCAGTTAATATCAGTACTTGGCTGACAAAATAATTTGATTCGTCGTTCTAGGCACCGCTAGGACTGAGCGATGTCACAGGAGCTTTTGGCCCGCCCGATGGAGGGTGTGGCGTGAACGGAAGGTTAAGCCGTTGGTTAATTATGGCATTTTTACGTATGGCGCAACTGGACTCGAACCCGGGGCATAATTGAAGACGGCGCCGGAGGAAAACAAGTGTTTCTTGAGGCAGACTTGCCAAAAAATAAGTAATATAACCCCCCTCATCTCAAAAGCCGGCTTTTTGAAACGCGCCTCTTAGTGGTTAGAAAGGAATGCTTCGGGAGGTTCAAATATATTTCTTTTTGCGTGTTTTAAAACTTGTCGTTTCGGAGGAAACTTTCCATATGGAACTACACTAAAAGACCAAATATGTATATAAAAGAAAATAATGTGTAGCATGTACGTATGTTGCTCTAGCCTTCGGCAACACGTGCTTGCCAATTCCAACCCACTATTGTCCGTACAACGCGTCGATGGTGCCCCAGTACAATAGAGGACTCCGTGGCCGTCCTTCCGTCTGGTTTCAATGGACTTTTTCCACATACCGACGGCATCAGGCGGTGGCTGCACGAACTAAAAATCGAGGAAGTGACCTACCTGCGCTACCAATCGATAATGGGAGCTACGCTACCAGTTTCTTCGCTCTCTGAGCAGCGGCGCCTGCCCAACGTGACTTTAAAGAGGGGCATCCGTGGCGTCCACCCAAACGTCGTGCTTTCCTTTCCGTCGACGTTCTTTTTTTGTGTAACACAATTATATATGCTGCAGCTACGTGTTCTACTCGCTGATATAAAGCCTCCTTCCGAATTTCCTCGATTTTTCGTTCCGACTTCCGCCGCTTGGCATCGGGCGCTCGCGCGTGCGCAGAACGCTTCTCGGAAAAGGTCCATTAGAAGAGACCTCAAAGCTGGACCGCCAGCGTCGACAGCTTTGCTCCCTCCGACAAGGAGGGTGGGAGGCAACGCTTACATTTTGTTGCTCTAGCACGGTTTTTTACAACGAGCTCACAAATACCAGCTCGTCTAAAGTTTTCCCGTAAAAAAAAAAAAATAATAAAATAAAATAAAAAGGGGGTGGGGGGAATGACACGACGTCAAAAAGCTAACCTAAACTAAAGCTAACCTAAACTAAAACCAACTAGCTTTTTTTTTTTTTTTTTTTCAAATTTTCGGGACAAGCACGGGGCCACCCGGGGCCCTGGGCTGCATCCCCCTCATCCCGTACCTTAATTCGACCCTGAAGGAGAGGGAGGCTATGAGCCAAATGCACGGGGGCTTAGCATATTGCCCACCACCCCCTGGAAAATGACAGCGGAAGCTCAAGCCCCCCCCCCCCCCCCCCCCCCCCCCCCCCCCCCCACGCCCCCCCGGCCCGGTTCCGGGGTCCCTAGGGACCCCGGAATTTGAAGCAAAATAAAAAAAATACGACTGCCCCTCCTTGCCTGAATCCAAATAAAACCGCCGATTACTGCCCATTTTGATGCGTTTGCTCATAGAAATCTCTCTTATGAGAGAGAAACTGATTTTTGTGGTTCAATAAATTGTCATGCGAAGACTCGGAGAACACGCCTAGTTGATAAACATTCAGTGTATTAAAACAAATTGCGATGAAAAAAAAAGAACAGACGAGTGAAATGAAAGGCGACAAACTCACAACTGATGTTTTACTTCGGACGCAAGACGAAGATGAACAAACCAGATAAACATGACGCCATGATGACCACTGTGTTCCGTCTTCCTCCGCGAGAAATAAAATTTCCTTTGAACCCAGAGTCTGTCCTGGTTTGCGTGTTCCCTTTGGGCTGTCTTCGCATGTTTCCAGTGCTGTGTTTTCTAGTACGTGGACTTTTGATGGGACGTCTGAATACCTGGCCCGCCATTCAATGGCCGAATCTACAGCTTCGACAGACGTCCCGTGGATGTTCACTGCGTACTATCCATAGATATGCAAACTCTCTCATTTGGCTCACTGGTCCTTCAAATCTGCGGATGTTCTACGTGATGTGATGTTGCGGTATACTTTGGCGGAACTTCTGCTGATCGGCCAACGACACTATTAGAGCCGAGGTATTTCGGTGGCGTCCTCTTAGGGTTACTCTACGTGACGTCAAGACCAGTATTTCCTTCGCCGTGACGTCACGTGTTCTGACAATTTATCACCAGCTGCAAAACCACAAGCCTCAAAGCAAAGTGGAAGCTTGGAGTCATCGCATTTTTAAACCAACATCGTCAAACGTGACGTCGTAACATTTAATTTCTGTCGATGTAAGGAAAATGAATCCAATAAAGGTTTGGCCAATCGTGGCACGCCATGGGTCACGCACGTAGACAGCGTTTTCAGGCTCTCAGTGAAAGTTATAATGGCCACCCGTGCACTCGCGCAACCAGAGGCAATAAAAGCTGCACAAGCCTGCAGTCGTCACATCCAAAGCGCGACAAAGAGTTGCCCCCCCCCCCCCCCCCCCCCCCATTACAGCTGTGTCAGTTCGTTTCGCTGAATCGATGCCATCGCTTGAGCTCAAGTATCGCACACCTAGCACAGGTCCTAACAATACTACGTAAAGCGAGGAACCAACCACAAGAAAAGCTGAACGCTAGCTGAAGTGAGCCAGCAGTCATCGCAGCAAATCTCGTCAAGAAAATGACGGCTAGTTGTCCTTCCTAATGCGGAAAATCTTTAAGAAGCTGGTCACCTTTCGCTGCTGGAGTATACGGTTGATTTGTAAATGGTTGTAGGCAAGAGGATTCACGACGTAGCACAGCGCGGGAGCGGCGCAAGGTAAGGTTCGTTCGGATGATTGAGAAGACAACCAGCGCTGTTCAATTATTACGAACCAATTTGATTGGAGTAAACGCAGGCAGCGACGATAAATAAAAAGCTCTGCACGCTCGCACTGAGCCCCTTCGAAATAAAAGAAACAATTCATACACTCCATTCGAGAGATGCATGCTGCCCTGACTCACAAGCGTCAGGTCCCGGCAAGTGCAAACGGATCTTCAAAGATAAGCTCATAACCCCTCTGTCACTTTTGTTGCACACAATTTCCATAAAAAAAGAAATAGGGCAGTTTTCCCTGTGCCGTGAACTGTTTATCCCTGAATGCAAACGAGATGGTTGATCGGAGAAAGTACCATACTTCCTTTCGCGAAAATGCTTACCCAGGGAAACTATTGCGCACGTCATCTTTTCTCCAAATAAAGAACTGCTCAGAAATGATCACTTGACACTGCAGGATAACGAACAACGTGTCCCATCCCAACCCCCTAAAAGAAAAAAGAAAAAAAGATGAGAGCGGTTTTTTGTAGTTTATTTATGTTTTTCTTTTCGCAAACAAATAAATGACAGATAGCCAAACGCTGTTACCGCTTAAATGTAGCGCTAGCGGTTCGAACTACATGCCTAAATTTCAGAACTAACCGTTGAAACTTTCAATAGGAAAATTGGGTCGGTCCCCGGTAGATGGCGCCATTCACCCCCACGTATTCGTGGACTTCGTCGACCACCGTTTTCCCATTGAAATTTTGCGAAAATTACTTATTATTTTTTTAATGAGACAACGGTTAGTTGTAAAAAAGTTCGCACCGGGCCCGGACCGCTAGCGCTACATTCGGGCGGAGACGGAGCGTTCGGCAATGCGCGGTTTATTTTGCGGTGCAATATTTCGGGAGGGAAGGGAGGGGAGGGCATCCCGTACTTGCGAGGTGAGGACTTTGGAAGCAGACGACATCACAGTCGTCTGCCGGCGAGCACTGGGTCTCTAAATTTGATTCGCTGTCCCGTAACGTGCAAGGAACAACTGAGGGAGAGGAGGAGACGAGAGGGATGTCCGAACATGGAACTCTGGTTGGAACGATGAGTGGGTAGGCCTTTGACTCCACGCACGTTGGGCCGATCATGAGAGAAGATCTAATACGCGCGAAACCTGGTGCAACTCTTTAGATTACCAGGTTGCGCACAAGGCAATTGCTTTCTTTCTGTGTTTTTTGTGGCGCGACGTGAAAGTGCTTTCGACGCCGCAAAACGCTGCGTGAGATAATCGAGTGATGCCACCGTTGTACTGCATCACAGGACTCGATATCTGCTTCTCCGCTGTCTTTAATAAAAATTGAGTACTCCGAAATGACGTCTTCAAAGCCGTATGTATTCTTCCGTAAAACGTTGCGCCCTCACCAAATCTCGTCGTTGCGCCGGGTAGGTGGGTAATTCAGGTAAGCAATGATTGTATGATCTTACTATTTTCACATATGAAGATGTCTTCTGTCAAAGTTATCGTGTCCTGCCGTCACCCTCGAGGACCCGAGGTAAAAAATCTTCCGGTCCTATTCTCCACAGCCGTGGACTGCCTCGCGACGATGCCGTCCCGTTCGATCAGCAGCGAGCTTCGCGCCCGGTCGTGCATGAAACCGATGTTGCGATGTCGCGCAGCAGACGACGCACTATTTTCTCGAAAGCCGAGCGGACACATTACGCCCGTGGGCAAAGCACGACGTCGTCGCCTCGTCGGTTGTCCTGTCGTCTGCTTGTACACGGCTGGTTTGAAACAGCGCTCGCCTTATAAAAAAAAAGAAAAAGAAAGAACGCAAATACACGTTTTTAATGGCACACAAAATGTTCAAAGTTTCAAGAAGCTTCCTGCTCGTCAGACTTCAGTTTAATATATTTCACACAGGTTTGCGGCTCGTGGTTGTTGTATGCCAATGGGCGAGGCAGTGCTCGGGAAAAGAGAGCTAGCACCACCTGGTAGGTTCAACACGACGTGTCTTACGCGGAGGCCGTAGCTTTATCCGCTACTCAATGTTCTAGTTCACTGTACCCAAACGCATCCCTTAACCTTACTTTTTGCTTACGCATACAAGGAAAAAGGGGGGTCCCCCCCCCCCCTTTTTTTTTCTACAGACATTATTAAGGTTGCCAGATTTTCGCGGAAAAGTTCTAAAATTGCTGTTCAATGTTGCTGACATTATACGGCCGTTATTCACCTTGAAGCAGTGAAAGCAGAATTGGGGGCAATATAATAAAAATCATTAACGTCAAAAACGTGTTCTCTAACCCGACAAGGCTCGACCTAAAGAGTTACTGCTCTTGTTCCCCCGGCAGCAAAACCCACGGGAATTGTTCGGGACAACGCTTTAAGAATAGACACAGGGACGGACACAACCTGAAGCTCTGTTATTTTGCTCGCCTCAATACTTGCTTATCTTTTCGGTGTGAACCAACGTGATCACATTCACCTCAGTTTAGTCCAGGAATAAGTGATAGGTGTTGCTAGACTTTTGTGGTAACGTACCTAGGCAAACCCTGAGTGTTGCCAACATTTTCTGACCTCGACTAGTCATTTTATTTGACGTTATTCATAGCGAGTTTGTTTTACACGCACTGGCACCGTTCGAGTTCTCTCCTAGAATGCATCGCACTCGCGGAGTGTCGCACAGAGAGCTCCTCTCAAACAAACTTGCCAAATGCACCGACTGGTGCTGTCGCCGCCGATGTAGTAGAAAGAGTACCGACTTCAAACCGAAACTAGCGTCTTTCTGTTCGACGGGATGGGTGGGAATGCGAGAGTGCATTCGCTGCCAACGTTTATATATAAACGCTGGTCGCTGCAACCTGTAGTTTATATATGCGATGACTTCAAGCAACCCGGCTGCCGTAGAGATAGTTACAGACGGCATAAATTTACGCAACCAGCTGACTATAAAGCAGCTGCTTGCAATCTTTCAATTCTTATAACCGTTTATACTGGAGAAAATTGATGATGCTGACCGCGCAGAAGCTTGCTCCGTTTTTGCATGGCGTGAACCACTGAAAGGGTACGGCTTAAAACTAGTCTGTTGGAATATCCAGCAAAAGGTTTGGTGGGACCTTCGATTTCGATCGCCGTTACAGGTGGATCATATTTTAGCCTTGGAGAGGGTGTCGAGAACGAGAGCTTTCTCAAACAAAACACGAAGGGGTATGATAGCTGACGTAGGTAAATGTTAAACACGGTGATGTTGCCCAAGCCTAGCGTAAGGCCACTATACACTCTAAAAAAAACCCGTGAGTCTTCTTTCCCTGCACAACACTCGGAGAGCCAATCACCGCAACTTACGGAGGCAGCTCAGCGCGAATGACAATGCCGAAACATATGTTTAGACCAAAAAACGCAGTCTGAGTTCTAATATTAAGCCATGCAAGCGTGACGTTTTGCATTGCTTAATGTCACAACTCAGACTGCGTTTTTTTGTCTAAACATATATGTTTCGGCATTGTCATTCGCTGAGCTGCCTCCGTAAGTTGCGGTGATTGGCTCTTCGAGTGCTGTGCGTGAAAGTAGACGCACAAACTTTTTTAGAGTGTACGTTTAGCTTTCTCTGATGCTTAATGGGAAGACACATGTTTCTGCTGGGGTTGCTTTGTCGACAAATGTTCAATTTTTCACCCGCACACGGATGGTGATAAAGATATCGGGGGCCGCTGATGCGTTTGTTCTGAGCATTTCCTTACACACCGGTATATTTCAGCATCTGTACGGCAACAGAGCGACTAAAACTTGAAAATAAAGCACGGGTTGTCAATTGCTACCTTCATGAAACAGCAGACGCACACAATTCAAGCTCGCGTTTGATTCCGTTCCCCGCGGGACACGATTTCTATCAGAAAATCTACTTTTTTTTTCCTTTCAGTTCCGCATCGCAGCAGACGAACCTTTCGTCGTCTGCTTCCGCTCCTCGCCGGAGCGAGGCATGACGGGATGGCATTTCGGCGCACGGCGCACGCTCGATTTTCTCGGTGCAGCGCAAGGCTCCACGCTGCGAGTGGGCATGCGTGGACACGAGTGCCGTGAAACGAACTCGCTATCAATACACTCAGTTTGTAAACTCCAACGGAGAGCGTGATCCCTTCTAAGAAACGCGCTGACACACGTCAGTTTCCGCTGATAACCCCTAGATTCGGAAATGCTGTTTGAAGCGTCCTCCTTGTTCGCTGCGGCCGTGTTTTGAACTGCTGTCGCAAGACGGGCCTCAGCCAGCAAGAAGGTTGGCACTTCGAACATCGTTAGCCCGGTTGAGGGATACGCGACGGGATCACGCTCTCCGTGCGAGTTTGCCAACTGAGTTGATCGAGTAACATTGCTTTACACGATGCACACAGCGTGCGACGTAGCAACACCCCAGACCGGCGCTTTGTTGCATTCTTTTCCTAACGGACTACGTTGAACTGCAAACTTTATGGCCTACGCTGATACTGCACATGCGGCGATTTTACCGCGCGAATAACTGTAACGGCCGTTTTTTTTTTTTTTTTTTTTTTTTTTTAATACACATAACTTATGTAGTTGGCAACGAACTCACCCCCCTGGCAGGCTGGGAGAGGGGTCCTCTTTTGAAATTAAGGACTGGTCAACTGCTCTGCAACTTGAGCTGGAGATCGGTTGGTTTCCGACGTCTAGAAGGCGTGGTCTGGACTTTCACTGACCACTGTAACGGACAAAGTGGTAGATAGCATACCAGCTCTGCATACCAACAATGAGCGCCTGTGACCGGACTAGTTTATATACATGTGTGGGGCAGCATTCCCTGCCCTCGCCTCGCTACCCGACACGCGTTCAACGAATACACTAAAAACCCGAGGCAAGGGAGAAGAAGGTACAATTTACAACACAGAAGTCTCAGAGACACCGGGCCCATATCGTTTCGTCGAAGCACGTTTCGTGGATAACCTTTTGTGACCACACGCTTCGTCGACGGTTCATCGACACTCGTTACGCGAATTGTACGCTGCAGGGACATTTAGTCACGCGTGCATTGGCGAAAACAGCCATAACAGAAAAAAAAACTGATTTGAACTTGTTGATGAAACGATTTGTCGATGAAACGTCGCTCGATAAAGTGCTTCACACCGGTGTTTGAGACTTCTGTGTTGTTCCTCGTTCTCCCTAGCCTCGGGGATTTAGAATATTACGTGCACCCATCACCAGCTCGTTTGCGCCCGAACTTTGCGCTCACATAAACGTCAGTTCAAAAACCGCGCTATGCGACAAACAAATTACAGCGAAGCCACCCCAGTTAGTTTCACCCTAGAAAACGTGCAGCGTGCTTCATATTAGAAAGGAACGGCACAATCGCTTCTCTGATACACGAGACCATGTCGCAGGCCTACGTTTGTCAGCCGCTGGTTGCACTGATATTCGCGAAGAGGTAACATGGCAGCCACCACGAATGCTTCAGAAGGCAGACAATGTTTAGCTCTATGGCTTTTGTATATATATCATGGTAGCCAGACTTCCGCTGTTCTGAGCTGCCACAAAGCGCTACGGTTGCCAAACTTTCCCGACTTTAACCAATTACAGTGGCACTGGCAGCGTCTGCTTTATCTACACCTCCTCGCAACGTCGTATTTAATTTACACGTGCAACCCATCTTTAAACACGCAGGAAGTGAGCTGCCTTGCACTTTTCTGCAGCGGCGTGGACTGATGCAGGTAAATCGTACACAGCAACTGTTGCCCCGTTTTCATGACTGAATTCCAAGCAAGACTGCCAGTGTTGTCTCACCTTCCTGGCTTGTTAGAAAATAACGTTGACAGACTGTCATGAACCCACCTTCATTCGTTTGGAAACAATTGTAAGGCCACCTTCATTTACTATATAGTACATTTTGGGAGTGCAGCTCATGGTTAACTTTTTTTTATTAAGACAGATACAGTCCCATAAAAGCAATGGCGAAACTTCCGGTGACCTAGAATACTTCCGGCTAACCAGCTTCTTGTTTACATTTCAATGAGCAAGATTGAGCAGCACAGTAGTGAGTTGGGCTAGTTGGTGTTGCATTTTAAAGGGAGAAAAACAGCGTCAAAAGGCACGTACACACACAGCGTGTGTGTACACCTTTTGGTCTTTTTTGCGCTGTTTTTACCCTTTCGAGCAGCGCGTCTTTTAAGTTTTTCTCGGCGGAATATCAGAAAAGGTATGCCGAAAAGCGGATGTAAGATATCGATGTGTGTTTCTGGACCATACGGCGCCAAGAAAAAGCACCGCATCTCGCTCCATTCGGCCTGCGTGGCGAAAGTAACGTGGCCCTGCCTGACGGCCCAGTCGAAACTTGTGAACACGCGAGACATTCGACGAAGTTATGCGCCCATAAATCAGCCGAGGCACGTAATGGTTTCGTGTTTTTCGTGCACAGGAGAGCGCGTGCGAGAACAAGATCGCTTCGTCAAATGCGCGTCGCCGCCGTGAGTGTTCGAGCTGGCCAAAGCAAAACCAAATACTTTGCGAAATATGTCGGGTGCAGTTGAAGGAGGCTGTGGAGGTTTGTGCCGCTCGTGCTCGATCGTGCCCGGGAAAAAGCGAGCAGTGCATTTTCGACGATTTGTAAAGATACCGCAATTGAGACAAAGTCTTCATAGTACGTGTACGATTGCACCGCTCGTTCCCCGCAAAAAACAATCGGCGTGTTTTCGACGACAAGTGGAGTGACACACACGAGCGCTTTGTGTTTGACATCGTGCGCGAGTAATGAAATAATTGAAAGAATGGTACCAGTGGTTTCATGCTGTTTCACGTCTTGCATTAATCGTTTCATGAACAGACACTTTGTTGCATTCTGATAAGAAATATATCTGGCTCTCGAACTTCGAAACTGACGTGTCTGAAATAGACGTGGAACCGAACGCCAGGTTCGGTTCCATAAGATGTTTTCAATTCTGAAGTCCCTCCGCTGACTCAATCTCAAAATTTACGAGATTCTTTTTCTTTTTTTAGTTTGTGCGCAAAACTATAAAAACAAACTATTCCAGCAAAAACGCATGCGCTTTTGCTGGAGTTTGTTCAGGACTCTCGCATGAACCGTCTGTTCACAAGCTCACATGCACCCAAAAATTAGCGCCAGCAAGTGATTCTGCTCTAAGATAAAAAAAAAAAAAAAAGGATAACAACTATGCTTTTAATTATTGAATATTTTTACGCGGTACCATATGTCGGTCTGTGTTATGAAAATCTGGGTTTAGGCTGAGAAACGTTTTGGGCGTCCGAATGTTCGAAAGTGGCGAACATTAATTAAACTTGCAATAAATCTTCATTTGCATAAGAACTCAAGTGTGATTTGTTCGGTCAAATTTCTTCGCTGTCCGGAGACAGTCGGATGTGTGCATCTCTGAGTTCAAGATTAAGCGATGAGGCGTACCTAGTGCTGGGCTCCGAGGCGCGCGACGCAGCAACTCCGCGCTCAACGGCCGCGGCTTTCGGCATCCTTTATTTCGCGGAGATCTCCCACAGGGCGTTTTCAGATAAGATCGAATAACCATGTCCGGTAACCATTTTTAATTTTGATGAAAAAAAAATATTTTGCTGGCTTCATGCCCAGCACAATAAAAAAAAAAAAAATTACTTAGCAAAAAAAAAATGTGTAAGCACCCTCACAGTCACGCGCGCATTTTGCGTATAGCGCTATGTTGGCATTTCGGGCGGCTTCCCCAAAAAATTAGGCATAGGAAGGATTGACAAAAAGTATTAATCACCGACTATTAGGGTCAGTGCCGGCCCTACACTCTAAAAAATGCCTGCGCGTCCACTTACCTGCAAAACACTCAAAGAGCCAATCTCTGCGATGTATGAAATCAGCTCAGCGAATGCGGAACATCTGTTTAGACCTCAAAATTAAGTCTGCGCTGTGGCATTACGCAATGCAAGCATGACGTTTTGCATTGCGTAATGCTACAGCGCAGACTTCATTTTTAGGTCTAAACAGATGTTCCGCCTCATCATTCGCTGAGGTGATTTCGTAGATCGCAGAGATTGGGTCTTTGAGTGTTTTGCGGGTAAGTAGGCGCGCAGGCATTTCTTAGAGTGTAGGGGTGGGCGACCTGGACGTAGCCTGCCTGTACTCTAAAAAAAGCCCGTGCGTCCACTTTCCCGCACAACACTCGGAGAGCCAATCAGCGCAACTTACGGAGGCAGCTCAGCGAATGACAATGCCGAAACATCTGTTTAGACCAAAAAAACGCAGTCTGAGTTGTGACATTAAGCAATGCAAAACGTCACGGTTGCATCGCTTAATGTCACATCTCAGACTGCATTTTTTGGTCTGAACATATGTTTCGGCATCGCCATTCGCCGAGCTGCCTCCGTAAGTTGCGGTAATTGGCTCTCCGAGTGTTGTGCGGGAAAGTAAACGCACGGGCATTTTTTAGAGTGTGGGCGGTCTTCCAGGCCGCCATCAAAAAAAAAGCGGCGCCACGTACCTTTTTTTTTTTTTTTTTTTTTTTCTTTTTTTTTTGACACGGCGCCCGACGCGATGCTACATGCTCGATCGCCGTTCGTTTTTGAAATGGGGTTTTCGTCTCACAAAGTGCTCGTTTTGTGTCACTACTCACATGCTTACTACCAACGACGTGTCGCACCCTGGTAGATAGGGGAGCATAAAAAAAAAGGGGGGGGGGGGGGGGGGGCGGCGGCACAGCCGGAATTTGCCAAGGGCGCTTGATGGTGCAGGGCCGGCCCTGATTAGGGCCGTTATTTTCAGAAACAAAATCGCAAATACGGCACATTCCGGAATAACCCTATGGAATAAAAAAATATTTTTCTCCCTATCTATAAAAGCTAAGGTCTTCAAACTTTTCCAGTGTGTTGCTCTCTATATCATTCATCTGTGCATGAAATATTCTTGTCCTGGTTAGCGGGAGAAATTTACAAGAATTGCTTACACGGACAGTTAACTAAATAGGGTATGCATTATTTTGAAAACCATTGAAATAAAGGCCATCTTTCATATTCTTTAACCTCACCGAAATTAACATTTTTAATATGTATTAACAGAATCTGCAAAAACATTATGCAATATATGTGTGGCTTTGAAGTTATAACGCGAGAAATATGGCCCCATTGACGCTAATGCGGTTGCCTTAAATATGGGGCGTGCACATACCCATTCCTCACGATTTCATTATTTTTAAAACGTAAAAATGCTACGGGGTGGTCAAAGAAAGACAAACTGACAGCGCAGAGGTGGACGGTAGTTTTGAAGGGAAAATTCCTAATAAATTTTCGTACAACTGACCCCAAAATGCCCATGGGCCGGAGCGATCGAGACGCGCCACCTTGTAACATGCTTCGCGGTGCCTGTTTCAACAGCCGGTCAGTAGGGTCTCGCGACATGAGGGAAGCAACCGGAGCGGCTTTTCAAACAGATCAGCCTACAACCTTGGCGGCTGCATGATTTAGGAGGTAGGGCGCGGCAGAACCTGAACCTGCGCCGCCTGTGAGCGCCAATAGATCCGCCGCCGTAAAAAAAACCGCACAACGGCAAAAAAAAAAAAAAAATTATATATATATATATATATATATATATACACTGCAAAAAACGCGTTTGAATTAGATTGTCTCTAACTTAATTTATATGACACGGTTTGGAAAATCGTAAAATCCAATTGGGGCATGCTCATGTGACCTACGTCAGTGATGGTGCAGCAATAGACCCTTTCCGAAATTCAGTGCCATCTGGCGGTTTATAAAGCAGTTTAGGTTTTGCCATATCAATGGCGGAAATGAACTTTTATCGGCACCGTCACTTTCGCAAGTCAACGGCACGCGAGGAATTGTTCAGTGGAGTTCTTTCTCGATCACTTTCAGTTCGATGGTGACCAAGAACCTGCATTCAGAACAAAGCTCCAACCCACTCAGATGCCTCAAGAAAATTCTATACTCCAAGGTGCTTTAAAGCTGATTGTGTGCCGCCCACAGATTGACTGAATCTGTGTTATTATAAATAAACGCTTACGTAGCTCTTGTGTTCCATTCCTACAGCGCGTCGTACTGTCCCCCCGAATGTACAGCCCTCGCAAATCCGCTTAGGAGCATCTTCAACGTCTTTCTTTATCAGTCACTAGAAGGCCGCCATTGGTATGGCACAGATGCCGTTCCACTGATGATTATAATAATCAAAGTGGCCAGACTGAATTTCGGAAAGGGTCTATACCAACTACACGAGCTGCTGAGCAACAAGCACACGTCAGCGAAGTGGGTTTTTTTCCGCAACTGGACATAGCAAGAGTGCCTGCGATGGTATCGGGGGTGGTGTCCAGCACCAGGCAACGTTGTACAACCTCCGACGGCCCACCACGTCGGTGATTAAGTCGGCGTCAGAGATGGTTGTCCCACTGAACACTAAACTGCCGAACGTGAAACTAATCCTGCTCCCGAAAGCTGACGTCAAAGCGTTCAGGAACATGAAAGCAAAGGAGTGAGACCATGTTTCTGCTGTGCGTGGAATTCAGTTAGGGTGACCCCCGTCCCGCGACTCGCGGGACTGTCCCGCATTGAGGGCTCGCGTACCGCGTCCCGCGAGAAATTCGCAAATCTTTAAAATGTCCCGCATTTCACACTGTCGTAAAATTCACACTGCAATTCATGGGGCTGCCGAACAACGGGACACGGGGAAGCGTAGTGGTCACTGGTTATCGCGTGAATTGCAATTGTACGCCATTTTTTATCCAAGCATTGCAGGAAGGTCGCTGTCGTTCTTGCAGGAGACCCGACGCGCCTGCGCCGTTATGCCTCTCCCTTTAGTGGCAAAACACTGTAAGAAACAAACTGCTCGTTGATTGTCATTATTTTCATATCGCTGTATCAACGCAAAAAAAAAGTTACCGGAGACATTTTTTTTTAAGTAAAGACAGCCACACACGGCAAAAAGAAAAGAACATACTGTTAAAAATGTGTGTAGGACTATGTTGATAAAAGCAAGCGTTGACAGGAAACAGTAACCCGAAAAAGATTTATTGTTAATTCATTTCATTTGATGCATTGAGTGCTGCTGCAGTTCATTTTTAGGCTTTCAACTTCAACTCATTTAATAGCATATTGGGCATAACAAATATATCACTGGGAGTGAAAACTAATTTGCAGGTGTATAGAGAGCTCCGGATATTAAATGTGTTAACAGAGCCTCGGTTCGTGGTGTGCGTGTTCATAAACTCCCTCTAACACCCTCCCCCCCCCTCCCTTGCCCCGCGTGTCCCGCATTTCGCTATCGGGAAGGTGGTCACCCTAAATTCAGTCTTGTCACTTGTGGCAGTTTACGCGGTCCGACACTTCGCAACCACAGCTGTTTTAGCAAGAACAGCAGACGCAAAAAAGATATATATTTGAAAGTAAAGTCTACTATGGGCTGCGAAAAGCAGATCGAGGTCGCGAGCTTGCGGTGCCACTGAGAAGAAACGAACAGTGATCGGGTACAGGCAAAACGGGAAAAAAATGTCCGACAGAAAGAATGCACGCGACAAGCGCCAAACGTGCGTACAGGATCTTGAGTCATTAAACGTGTTTCAATTTTACCACTTTAAACATGTGTTCTTTCTTAACACTATTTAAACCTGGTCGTCAGCAGCCCAGCCTTCCTACGAAGAATAGTTAATCCGGACCAAGTTGGAGGTTTCCTTTGTAGTCTGGAATTGTATTAGTTCTACGAGCCAAGAGATGACTAAAAATGTTCAAAAGCGTTTTTTTTTTGTTTTTTTTTTCCGAATCGTTTATGATTGTTACATTGGTCGTACTGTTTATTATTCTTATGCGGGGTGATTTCAGATAAGATCGACCAAAGGATGGCTAGTCGACATTTTCAAATCAACTGATGTTTTTATATGTTATTGTCTAGTGTCTGGTATGAACGAATCCAAACTTAGTTTTGACTAGAAAAAATACTTGGGGACAGCAAAAATCGTAAGGCATGAGGGGGTGGACAGTTGCATTAACGCGCACTGATGGAGGGGGCCCGTTTGAGAGTGAATAACTAAAGCGATAACATTAGGAGAACTCTAATACGTCTTAGGCGCAAACTATGGGTATAGCTTGCTTGTAATATAAAGTAATCATATTTATTTAAAATTTATTTATTTTTCTAAAAATTGACAAACATGCCTGCTCGAACGACAAATGGCAAACTTTGGAGGTCTGTATCTCATGAAATAATTTAATCATTATGATACAATTTGCAGATATTATTCTACTAACATATAGCTAATATTTAAAAAATAACTAAGGTATCTGTGTGATACAATAGTTAGGACATATTTAGTCAAACATGGAAAAAAAATCAAACAAAGAAAAATTCCGATGCGAATAAAAAAAAAACACCACCCTCGATTTTTTTTAAATTTAGATAACCTGTTATACTCTATTTCGGCATTCATTTCCATTAAAAACATGTTGCATCATTTTATTGAGAAAGAAGATACAACTCCCCAAAGTAGGGTCCTTTTTCAAAGCCTACACTTAGCAGTGTTTTATACAAGAACTGACTCTGAGTTCCAGTTTCATGAAACCAACACACATCTTTTATATATTTTTATTCAGATGAGGCCAATGATAACTAAAGAAATCGTTCACACACTTAAATTAAGGAGAAACTACTGTGTACAAAGAGGTATCATATTACGGACTAGTGATCCGAGAAAAGATCATGCAGCCATCGGCCACTAGGTACTTTGTTTACTTTATTCTCCTGCGACACTATATGCTATTCCCTCTTCCGCTCTACCTTCGTCTCTCTCTCTCTCTCTCTCTCTCTCATATATATCCCTGATATATATCCAGAACAAAAACATGTTCAAGCATTCCCTTTCTGCGTGGTAGTGTTCTGTGGCTAGCAAAAATCATTTCCTCGCTAAGCTCACGATTATGGCAAAATAGTTGCCGGAAACCGCAGACGACACTCGTCGCTAGTTCTGGCAAAACGGCCGATACAATCTTTTTTTCGCATTTCCCCGCTCGCTGTCAAGGACAAGGGGATTCGCTTCAACCAGCAAAACATGGCCGCCGACGCCTGTTTACTGAGCAGTCATGCCTGTCGCCATCTCACTCGCTGGCGTCACGGGCGATAATATCAGGCACAAAGGGGCACACCAACCGGCAGCATTATCCCCAAATACTCGAGCCTCGCGTAAATACATAGAGTGTAAACGTTGTCGCCATGTTATCGTAGTAAGACCGCCCCCCCCCCCCCTCCCCCAACGGGGGACTGCAGTACGCGACGGCGTACTAACACAACGGCGACGATATCGACATCGCGGGCTCCGAATTTTCCCATAGTTCTACTCCACGGGCATTTCTCGAAACGCTTGATATTGTGTACGCCCGCCTGGAAGGATTTCAGGCGCGTAGTTAAGATAAGGCGGTTCTCCGCGGCAAAAGAAAGCAATTTCACAAAAGCTTAAAAGCGGCGGCGACGCGTGTGCGGTGAATGCTTGTAGTTTTGGTGTAGACAGGGTGTGTGTGTTCTCGTTGTTGACACCAGCCGGCGATAAGGCACTGCAGGCGGTAGCTCAGTACAGCAAGGGCTAATCCGAGTGACCATCAACGTAACCCCACCGCCAACCCCTCGCGAACCGGTCGCCGACATGGCTCAGGCTGTGTCATGAACCACGTGGCAGAAGCTCGGGTGCTTTCATATCAGCGCGTGGAGGGACGACAGTGCGATTCCGGAAAGTCTTTTCCGAAGGCCGCTGACCACAATTTTTTGTCTGGAGACTTTCCCTCTTTCTTCCTTTGACGTGGATCAAGCTTTGCCGACAGCCTCAGTTGTGACCTCTCTTTTCAAATGTACGTTTGCAGTGAGTGAGCTCCTCAGCCTCGGACTTGTCACTTGTGCACCCAGTAGTTCTTTCACTTGGCAATTATATGCCATCAGTTGGGGTTTAATTTCTATTATTTATGTATACATTATGAAGACGTCCTGGAGCTCCGAACGAGTGTTTTGTGCAGATTACTTTTGCAAACACAAAAAGACTATACCAAAGCAGCGGAATTTTCGAGGTGTTGGCGAGTTGGACCTAAACTCGTTGAAGCAAATTCTTCCGCCTGACTGTTCCACCAAAGTGAGTGCGACGGACTACCTGTGCTACCATTGCTTCATGCACATCACTAAGGAGATCTCGATGCGAAGCTCAGAGCAGTGCCCTGACATATTTGTGCCAGCTGAAGAAGCAATTGAAGATCTAAATCGCAGCATACTACCTACAGATGTGTCGCCGCTGAGACAACCAAGCGTCGTAAGAAGTCGGGACAGGCCTGCCTATGTCAAGAGAAAGCAGACAGAACTGGAGCAGGTTGCTGTCAAGAATATACGCTCAAGGCTACGTATTGCGTACGACAGGGACGCACCATCGGGGTCGTCCGAACCAACATGCTCCACATGCACTGAGTGGGTGGACAACTTTCGGCAGGCCTTTGAAACCGCCACCTCTCTCCGGGAACGTTGTCAACTGCTTACACTCCTGCCGTCAACACTGACGAAGAATGAGGTTCAAAAGATGATTCCACAGGCCTCAATGTACCTCATCAGTAAATCCCGAAAACTCAAGGAAAAGCATGGCGTGTGGTATGAGCCGGATCCTTACACGAGGTGCAAGGTGAGCCCTGAGAACCTGTCTGCTGCCCTAGAGTACTTCACGAAAGACGAGCTACAATTTTCGCGCCAAAGTCCCAACCAGAAGGACGTCATCTCTGTCATGCTCAACGGAGAGAAAACGTTCGTGCCAAAGCGCTTCATGACACGCTCAATACGAGAGGCCTTCCGTATATACAAAGACAAGCATCCCGATTCCGGCGTTGGGCTAACGAAATTTTATTCGTTGCGCCCTAGATGGGTCCAATGAATTCCACACCAGGAAGTGTGCGTTTGTGTGAGCTGCGCCAATTATTATCTTTGTATTGCCGCTCTAGAGAACGTTACAGGCTCAACATTCAACACTGGTGAAATGAACTCGGCATTTCTGTGCGACCCAGCAACAGAACTGTGCCTTCAAGGAGACTGTGATCACTGCCCAAAAGGCCAGTTTCTTACACTCCAGGAACTTGATATCCCGCAGGATGAAGAGATTGTGCTTGCAACATGGGAGTCCGGCGACCTTGTGAAAAAAACTTTGGAACCTGAGACTTTCCTAAAAGTCATCCAAGTGACGGTTGGAAGTTGGGTACTTCACAACCATATCCGGCAAACGCAAGGTAAAGCGATCTACGATGAAAAACAGTGCATGCAACGCGGGAGCATTGTCTTTCATTTTGACTTTGCTGAAAACTGGACCATCGTGCTTCCTGACGAAGTGCAAGCATATCACTGGAAAAAAAAAAACAAGTTTCGATATTTACATGTGTAGTGACGACAAGAAAATCTACAAACAGCTTTGCCATCATCAGTGAGGACCTGTGTCACGACGCCGCTCACGCTTGCTTGGCTCTAGAAAAAGTGAAGGAGTGGGTTGAAGACAACGTTGCGGTATACTCGTACGTGACGTACGTAAGTGACGGCGCCGCCAGTCATTTCAAGAATCGCTACCAGCTTCACCAATTTGCAAAGGACGATTGCCCACAAGCCCAGTGGTTATTTTCTGCATCTGGACATGGGAAAAATGCATGTGACGGAGTTGGCGGACTCGTGAAGCACCAGGCCACGCTGAACAACCTGAGAGAACGTTCAGTAAGCGCAATTCAGACGGCCAGGACAATGGTGAGCGTTCTATCAAAGAAACTGAAAGGCGTGCATCTTGTATATCTGGACGAAAATGAGGTTGTTCGGTATCGTGAACAAAAAAAAAGAAGAGTGGCTGACGGTGCGCGCCTTCCCTGGCATTCAGTCTTGGCACGCGTGGCGGCTCAGCAAGTCATCAACAGAAGGGACCTGTGACGTATCTGTAGCACGGACAGTCGGATCTGCTTGGAAGCCACTTTATTAAATGGGTACAGCGAGGAAAACCTTAGCGTAAAGTGCCGAATTTGATTTCCCAAGGACTGCTCATTTTGAATGCAGGGACATCTTATTTATCACATTTTTCTTCACGGGGTATTTAACCTACTGTTTTTGTTGGTGGTTACTAATAATTTTTATCTGATCACTATAAAAAAAATCCCAAAATGTTATCCTCGAGCAGGATAAAATATATCGGCTTGCCACGATTCATTCATACACCGAGAGCATCGAAGCTGCTCCAGTTAGGCACTATGGCATCCGTCACCTGAAATTGTTTGTAATCGTAAATACACAGCCAACCTAAATATCTTACTATTATATCTTTGTTTTTGTGTGTGGAAGTAAAGTTATTTATTTTACTCTAGATGTAAAATATACCGGAAGGTACAACTTCACACTGCATCATCTTTTCTCAAATCATTAGTCTCTATTATGATACCACTTTGTACGCTTATGTAAAATGCTGTATATAGTTTCTCCTCCCTTTTACCCGATCGCTCTTTTTATCAATGACCTCATCTGAATAAATGTATATAAAAGATTTGTGCAAGTTTCATGAAACTGGAACTCAGAGTCACTTCTTGTATAGGACACTGCTAAGTGTAGGCTTTGAAAAAGGACCCTACTTTGGGGAGTTGTTTCTTCTTTCACAGTGCAATGATGCAACATGTTTTTAATAGAAATGAATGCCGAAATAGAGTATAACAGGGTACCCAAATTTAAAAAAAATCGAAGGTGGTGTTTTTTTTTTTATTCGCATTGGAATTTTTCTTTGTTTGATTTTTTTCCTATGTTTGCCTAAATATATTGTAACTATTGCGTCACTCAGATACCTTATTTATTTTTTCAATAATAGCCATATATTAGTAAAATAATGTCTGCAAGTTATGTAATAATGATTAAATTATTTCATGAGATACAGATTTCCAAAGTTTGCCATTGGTCGTTCGAGCAGGCATGTTTGGCAATTTTTAGAAAACTAAATAAATTTTTAATAAATATTATTACTTTATATTACAAGCAAGTTGTACCCATAGTTTATGTTTAAAAAGTTTTAAAATTCTCCTAATTTTATTGTTTTAATTATTCACTTTCAAACTTGCCCCCTCCATCAGTGCGCGTTATTGCAACTGTCCACCTCTCCCTGCCTTACGATTTTTCTTGTCTCCAAATTTTTTTTCTGGTCAAAACTAAGTGTGGATTCGTTTATACCAGACACTAGACAATGTCATATAAAAACATCAGTTGATTTAAAAATGTCGACCAGCCACCCTTTGGTCGATCTTATCTGAAATCACCCTGCGAGACTGTTGGAATAATGCAAATGCCCTACTTTGAGTTCTAGACGGCGTGAGTGCGATCTTGTTTGCCTGTATAAATGTATTCATGGATTAATTGATTGCCCAGATCTCATATCTGCTATTAGTATTCACGTTCCGAGTCGAGTTTTGCGGGTTTCTCCGACTTTCCATGTTAAACACATCATCCCAACCAGTCCCATGACCCGTATTCAACACTTCTACAATACCCTCAGGGAAGCAGATATTGATGTTTTTAACCCAAATTTCGTAGCTTTTAAGACTTGTGTAACTAACCTGTGAACATTTTGTTGTGCATTACCAAGGCGTCAAGCTGTTCATGAGCACAGAAAATAAATAAATGAATGAATGAAGGGTAGGCTCCGAAATTCACTGATCCGAGAAAGCTGTATTTAAATTGTTGGCTGGTGCTTCAACCTCACCTGTATTTTTTATGTGGATTTTTTTTTTCCTGAGCTCCTGTCACAGTGCTTTCTCTTCACCGACTTCCTACATTTTTTTACCACTTTCTTGCCCTTGTTTGAAACTGGCAAAGTCCTATCTTTCCCTACTCCCGTTACGGCAATTCTGTATCTTTAGCGCTCTTTAAATATAAAAATACTAAAAGATTGCAAAGCATTTTTGAAGGGCCTGATGGGAAAGATTATGTACCTTAATTGATCTGTGAAAAGTAGAACGAAAATTAAGATGGCCTTCATTTTGAAATAAGATTCCGATTACAGTATTGCAAAATCGGTAACCGGTCTACATTTCAGTGTATCTTTTAGAAAGGATATCGTTTTCAATTTCAATTACAATTTATGCGAATATTGAACAAACGCGTCCAAATCATGTTAAAAAATTTGAATTTCTAGTTGTTTTCTTTTTTTGTTTTTTTTTAAAGATCTGAATCTATAAAAGCTCTGAACTGCTTATTAATCGATAATACATGTTTACCTCCTTTTATATACAGTCTCTGCAGAAAAAAAAATATTAAACCCTAAGCAATAACAATTTTTCGTTTATGAATACCCAAAGGGCCGGTTTCACGCAGGTCGCAAAAACGTGCGCGTATACCGACAGCGACTTTGTTATTTTGTCTCTCGCAAAAAAAAAAATTATTTTCTGAAAAAAAAAAAAAAGGTTCGAATATGTGTTTGCGGTTGCACAACAAGTAACATCTATCTTTTGGTAAAAATAATAAAATGTCGACCGGACATGGATGTTCAATCCATAGCCTCCTCTATACTCACAAAGCCTGGCAGTTCGACGACACATGCACTGACAGGCACCGCGAAGCATGTTACAGGGTGGCGCCTTTCGATCGCTCCGGCCCATGGCCATTTTCGGGTCGGTTGTACGAAAATTTGTTAGTAATTTTCCCTTCAAAACCACCGTCCACCTCTGTGCATGTTTACGCTTTTTAATAATGAAACTGTGAAGAACGGGTATGTGCTCGCCCCATTTATGGCAACCGCGTTAGCGTCAATGGGGCCATATTTCTCGCTTTATAGCTTCAAAGCCACACAAATATTGCATTATATTTCTGCAGATTCTGTTAGTACATATTGCAAACGTTAATTTCGGAGAGCTTGAAGAATATTAAAGATGACTTTTTTTTTTAATGATTTTGAAAATAATGCAAAATAAATGCTCCTGTGTAAGGAATTCTTGTAAATTTCTCCCGCTAACCAGGACTTCACGCAAAGATGAACTACAGTGTAATCCACTTATAACGATACCAGATATAACGATATATCGCTTATAGCGATCAAATTTTTTAGATTTGATCGCTATTTTTTTAGATTTGATTTGATCCAGATATAACGATAATCGGCTATAACGATTGGATTTTGCGGTTTTCTCAATATCGTTATAAGTGGACTGCACTGTATATGCAACACACTGGCGAAGTTTGAAGACCTTAGCTTTTATAGATACGTAGAAAAAAAAATCGTTATTGCGCAATGTGCCGTATTTGCGATTTCGTTTTTGCTACGGGTTTAGAAATATTTACTGACAAATTAGGCATAGGAAGGATTGAAAAAAAGTATTAATCTCGGTGATTAATACTTCTGGCAATTCTCCCTATGCCTAATTTGTCAGTAATATTTCTAGACTCGTAGCCAGAACAGTTTTTTGGGGAAAGCCTCCCGAAAGACCAACATCGCACGATACGCAAAACGCGCACGTGACTGAGGGTGCCCAATATTTTTTTTTTTTTGCAGACATTTTTTCTTTTTTTTTTTCTGAAAACAAGGATTAGTATTATTCTTCTAGGCATGGAGCCAACAAAATAGTTTTTTTTTTTTTCAACAAAATTAAAAATGGTCACCGAATATGGTTGTTCGATCTTCTCTGATCAATTGCGAAGCATTGCAGTACCCCAAGAAGCTAGGGGCGGTAGGAAGTGGCTGCAAAGAGCAAGTCGTCTGCTCCTTGCGCAGGAGTTGCGGTAACGTCAGGACGATGCCGAGCTGTGATTGGCTTTGATTGAAAGGGTAGTGGGCAGACCTCTATGCTAAATACCTCAAAATCCACCCACGTTTTTTTTTTTATTATTATTATTATTATTATTATTATTATTATTATTATTATTATTATTATTATTATTGCAGACATTTTTCTGTGACCCATCTGGAGGCCAGATTATAGGAAGAAGAAGAGGTGGGCGGTATTCGATGGCCATTCTTCAAGGCTCAACATTTTGACTCCATATTATCTACTCAGTCTACAAAGTCAGTCCTGGCTCGCCGGAATCAGCTCCTAAGAAGGCCCTGACGACACCATTGCAGCTCCCACTCTCTGCAACTTGACATCAATCCATGCCGCTTCAACGGATCACTGCATGACCAACGGCCAAGACTCACCCTCCATCTTGGATCTATCGCCTGACATGATTTAAGAAGCGCTTTCGCCCATCCACGCAAAAATGACCAGCCACCATCACATTGGTTCTTCGAACCACCGTGCCGCCGCCCTACAAGTACCCCGTTCGGCACCGCTACATCGGTTCTGCTACGGCTTCATCTAAGACAAACATCTGTGACCCATCTGGAGGCCATTGGATCTGTTGTCAAGGTTCTTCAGACTCACAAGCCGGTGTTGTTGCAACTCCGCAGCCCTTCACGCTCTCTGCCGTAACGGTGGTTTTATTTCGCGGGTGAGCTGGAATTGTCTCATTTATTTACATTCTGGCTAGATTCAGTCTTTCGTCTTTACCGTCATCTTCTTTTTCGTTGTAAAGCGAATACCATGGCAGTGCTTTGTGCCGTTTGTTCCGAATCTGTGCCGATAGACGGCCGCTTTATTAAGTGTGCTGACTGCGCAAAAGTGTTTCACCTAGGAAAGAAATGCTCCGGCATATCTGAGAACACTTTTAAGGGTATGAGTGCCTCAAAGGCTGAGAAATGGCGCTGTCAAGGATGCCGAGGAGGACCGCCGAAGTCTCATTCTGAAAACGACCTCACACCGCCTCAAGGCGAATCCGGTTCTTTTTCCTCAGAGCTCTCGACAGTCAACCACAAACTCGATCTCCTTCTTTCCTGGAAGGACACAATGGGCCCTCTTCACGAACTCCACCCTAAGATCGACGCTTTATTACTACTAAAGGAAACGGTCGACTCTTTGCGAACCACCATCAATGAGATGCAGACGTCTCTTGATTTCTATTCGAAGGCATATGATACACTTGTGAAGTCCACTCAATCACAAGACAAACTCATCAAGGATCTGCAAAGTGAAACCAGCTCATTACGAGCTATCGTAACGGATCAATCCAATGAAATCCAAAAATTAAAATCCGACCAAAATGATTCCGACCAAGCACACCGTCTCTCTAACTTAGAGATACACGGCATACCGGTTTCGGCTGGCGAGAACATTATACATATTATGACTGACCTAGCCGAACAACTAAGCGTTGAGAGCTTTGAGCCCGCACAAGTAGTGGCTGCTCACCGCCTCCCGGCTAAGCCTGGCGCTGTGCCTCCCATCCTGGTTCGGTTCAGTTCAGTCCCGCACAAAGAACGCTGGATGACTTGTCGCAAACGCCTAGGCACCTTACCTACTAATGACTCCCATCCAAGGATATACTTCAATGATAATCTCACAGAAGCAAACCGGAAGCTATTCTGGATGGCAAGATCAAGAGGAAAAGAAAGGGGTTTCAAATTCGTATGGGTCCGACATGGTAGAATCTTTGCAAAACATAGCCAGAGCTCTCAACCCATTCGCATCACTGACGTTGGTGCATTGGAAAAAATTGCGTAGGCCACGATGACTAATTGTTTCCAGCTAAAAAACTTAGAGTCCTGTATAGAAACCTTCAAGCCCACCTCGTGTCATACTTTTACTTTATTCCACGTAAATATTAGAAGTATTCGGAAGCACTGGGATGAACTTCAACTTGCTATTATTTCTATCCTCCCAATTGCTGATATTTTTGTTCTGACGGAGATCAATATTCATCGGGATGAAGTAGGGCAATTCACTTTACCAGGCTTCCAAAGTGTCTTCTACACCCGCGAAAATAAGCGCGGAGGTGGCATTGCGATCTTCATTAAAAATAAGATATCATTTACGGAACTTCGTTTAACATTCAACTCAGCTGAGTCAAAAGTTTTGCATATAATTACTTCTGCCTATGATCTCTATCTACATACATTTTATAGACCACCTTCGGAAAAAGCTGCAGATTTTCTTTGTGACCTGCGGAACAGTCTGCAAACTTTGCCGGCAACTGCTTCTTTATGTCTCGTCGGGGACATTAATATTGACTTGCTGAAGCCTTCAATGGCTCTAGTTTGTGAATATCTGACACTGCTAGCAGATCATGGCATTGAGCCAGCAATCACTGTCCCAACAAGAGAAGAGCTTTTAGGAAACAAACTTGTAACCGCGTCTATTGACCACATCAATCTGAGATCGGCATCCTTCAAAACAAAAGCAGCAGTAATTGCTCACAAATTATCAGACCACTATTTTGTCGCATGCCACTTAGAATTCCCTCATGATACGCCGACTTCAGTTTCTAACAAAATTCATCGGGTCGAAATTCTTGATCGACAAATGTTTGACAACTTTGTCTCTAATTTCGACTGGAATGCTTTTCAGCAATCTGTTCCACCTTCAGATATTTACCGCCGTTTTGTGCAGCTATATAAGCGGTTTTCACAATCATCAAAGAAAGTAATTCTTCGCAAACAACGAAATTTAAATTTACGTTGGTTAAATAAGGATATATTATCTGCTATACAACTTAAAGAGATAGCCTGGAGACGAAGCCGGCGCTCACCTCATAACTCTAACCTTCAAGCTGAATTCCGGACTCTTCGGGACAGAGTAAGCGCACTTATTCGCTCGGCTAAGCGTCAATATTTTCAAAAACAATTCTGCGAATCAAAGTCCAACTTTGCTAGATCCTGGTCACTGATTAATGAACTACGCGGAGTCGCACCACCTGGTTTACAGGTTGACACTTTTGGCGAATTTTTCGGACCCGATTCCCTTGCTACGGCGAATACCTTCAATGACTTTTTCGCCAAGTTTTCGGGCAAAGCCAGACAAAGCACAACACCGCCCAGTCTTTTACCCCACTCCAAATTAGCTTCTGCATTTCTTCCACTGATGACAATGATCGATCTGGAGTCTATAATATCAAGTCTCAAACCTAGAAAATCACCAGGGTATGATGGAATTCACCTCTGCGACATCCGAAGAAATTTTATGCACATACAAGACACACTTCTACTCATGTTTCACGGAATAATAGAGTCGGGTGTCATTCCTTCAGGATTAAAAACCTCAATTGTTAAACCTCTTTTCAAGGGAGGCAAACGTGACCAGGTGGAAAACTACCGACCAATATCTATTCTTCCGTGTCTTGCTCAAATCTTGGAAAAGTATATTTATATAGTTATGTCTTCTTATATAAAAAAATATGACATAATATCGGAATCCCAATACGGTTTTGTGCCGGGACGTGGGACACAACCTCTTCTTGAAGCATTATCAGACAAGTTAAATTTTGGTTTTGATCACAACTTATTTATCTGCGCATGTTTTCTAGATGTGAGTGAGGCATTTGACACGGTGTGCCATTCTATTTTGCTTCAAAAACTTTCCTTTATCGGTTTCCGGGGACCATTCTTATCCCTGTTAAACAATTTTCTCCAAGGTCGATCGCAGCTTGTTTCCATCGATGGCATGCAAAGCCTAAAAGTTTCCTTAAAAGCGGGGGTTCCACAAGGTTCAGTTCTTTCACCATTGCTTTTCAATATTTATGTTAATGACATGAGTTTATCTGTTTCAAACTGCACCATTTATCAATACGCAGACGATACTCTTTTGCTGACGAGCCATATCTCCTATGCCAGAGCAATGGGTTTGCTCCAAGACTGTACCTCAGAGCTAATGAACTGGTTTGCGAATAATCTAATTAATATAAATATTTCGAAAACTAAGCTCGTTTGTTTTCACAATCCCCTTAAAGTTGTTGACCTCAATATTCCTCTCTTGCTGCACACGTCTCACTGTGTCCCATGCCAATGTGTCCCAATTTTTTGTTCATATACTGTGAAGTACCTAGGAATCACATTCGATTCAGATCTCTCCTGGAACTCACACCTATCAAAACTCTGTTCCAAATTAAGAAGCGTTTCCTGCCTATTATACCATATCAAGACATTTCTACCTTTCAATCTCAGGAAGCTTATAGCCCACTCGTTAGCTTATGGTACACTCCGATACGGCATAACAGTCTTTGGCAAATGTTCTGGATTGTGGCAGGCCAAGATAAATTCAATTCTAAAAGGAATCTTACGGAATGTTCAGTATAAACCTGCATCCTCAGATCACGATCTCTTTAAGGCTTTGTCCATGCCAAATCTGCAATCATTGTTTTTTGAATCAGTCGTGCTTGAACACTACTGGAAGGATGATTTTAAAACTCTTCGTCCGAATATGAGACAATTACGAAAAATATCAAAGTTTCTTGTTCCCGCTTACTATACACGTTATGGTAAGAACATGCGGTCGGTCTATGTGCCTCAAATTTTTAATTCCCTACCTCCCAGCATATGTGACTTTACCTCAAGAAAAAAGCTCAGAAGAGCGCTTCGACATATTGATATGACCGACGAACCTTTGTGAATATTTCATAATTAGTTCTTCCGACATTTTTTTTTTTTAACAAGTGCGTTTTTTTATTTTTTTTATTTTTTTACTGTTTTATGAGTTATTTTTTTATTATCATTATATGAAAACAAAAAAAAAGTCATCAAGATCTTCAGTGTCACAAAAACTGGACAACAATTTCTACTACTTTCAATGGCGAACAATGGCGAAAAGTGACGCCAGTGCATTGTGTGTGTGTGTGTTTTTAATACTTTTCTGACTTGATTTTTTTTCTTTAGAAAGGGAAGGGGGGAGGGGGGAGCTTTAGTATGCAGTTGGAACTGCTGAAAAAAACTTAGTGATAATTCTGCTTTATCTTTTTTTATCTAGAACTGACTCTTTTATTTTTATTTCAATTTACATAGTTGGTTTTGCCGCACAAGCCCATGATGGCTTTGGCGAACCTGCACTTTTCCTCGATTATGTTCTTCCGTCGCAAATAAATTTATTATTATTATTATTATTATTATTATTATTATTATTATTATTATTATTATTTAGCCAATAAGAGTTTGGTGTTCTGACATCATCGCAACCCCTGTGCAAAAAGCAGACGAACTTGCGCTCCACAGTCTTATACACGTTACCCCAAAAAATTAATCGGTTGCAATGACAATTTTTATTAAACGATTTCATCGCGTCCTGAAAATAAAATGTAATTTATTTGATATCTCCGTGTGTGTTCGTTTTTACAGTGGAGCTGTTAAAGGGGCACTCAAGTGCTTTTTGGAGAAGCTTGTTTTTGGAAGCATATTGTTTGTTGGGCTTCAGTCAATAAAAATGACCAGTTCTAAATGGCAAGGCGCCCTAGTAAACTCACAGCAATAGAAATACACAGGCACTATATCCTCTTGCGGGGTGCATCCCGTGTCTCCACCACCTCCATAGAATTCGACCAATAGAAAAAGCGAACTGCGAAAAGATTGCTAAAGTTATTATTATTGCTCTTTTTAGGCACATGCACATTATATTTTGACAACAACGTCAAATCTTTGGCTGTAGGTGACGTAATACAGCTATTATTGTTTGAAAGAGAGCGAACTACGTTTTCTCCTCGCCTTGTTACGCGGGAGTGATGTGCCCACGCACATCACTCCCCGGGTGTGCTACAGGCCAGCTGTAGCACACCCGGATCGAGGCACAGCCCCTCGAAATCCGGGTGGCTTGTCACGCAGCTCTGCCGGCCCTGCTGCTTGCGAACGGCGGCCGGGTAGTCACGGCAGCAGACACACTCTGCGACGGTTTCGATCGGCACGCAGCAACTGCATTGGCACCTTAAAACAGAAAACCAGCATCAGCTATACATATGAGAGGTATAATAAACAGCTCATCACCAACCAGTTGGTGTTCCCAAGCCGCTGGGTTGCGTCGTCGGTTTCGTCGTCTTCCTCCGGTGTCGACATTGAGCATCGCGAACTGTCGTCCGAGTCCGTCGCGTTCGAGGCATCGGCGTCGCGCGTAGGAGTGGCGTCGTAGGAGATTGAGCTGATATCTGCCGTCCGCCGAAGAATTTCCACCTCCAACGGTGTTAGATTTGGCAGGTCCATCTCCGCACGACGCAAGACCCGAAGTAAACAAAATGAGTCCCAACGAGAATCCATCAAATACGCGCACATTCGGAAGATCACTCCGCCGGTTCGAAGGATCACTCCGCCGGGAAGCCGTCACTCGTGATTGGCTGGCGCACGCCCTTCCCTGCTGCCTTCCCGTCCGACAGCGCCCCTGACGGCGTGCGCCTAGGCGCAGAACAGCGATCTTTGATTGGATTTTTAATAGGGAAATCGGCCGCCCTTGAATGTAATTTTGGGATTTCTAGGATGCTTAGAGCCCGCAGATTGAGTTATGACAATAAATAGACGATCTCAGAATCCACTTGAGTGCCCCTTTAAGGGCTAGTTTCCCCAGTATCGTGTCCACCAGCAGACAAATAATGACGCAAAACTCTGGACAGCTACCGCCATCTATAAGCGACGGCGGCAACGTTTCCAGCTATCCAGAACCGAATATGGGGAGAGTTCGGTCACGCTATGATCTCGCCGCCGTAACACCTCCCTCCCGAGCGAGCCAATCAGCCCGCGGCGCAGAGCGAGATGCGTGAGCGCATGGGCGTGAACTCTCAGCTGCTCCCAGCTGAGCGGGGAGGGCCGCCATCTTCATTCATTCACCCGGCGGAATGCATGGGGTCGACATCCAAATGTCGGTTCTTTCCTTTTATGTGGCAGACTCTGGCATGAACATTATATAGTGTTATTCCTCGGTGGCCTAACGAATCAAGTTTCTCCCCGTTTGAACGCAAACTTTGATTCAGGCGAAAAAGAAATAAGGCCGTAGCAGACGAGCGTTGCGTCCGAATGGCGGTCGTCTCCTCTTTGCTCCCTTCTTTCTCGCTCCTCCGGCGCCCTCCTCCCTTTCCTTCACTTTTCTCCTCTCCGGCGTCTTCGTCGCCACACCCACTGGCTATCATAGAAGAATGGATAGTTGAGCGAGTTGGTGGGAATTCACCGTAGGAAACAGCGCGCAAAACAAACGAGGACAAAGAAGAAACACACGGGACGAGCGTGCAGCTTCGCTGGTCTTCGTTCTTCGCCAGAGTGCAAAGGCTGAAAGTGTTTTTGTTGTTTTCGGTTGGAATGAAACCAACACCAAAAACCGACCAGGCGGTGATTGCATGAGCTGTCAACTAAAGCCCCTACCACGGTGATCAAAACACGTGGCCCCTACTGTCAACTCGCCCGACTCGCGCCGGAGCCTCGGCACTTCGGCCCTGGCCCCGTGGCGCCGCTGCTCCCCTCTACCAATATTGTAAGTTCGTAACGGTTGTGCCACTGCGCGTGATTTTGTTTAGCCAGTGACTTTTTTGACGTCTTGAAATTCGTGATACCACTTCCCACAGGCGTGAAAATATTTTTCGAATCATTTTGACGCTCCCGGTCAATATATTTATTGGATTATTTTGACGCCTCCCGTCAAACGAGTTATCTTATTTCATTTAATTTAGTGGTACCCTCAGGGCCCGGAAGCATTACAGAGGGAGGTGGGATTATAACGACCAAAAAGTAAACAAACGAAGGAAATCATAAAACAGTTCTTAGTGGTTCGGTAACAGCGTTTGACAATTCTACTTTATATTTCTGATTTAT